>NW_027187341.1:17703606-17739513 GCF_028583685.1 Petaurus breviceps papuanus | reverse complement strand
CACAGTGGTCCGGAGGCTGGCGGGAGCCAACAGGGGCAAGAGGTCACGGCTGCTCCTGCTCTGCGGCTACGGCTTCTGCAGCTGGCTTTTGTTGGGACCCTTTCTAGGCTTGCGCCGTCTGCGAGCCTAGGACGCCGGGACCGCGTCGGTGAGTGACCTCTTGCCCCTGTTGGCTCCCGCCAGCCTCCGGACCACTGTGCGGCTGACAGTCTCCTGCCTGTCCCCCCGCCCCTCCCTGAGCCTGGGGTCCCCCGAGGTCACGGGCGTGGGAGAAGTGCCCCCCCAGGGCTCCGACGCTCCCAGGCCAGCCCTTAGGCTGCCCCCTCGGTGCCTGGGTGGGTGTAGACGGGTGGCCGCAGGAGCGGGAGAGGAAGGACTGGTGCTACATCGCACATCCCGAGTGATGCTGTCGTGCCACCAGGGCGAGGTCACTTATCTCCGATCTTCGGACTAGAGGTGACACCCCCAGGGTGGGGGCAGGGAGTGAGGCCGCTTCTGCATTTTCAGGCATCCCCTCCTTCCCTCAAAGCCCTTTTTCTCCCTCCTGCCAGTGTCGTTACTCCCAGGATACCTTGCATTCGCGTTTATTCTGCATAGATGTGTGACATACACACATATATTATACCTGTATATATAATACACACACGTATATATATATACATTTATATATGTATATATATATATATATACATTTATATATGTATTTTCTCCCGTTTTCCGTTAGAGCGTAAACTCCCTGAGGGTTGGGATTCTTTCATTTCTTGTATTGTATCCCCAGGGAATACATTCCCTAGGGCCTGGCACATATTGTTGTTCTGTCCAATTTGGCTCTGTGTGATCCCATTTGGGGTTTTTCTTGGCCAAGATTCTGTATTGGTTTGTCATGTCCTTCTCCGTCTCATTTTACAGAGGAGGAAACTGAGGCAAACAGGGTTAAGTGACTTGCCCAAAGTCATACAGCTAGTGTCTGAGGCAAAATTTGAACTCAGGCCCAGCGCCCTGACCATTATGCCACCCAGCTGCCCCCTAGGAGGAGCTTTAATAAATGTTTGTTGGTTGATTTTGGTCATCTGGGTCCTTGCCACTAGATATTGTTTTATTCTTTGTATCTTCAGTACCCAGCACTGTGTGCCTGATGCTTAATAAATGTTTGATTGATTGATTAAAAAAAAAGATGGACTGTTTCATGTCTAATTAAATAGACAGTCCAATAGAATGTAAGCTGTTGTAGTTCTGGGACTGCTTTTGTTTTGATGTCAGCTGGCTCTAATATAGTGCTTTGCCCCCCCTTGTAGAATTGATTAAATTAATAGACCTGCTGATTGGTAAACAAGATACTTTATTACCATAAAAATATTAAACATCACTTTTCTCAAATTTGAGCTCTTTTAGGAAGAGTTTAAATGATTTTTTTCTTAACGGATACATTGAGGATAAACCCTGAATTAATAGAAACATAGGGAGATAGCTTTGACTGTTTACGGGCCAGATTTTTCCCCACTAGGCCTTCAAAATCTGCTAGGGTGCTGGATTTGAAGTCTGAGCGACAGAACTAAAAAACAGGGTTGTTTAGAGGGATGGTGACATCTGCAAAACAGATTGAGATCATTCCTTGTCTCATGGTAGGAAGATGATAGACGTAAGAGAACTTTTAGACTCAGTGTTAATGAGGGATCAAAACCAATAATATTTGAGAACCCTGTTATCTGAATACTAATTTGTAAACTCAATCAATTCCTTATACCAATTTTTTACCTACAAATCAAGAAGCTTATACCAGCTTTACAAATGATCAGTATTTTATTAAATATTGAAAGAAACTATTGTGAATAAAGATGGCAGGGACATGTAAACAAAGGAAATTATTTCTGTGAACTCTGCCATGAACTAGCAGTGTGACCTTGGGCAAGTCACTTAACCTATTTGAGTTTCATGTCTTGTCTGTAAATTGAGGGGTTGGAACTTATGATCTCAGATGACTCAGCTTTGAAATTCTGATTCTGTAGATCAGACTAAAGCCTAAGTAGCTCACTTTTTACTATACATAGGTTTATTTTGTAGTTAATTTTAAGGGTTTTTTTCCCCCTAAATATTCAGGGTACTCAAAATGTTAGCTACTGTTTCAGGGAGTTGGGATAATGACAATATTAAGGAAATAGCTGTTCTTCTTGATCATTTACAGTTGGTACACTGCATTTTATTTTTATGTATTGTTTGCTTCATCTCTAGCAGTAATTGCTTCCATTGGATACTGCCCTTACTTACCAGGTGAGAAAAACTGAGTCATTGAGATAATTTTCACAAGTTTAAATGAGTGACTAAGTTGTAATTAAAATTCAGCCATATTTTCTAGTTATGTGCCACACAGCTATACTTTTGTAATTATAATTTTGGATTACAGGTTAAAACAAAGATTCTATTGTTATTAACACAAAGGAAACTGTGAAAGGACACATGATTAATAATTTAGGAGGAATTTAGTTTTTAACCATGCAGAATGACCTTGCCAGGATTCTGTCCTAATGGTTGGTCAAATATGTGAGGAAAATAATACTTAGTAATTTTTCCTACTCTTATGAGGAATCAAATTAATACATGCTATTTTTCTGTCCCCAAACTCCATAATTATGTAATCTTAAGCTGCTAAGACTCAAGATCTATCATTTATTTTTACTGAATACCAAAGTGCTGAAAGGATTTATTGAAAGGTTAATGTATGGCAGTATCCTTTTAAAAATGGAGATGGGGGGGGGGGCGGCTAGGTGGCACAGTGAGTAGAGCTCTGTCTCTAGAGCCAGGAGGACCTGGGTTCGGATCCAGCCTCAGACACTTACACACACACACACACACACACACACACACACACACACACACACACAAACTAACCCCAATTGCCCTTCAAAAGGCAAAAAAAAAAAAATGGAGATGGGTTTTCTAAACATGAAAACTAAGCATAAGGACAAACTACACCCCAAAAAGAAAATGTAAAAATGAAGGTATCCCAGAAAGAGAAGGTAAGTTTTAAGATTCGGAATTAGGAGAGAAGTAGAGGACATAGAAGGTTTTACCTCTTATTAACCTTCTATACCAAGTAAAGGGTTTAAAAAGTGGAATCATGGAATATATTGAGCCAGAAGAAACTTTAAAAAGACTATAATTCATCTGAGCCCACCAAATTTTGTTTCCATGTCATTTGCTATTTCCAACTCAATGTTTTATAATCTGGCAAACGTCATACTTAATATACTAGATTTTGTCATGGAAGCCATTTTAAAATCTACAGTAGCACGGATCTTTGGAAGTATTTTGGGGAAGCACTGTAGTTGTCAAATAAGTAGCATTCCCCAAACCTGAGTGCAAAGAAGTGAGAAAGTGAGTGTACCTCTGTCCATTCTTTGCACATGTTGGGGAGTATGAGTATGGAACAATTCTATCAGATAGATTCTATCAGGTTTGGCAGATCTGTTTGCTGATCAGCTATTTTCCCACATTTTTCTTCTTCTTCATTATAAGAGATGACATTATTTTATGGGAAGGGGTAGGAGAGGGACATATTTGGAAATGAAAGTAATATAAAGACAAAAGATACAAAATAATGATTTTATGATGCAAAAATAGACATTTCCATTTTGGTATATAATTTTTTTTTTTTATAAAAAAGCAGGGAGGACAAGTTTTGTTTTGACACTACAAATACTTGTCAGCCAATACCTGGACAGCCCATGAGGTTAATTCTTGCAAAATTGCATAGTAGTTTGATTTGAAGGCTCCTTGCCTCTATTCAGCTTTACCCCTGACAAAGTGAAACTATTTAAAGTTTCCTTGCCCCTTTTCTCTGCTACCAATTGGTATAACTCTGTCAGGTGAGAAGAAATAAGAAAGAAGGGAAAAAGCTGTGGGTTTCTTTGGGTGTGAGCCAGATGGATAGAGCTTAGAACTTGTCATTCAGTCATTCAGCCATGTCTGACTCTAAATGACCCCTTGGACCATGCTGTCCATGGGGTTTTTTGGTAAAAGGTACTGGAGTGATTTGCCATTTCCTTCACCAGTGGATAAAGGTAAAAAAGAGGTTAAGTAACTTGCCCAGGGTCACACAACTAGTGAGTGTCTGAGGTCCCATTTGAACTCAGGTCTTTCTGACTTAGGCCCAGTGCTACACTGAGCCGTCCAGCTGTCTCAAGTGAATGGATAGGGCTTTAAAACTAGGACTGCTTAATCAATCAATCTATAAGCATTTATTAAACACTTTCTGTATGCCAGACACTTGCTAAGTAGTGGGGATATAAAGACAAGCCCTACCCTCGAGGAGCTTACATTCTAATAGAAGAGACAACAGGGCACCTACACACATATATACTAAGTACATATAAAATCATTTTGGAAGGGGCCGTCCTAGCAGCTGGGGGAATGAAGAAAGGCTTAATGAAGAAGATGGTATATAAGCAGAATCTTGAAGAAAAACAGGGCTACTACAGATAGAAATGAAGAGAGAGTGCATTCTCTACCAAAAGACAGAGTGAGGGGGGACAACTGTACAAAAGGCACTGAAGTGAGAGAGGGCATCATGTATAGGAAAGAGTGAGGAGGCCACTGTGTTGGGATTGTAGAGAGTGAAGAGAGGAAGACTGGAAAGGTAGGATGGGGCCCGCTCCTGGAAATGTTTAAATAACTAACATAGTAGTTTATATTTCAGCTTGGAGATCATAGAAAGCCATTGAAGTTTGTTGAGTAGGGTGATAATATGATCGGTCCTGAACTGTAGGAAAATCACTGACAGCTTTAGAGAGGGAGACTTAAAGGTCCAGGAGAGAGGTAAAGGGGGACCTGAATTGGGGTGGTTGCTACGTGAGTGGAGAAGGCTGGATGGATCCCAGTGGTGAGAGGTGCAAGTGGGGTGAAGGGGAGGTTACCAGTCTGGATCCATGGGCAGTGATCTTTCTTAAATCCTTGAATAAAGAGCTGGGAGGAACACGGTGATGCTGGAAGGGCCTTTGTCTCCATTAGTGTGTACTAAGTGAAGGACTTCACACGGTCTCCTTATGTTGAGAAGCTCTCTGCACTGTACAGATCATGCGAACATTAATTTAGAGCTGGAAGGGGCCACAAGGTCATCGTTTAACCTTGGCATTCTGCAGCTGAGCCACGTGGCTGTGACCTGCCCAAAGGTACACTGCTAGTAAGTAGCAGTGGGGAATGGAAATGCATTCTTCCTCCTCTGTTCTTACCACCTTGGCAGGCTGTACCGTCCTGGGGTAAAAGTGGAGTGTCTGGAACTTACTGAGGACTTGGTTAGCATTTCTATGCAAGAGCATGATAGTAGGTGCCACTCTTTGAATCAAAATGAAGTGTGAGACTTTTTTTTTAAGGTACCTTGTTATTTCCCTATATGCTTCTTTTACCCAATAAAATAGCAGCCTTGTGGGGCAGAGAATGTTTTTATTTTTCTCTTCCAGAGTGCACCATAGTATTTTGTGTCGTGGGCTCCTTATACCAAAGCCTCTTTATCATTCTTTTTGATTCACTCTCATATAATGAAAAGTTTGAACCACGTTGAAGGAGTAATTCTTCCATCTTCCCTCATCCAGTAACCAAGTTGAAATGTTTTTTTTTCCATATTTATATTTATTCTCAACCTCTGGTTTGTTAATTACTTGTACATAGGCATTCTATAAATATTCGTTAATAGTTGCAATGTATTTTTTTATTTCAAAAGATTGCCTGGTTCCTTAATATTAGTTTTAGAAATTAGTAGATAATTAGGGTGAGGGGACTGGGGAAGCACTATAATCATTGTAAATGGAATGGAATAATAATCTAGTTTTATTCCCAGCTGTTATCAGTGACTCAGTTTGACCTTGGAGAAATCCCTTGTTCTACCTTTGTTGTGCTTAATGCAGGCCAGAAAATGAATATAAAATGCTTGCCTAATAGCAGTGAGGTGGAACTAATTAGTATTTGTCAAGGGCTTTGAGGTTGTTGGATCATACTTGTTGGAAGCAGAAATGATTAACAAGAAGTTTTAAAGCCACATGTTTTGGTGCTTGCCGAAAACTCACATACTATGCCTTGAAGCTTGGAAACATAATGTGTACAAGTCAAGCAACTTTTCTGACAGTTTGTTGTGCAAGAGGAAACAACAAATGACTGGACGGCAATGTTTCACTCTTAAGAAATTCCAGTATGCTGTCATATGGCTGGCAGTGTATGAGGTCACCATTCATGTTTCAGAAGAATTTATCACAGGTTCTCGTGATGTGGCCAAAGTCATTAAGTTTCAGCTTCAGTATTTGACCTTCCCATGAATAGCCTGCATCAATTTTTTAAGTATTGACTGATTTGATCTCTTTGCTGTCTAAGAGACTCAAAAGTCTTCTCCAGCACCACAATTCAAAAGTATTAATTCTGCAATGCTCAGCTTTCCTTGCAATCCAACTCTCACAGTCATACGTTACTACTGGAAAAACCATATCTTTGACAGTATGGGCCTTTGTCAACAAGGTGCTATCTGTTTTTTAATATGCTGTCCATATTCTTCTTGTATGGCTCATAAAACAGCTCTGGGGGCAGCAACAAAGGAGTTTTTTTGAATATGTTTTGAGCAGTAAAAGCATGGCTTGAAACTGATGTCAAAAGTTGGGAGAGCTATCCATTTATTCCAAGTTATGCTTTCAGTTCTAAAGAGAATGTGAAGAACAGCCTCATAGAATGAGTCCTTAGCTCCTGTCACAGCCTAGCTCAAGTGCCGCCTCTCAGAGGAAGCTTCACCTCACTTCCTCTCCTTGGGCGCGGGTTGCTAGCACCATTCTTATGAAATTACCCCATTAAACTGTGAGCCCCTTGAGAGCAGGAATTGTTTGTTTGGGGGTTTTTACCTCTCTTTGTATTCTCAATGCTTAACACAGTTCCTGGCACATAGTAAGAACCTAAAGGATGCTTATTGATCGCCAACCTGAGTAGCATAAATATTCTCTGGTGGTACAAAACAAAGACCAGTTTTGCTTCCGGTTTTGGTGCTCTGACAAATAGTAATGAGTGGGAAACTGATTCTAGAAAAAGTAGGATCCTGGCATTGTAACATGAGCCCAGGACTCAGAGTACCAGCATCTAGGTTTCAGATCTGACCTGATACCTTACTACACTGCTCCTTCCAGTGACACCGGCCTCTTTCCGTTCCTCAGACAGGCCCTACCGTCTCTTTCCTGGTTGTGCATTTTTCACTGGCTTTTCCCTCTATCTAGAATGTTCTCTCTCATCTCCATGTCCTCGCTTCCTTCAAGTTCCAGCTAAAATACCTCCTTCTGCTAGAAGCCTTTTCCAATTCCCCTTAATACCAGCATCTTCCTCCTGTCCGTTATCTACAATTTATCCTGTCTTTGGCTTACTTATACAAAGTGCTCTTGCATGTTTTCTCCCCCATTTGAACTGTGAGCTCCATGAGAGTAGAGACAGTCTTTTGTCTTTCTTTGTATCTCCAAAGCTTAGCACAGTCCCTGGAACATCAGAGACACTTTTTGTTTATTGGTTACGTGATCTTGTGACTTTACTATTTAGGCCTCAGTTTCCTCTACCATAAAGTGAGAGGATTTGATTAAAAAGTCTCTAGGGTCCTTTCCAGCCCTAAATCTATGATCTGTTAAAAGTCCCAGCAGAAAAATCTTACTCTTATATCTCTCATTTACTTGAAAATTTCAAGTAAAAAGATTATAAAAGGACAATATTCCAAGAAACAGTGCTTTTAAAAAAATAATATATAAAATTCTTTCTTTGCTTTTTGAAAGCACAGCTATGTCCCTAAGTTTGTGGCACAAACTCAAATCATGTCTATGTGTCTACAGAATTTGCAGCTGATGATTTATAAATACATTTAAACAAGTCCCCCCAGATAAAAGATTTCTTTAAAAAGATAATGAATTCATTATTCCTCAATTTCTAATAGAAGTCTTATATATTCAATTCAGTGACTAGAGAGAAAATAAAGGCAAATCCAGTAATTCATCACTAGTGGAAAGGAGAAAGATATGCCTTGATTGAAAAAACAGCTGGTTAAATGAGTGTTGGGATCAGATCAGTGAGTGGGCACTGCACATCCAGCCAGAGTGTGAGTTGCTCTGGAGACCCCAAAATACCAACACACCAGGTCCTGCCTAAGGAATTCGACTCAAGTCTTCTCAGCCAAAGGAAAGGAAAGTTTATTAAAAGTTTGCTTGTATTGCACACAGAGTAAGTCTGTGCTGGGTCATTCTATGGTGCTCTCACCCACATGGTATGAGATGGGGTCTTATATACAGAAGGTTGTGGGAGGAATCTAGGGGTGGTCCAGAGGAGGAGTTGGGGGGGGGGTCTTCTGGAGGAGTTAATGAGGTCAATGAGTGATTAGGGGTGGGAGGTAGCTGCAGGCTACAGACAATGGTGGACTAGGCCAGTTCAAGGGTGTATTGATATTTTGATAGGCTCAGGGGTGGGAAGTAGATGAACAATGGAGGGCTAGGCTAGAGTTAGTAGTTACCGTGTTTCCCGATAATAAGACCTATCCCGAAAATAAGCCCTCCCCTTACTGTGTAAGATTCCTCTAAAATAAGCCCTCCCCCGAAAATAAGCCTATTGAGATTGCTACTGTAGTGAAGGTGATCCCCTGCGCTATAGGCTACATTACGGTACCCTCTGTATGCACCGTCCCCCGTCCCCCCCCCCCCCGTGAAACGCATGCGGCACTCAGAGCTGCAGCAGTGAGCGCGTCATCCTATTCTTCCCCAGTGATTTGCTTGCTGGCGCCATTGAGAGCAGTGCCGCGGAGGAGAGCTGAGTCAGGACAACATAAGCCCTCCCCTGAAAATAAGCCCTCTGGTGTTTTTCTTTCCAAAAAAAATATAATAAGACACTGTCTTATTATCAGGGAAACACGGTAGTAACTAGGCTAGAGGTCTGGGCCCAGCCACAGTGAGGCCTATTGCCTCATGCAAATGCCTCATCAAATGAGACAATTTAATCAAGAGTCCGAGGGAGGTTCCCAGAGCCAGTACCTCTAGGACTGAAGGAGAGCTCCAGGGGTTTCCCACAGCCCATATCTCATCAATGGGGAGACCCAATCTTTTTTTTTTTCTTAAGCAATCTGGGTTAAATAACTTGCTCAAGGTTACACAGCCAGGTATTTCTGGGTGGGTGCTAAGTATCTGAGCCCGGGATTCGATCTCCAGGTCATCCTGACACTGGAGATGGTGCTCTTACTCGCTGTGCTACCTGGCCGCCCCCCGAGACCCAATCTTAAACGGGGAAAAAAAATGATATTTATGTACTTCTCAAAATAATCTTTGATAGTACCATCGAAGTGCTGACATGACTCTTTCACACCGTGGCTCTCACAGATAAGCAATATCTCTTAAAAACATATCTAATATAACTTTAAAACAGTTTCAATTGGTGCCGTTTTTAGTCAGTTCACATGTCATCAGAATTTTATAAATTATGCTTCACATGAAACCTGAGCTTTATCCAAAACTTTTTGTTTACCTCTCATTACATTGTCTTAACACTAAGTTTTTAAAAATTGGTGGTCTTTCCCATCTTAAATAAGGGTCACATAATTTTTTTTAAAATGCCCTTTCCCTGTCTCTTTCACTCTTAATAGGGTGGTGGTTTCATCATCGTGAGCATTTCCTCCAATCACAAAGATCCCTGGCTGTTCATGACTGCCCTTCGGGTGTGTCTACACTAGCTACAGAGAATCCCCTCCGTATAACATTTTAAAGACACAAGGGGAACATGCGCCATTGGCTAGTCCATGCTGTGGGCGTGTGATTGGCCTCTCTCCTTTTTCAGTCATACTTTTTGACGACATTCTTTGCGTCATGTCTCCAGCATTATTCCTTGTTTGTAATGTGATAGGCAACCTATAAATGACTTTCATGTGGTTTGTAATCATTAACTCTTTCTAAACGTTAAATAAGGATTAAATGAGGGCAAATAAGGTATTATGAGCTATCTCTGCTTGATACTTGCACAAAATACCCATGAGTAGATATAGCCTGCACCAGATATAGCAGAGATGGTGGAATAAGTGGTCCTGGTCAATGACTTATCTTTTAGAGCCACATTGCTTAAAGGTGATAAGCTGTTTATTTATAAAACAAGTAATTTTTATAATTCCTACTTTTAAAATACTACTTTATGCAAAAGTGCAAAATTTAAAAAAACTAAAAGGTTTAGGACCACATGAAGCCCAACAGTAGTCTGTTTACATTATATTGGATTAAGGGAAGTAAAGCAATAGTCATAGGAATTTCCAGCCTCTGGTTTTTGAACTATTGCTATTTTTAGAATTTTTTTTTCTCCTTGCCACAAGAAAATAAATGGTTTTTACATTATCATCATTATTATCTTAATAGCAGTCAAACCACAAATAAAACTCTAAACCTAAAATTATAAAACAATAATATGTAAATTTCCCAGCCTGGCTACATTTGTGCAGTATTTTATTTCTTGATTTATCCATACTTTTATGGTTTACAGTTGATTGTTCTTTTTGATTTGACTTTACATCTAATTTTCACTAGTCAGCATTAGAGTAAAATGTTTGCAGATGTTTTAAAGAATTAGTTTGTCTAATTCTAAAAATATATCACAGTTATGTTTCATTGTACCCATAAATCTGTTGCTTTAAGGTATGAAGATTTTTAAGAATTTTTAACCCCATCAATAAGAACCTTTTGGAATATATTGTTAATATTGGTTTTTTTTTAATCTTCATGAGTATCAATCTTTGTTCAACTCCTCTTTCTGTAGCCTTTGTATATTTACAAAGGTCTGGATTTATAAGGTCAAAAAAAATTTTTTTTAACATTACGTCTGTTTTGTTAATAATAGTTTCTTGGAACATATGTTCCAGGCAGGCCTGGTTGGGGGAAGCCTTTCAGGGCAGGGCAGGGATTATCCTTGTACAATTTAGTGCACATGCTCAGTTAAAAATATTACCTAATGACTACTTGAGTGGTGCCCTCTGCCCATAATATAATTTATCAAATTTGAATATAAATTTTTAAATTATGGTAATGCACCAGGCTCGATAGAATGAAAACTAAAGAGAAACAGTCCACATCTTCTTAGTAGTTTGTGTTCAGAGAGTCTACTTGTAATGAAGAGCTTGTTGTCTCAGTCAAATAAGTTTCAAGTAAAGTCTTTGAGCCAGGTTGTCTCCTTTCTCCTGAGAAATCAGTTAAGGACTATCATGTGAATTTGATACTGCAGTCTGCCTTTGTGACTGATACTGGAGTAGTTGGCCTAGGTTAGTTCTTCTTTCCTGCTAACAACCGTGTGACTTGGTTTCCACTGCCAAAGAATAGTTGTTGTTGTTTTTTTTAATTTCCCTGTTATTCCATGCTAATAGCAACCTTGTGATGAAATGAGTAGAAAAACCACTTGGAGAAAGGTGAGAAAAGCAGTACAACTAAAATTTCCCAAATGATTTGAAGTGTTGGAAATACATAGTTTAATGATAGTTCACATTTTGATCATTTAAAAAAAAATTTTTATGCTTTACAGTATCCCTTTGAGATAATGCAGAGAACTCTAATCACAGGTTTGTTTGTTTTTTAAATTTGGAGTATTTGCAAGTTCTTTAATTTATCACATTTTATGCAAGGATTTGGGGTCTTTTAATAATTTTTTTTTTTTTTTGCCATTATATAGTTATTGGGCTTGTTTGGATTCGTGGAATTTACATGACAAATTTCAGTGAATACTAATTCAATTTCCTAGGAGCCTAATTGGAAATGTACTGCATAGTTTGTAATTAGTGTAATAGAGAAAAATTATTGATAAAAAGTACAGTTTGGGGGGCCACATTTTAAAACTATAACATCCTTGAACTTGAATTCTGCCTCATTTTGCCCTCTTCCCCCACTGAACCAAATACACCATCAAATGATCCAAACACCTGAAAATCAGAATGCAAAATAACAAAAAACGTTTGTCTCTATATTGAGTATGCCTATGCTAATTAATTTCATTTAGTTTGACACTTTCCTGCAGTGAAATCTGAAGCACTTTGGCTATTTTAATAATAAGAATTGCACAGAAAAGACCTTTTAAGTCATCTAATTTAATGGCCTCGCTTATTATGGGATTGAGAGTTAATGTGTTGGGGAAGGGACTGAGAAAGCACCTGAGGGGCCCTTCCATTAGAATGTAAGCTCCTTCAGGGCTGGGACTGTTTCTTGCCTTTTCTTTGTAACCACCTAATTAATGTTTGTTGGTTGATTGGTTTCTTAGGCTTTATCTGTAGATAAACTACATTGAGTTTTATTCTACAAATCAAGAGGCTAGAACCTATTATCAGCCTCCCACGATTTGTTCCAAAATTATTACCATAAATGTTTAATCTGATTATCATGTATCTAAGACCATTCATCAATCCTATTTGTCCTTTTTGATGAAGAGAAAGTGATTGCTGCCTAGGGTGATAGACCTTATGCTTTGTTAATGTGTTGACAAGATACTTTGCAAATCTGTTTTGGTGTTCATTTTGTAGTCCCAAAAATATATGTTAAAACTAATTGCTTTAAACATTCTTACCATTGAGTTTTTATTTCAATATGTTTCAGTAAGCATCTGAAATATACCTCGACAGCTTTTTCTTTGAAGGCTTTACCCTTGATATGTCTTACCTGGAGGAGCCTAAAGTATCTGGATAAGTATTGACTTTGTTCTTTGGTCGGGTTTGACCTCTGAGTTCAAGCTCATAGCTTTCCTAATTTTCCCATTACTCTCTAGGGTATCACTGCCCTTCCAGTCACCCAGACTTATAATGTAGGTGTCATTTTCTATTCCTCACTCTTTGCCTGTTTCCCCAATGGTAAAATAGGGATAATAATGTCACCCACCTTCCTGAGTTGTAATGAGGATCAAATGAGGTAATGTTGGTGAAGTTGGTTTCCTTCATTCCTTCTTTCCTTACCTCCTCCCTCTTTCCAGGCATCTTTTAGATTATATTTTTGTCTAGGGCCGGCCTGATAGGTCTACCCTCTCTTGAACTGTGTCTTTTGCTTTGGGTGGAACCTGTGAGCTCTTGGTAGAAGAACATGCTTCTCTAAGTAAATCTGCAACTGCTTTGCCTTTGGCCTTCTTAGAGAGTTCCCTGGGGTGGGTGGCCCTGAGAGTTAAAATAACTTGCCTACGGCAGGTGGAATTGAATCATCCAGGTCTTCTAGACTCTAAAGCCAGCTCTCTATCCACTTTACCACATTGCCTCTAATTCTTCAGAGCATTCAGATATGTAGAGGTGTTAATGAGAATTAATTGACAGGCAGGAAGATGTTAAAAATCTTCGGGTTTTTAACGGATAACCTTTCTTCCCTGGCTTAGTGTCTGCAGTTATTAGCAAAAGAATAGCTGACCTGTGACTAATGTGCCTTCAATATAGTATATGTCTTTAAAGCAAATCTCTTTTATCTAAGGAACCCTGGGATCCCAACAAATTAAGAATAGAGATTTTGTAAAATAATTTAGATGCAATATTTTTCCTTCTAAAATGTTCAGTATGAAATTATATTTCAAGAATAGTTAGGTGTCCTATTTCTCACTATGAAATTTGGTCTAATTTTTTCCTCAAAATTTCCCAAACTCCTCTTCATCTGATACAGTGCCCTAGTCCCCTAGATTTGTAACTCCTTCTCCTATCCATGACCCCTCAGGGTTCCATAACAGTCAATCCAGAAAGGACTTTGTTTCTGAATGAGTTTAGGGAATCTTCCATTAGAGGACCTACTGGCACTAAATGACTTACCATTCCTACCTACTCCTCAAAGCTTTTCTTACCTTTTCTTCCCTCTACTGTTAAGAGGGTCTGCTTCTTATTACCCCTGCTACTATCTGCTGTTCCCCATCTGCTTTTGCTGTTAATCTGATCCTTGTCCAATATGTGTGCTATAAAAAAATCTCCTCCTTTCTTCCTTTTTTCCCCTTGTTTTTCCTGGTTTCCTACAAAGTCCTACCTCTATCTCCTTATTATGTTCTCTTCTGATTAAGCACTTACATTCAAGATTAAGACCTAAAAAAGAAGTTGCTTTTTGTTTTTTGTTAATAATAACTCACATTTGTCAAGAGCTCTTAAGTTTTACAAAACTATTTTTTCCCAACAAACCTATGATTTAAGTAAGATAAGTATTATTCCCATTTTACAGATGAGGAAAGTGAAACTCTGAGAAGTTAACTGGCTTGACCATGATCACACCAATAAATAGTAAGTGAAGTGAGATTCCAACCCAGATTTCTGGACTCTAGACCTAGGTCTCAAGTTAGCCTGTCCTTTCTTACAAGCATTGCAGTACTTTCTTTTACTTTTCCTGGCAAATATACCATCCTTCAGGTACATTCTATGTTAAATGAAGTTTCATGGGCTAATCTGGCAACCTCACTTCTTTATATATCACATTATTCCTTCGGGAAAATATTTTCTTTGTACTAGACAACTGACTTACGTTTGAAAGTTATTGATTGCCTGTGTATAATGAATCAATGTACAGCTAGTTTGCTGAAAATATTTCTTTTTTCACAAAGAAATAAAGTCACTGTGCTTGTGTACATCATAGGTTAGTTTTGAGTGTTACTTTTTTAAAAGTGAAATTAATATCTACCATTGGTATATCCTTAGAACCCATGTTAGACAGCAGGGACTGAGCTTGCCAAGGAAAATTATCTTTTAAGCTAAGTATGAAACCTGTTGGATCTATGAAAACGAGTGAGGATCTAAATAATAGTTTTACTAAAGGAAGGCTGTGTTCAGATCAATTCAAACATTAATTGACCACCTAACTCTTTGTGATCCCATTTGGGGTTTTCTTGGCAAAGATACTGGAGTGCTTTGCCAGTTCCTTTTCCAGCTCATTTTACAAATGAGGAACTGAGGCAGACAGGGTGAAGTGACTTGCCCAGGGTCACACAGCTACCAAGTGTCCGAGGCTGGATTTGACCTCAGAAAGATGAGCCTTCCCGACTTCTATCTGCTGCATCACCTAGCTGCCTCATTCATTACTTTGTAATGGAAACAATGATAAACAAACCAACTTGTACTCCTGTGCTGCCCCAGGATCTTCCTTATGATCCCACTTGGGCCAGGCAACTCAGTGAGTAAAATGCTCGACCTGCAGTCAGGAAGACCATCGTAGTTCAAATCCAGCCTCATGGTGATCCTGGATCAATTACTTAACCTCTGGCTGCCTCTGTTTTCTTATCTGGAAAATGAAGATAATAATAGTCTGAATTTTCCAGGTTTGTTGTGGGGGTCAAATGAAACAGTATTAGTAAAGTGCTTTGCAATCCTTAAAAGCTCTAATTAATTACAGTTTCAGTCAAATCCATTCATAACTATAGCTATGTTTTTGTTGTGATGTTATATACTTTGATGACAGTATCAGAGGATAGAAGTAAGGAAAAAAAATAAGAGATGTTTCAGAGTGAAATGTTCCCTCGTGTTTATTTAGCTCATATTATTATTGGTGATATTAAAATTCTACTAACTTTAAACCTCTGCTAAGCTTCCTCTCATCCCAGAGTGGCTTCTTTCAAGCTATGCCAGTAAAATGAGGAGGAATCAGAGCAGCTCCTACCAAAGCCTTGCCTGCCCACAGAGTGATGGGAAGTGCATCTGCAATGGCAAGATCAGCCCTGGGCAGAAATTTGCATTTGAGAAAGAGCTGACAAATCATTGCAGGGCTCTGAAGTGATTGCTTTTAGAATTGAATTACCTAGAGCCTAGATACATTGCAGTAAGCTTGGCTGGTATATTCCTAGGGTGTATATCCTACAGCTAAACCCCTCAAGAAAGGGAAAAGGAGTCCTGCAACCCAGGAGTGCTTTGCTAAAAGCTCACTCTTTTGTCTGTGCAGCATCAAGTACAACTGTAGCTCATTGAGGACCACAGTGAAGCTGCTCCCGGATTCACCCTCCTTTATGAAACAGCTTCTGCCAAGATTAGATGTTGGAGGGAAGTGACTGGAGAGTCTTTATTTTTTCAGGCTTCTGGAGAGTCCAACAACCTAGGGACTCACGTGTTTGGACCCTATCTTTGGGTCCCCATGGTGACAGAGTGAGCATTTAATTCCATAGCTGGGCTAAAAATTGTTTATGTGATTAGCTCTGCTATTTCCTGCTAGCAGCATTTATTTTGATGTCATGCCATTGTGGTTTGACTGAAGTCTTACTCTAAATAAAGAAATCACTGGCCCTCCTCATTTTATTTTCTCCTAAATGCTTTTGAATTCCGAAGTTTCCCCCCCAAACCCATGTGCTTGGTTGATTGTTTTAAATGAAAAGTAACAAAGTGCTCACTTGAGAGTGAATAAGTCAAGTCTAGTACAGAAAACATACAGACAGCTCTAAGTTTATCTTGAGTACTTATCTTATGAGGTTTATTATCATAAGATTCCAAAGACAAGATAAATAAATATAAAGAGCTTTGTAAACCTTAAGGCACTACCTACAGTGAGTTGTCACACCAGTCAGTTTGTTGTGGAGGCTTAGGGCACTAGATTTGAAGACAAGGAGAGACACCTCTAAGGATCTTATGATCATAAGATCTAGGCATTGCAGAAGCATCACCCCAGGGCAGTGCCCTCCCCCTCCTCTCTCTGCTTCACTTTCCTCCTTTGTAAAATGGGCAGGTTGGACTGAGAAGTCTCCAGGGTCTTTTCTTCATCTAAATCTATGATCTTGTGTTGAGCATATACATTGTCAGCAAGTATTTGTTAAATGCCCACTATGAGCCCACTAACTAGTATGGTAGCATTAAAGGAAATGGTGATTTAAGAATTCTCTAGAGTACAGTAGGTGTCTATCCATGGCTGACTAAGGGATAGTTTTTTGGGCCTGTAATTAGAGCAGGGAGAATACTACAGAGGCCCACAAATTTCAGGCAAAAAAAAAAAATATTTCCCCTGAAACTTTCTAATTTTGTGAGCTAACAACCATCTTGAAAGAACCTTTCATTTTCTTCCTAGGTTTTCTGCTTTCCATTGAGGAGCACAAATCCATTTTCTAGATTATATGGTGGAGGTAGTGGTTATCTTGCATTTGACCCTTATTTTTGTACTATTAGGTCAGATAACTATGGACTTTGTCACAACTCAGAGGGCCAAATTTAACAGTGAGAAGAGTTGGGAAAGAATATCGTATTCTGAGTTAGGAAACTTGAATGATTTGTTTTTGAGTGATCAAATGAAACTTGAGTGATCCCAGTTTTGCAGCAAGGCTGATTGTAACAAGACAAATCACTTATCTCTCTGTGCCTCCTTTTACTCATCTGTAAAGTGTGTGAGATGACCCCCAATGCTCCTAACAGTTATAAAATTTTCTGGTTTCAGTAGATTATAAATAACCTATGGTATGGAATACAATCACACTCTAATGTAATGGCCTTCTTATACAAAGATGGCACTGCAGGTCTCCTGCCTCCCACTTCTACCCTATCTATGATAGGCCATTTAATTGGCTCATGCCTACATACATCCTCAGATTTATTTGTGACCGAAGGCCTCATCCCTCACCCAGGCATCTGGTTAACTGGTGTGTATGGGGAGTTTTACCCTCATTAGAACCATGCTTGAATTAACCCTTTCCAAAGCAAACCTCTGAGATATTTTGACTTATCTGTATTTTCTTACCTCATCAGTTTTTGTTAGTATTTTTTACTTGAAAGGAAAAATCATAGAATTATAGGTTTAGACCTGGAAGGAACCCCAGCAGTCATCTAGTCTTCTTCATTTTATAGAAGAGAAGCCTGAGATCCAGGGAAAAGAGCCTTGCCCAAGGGAAAGAGGCAGAATTCAGTAGTAGAACCAGGAGTCAACCCTTAGTCTTTGGAGTTCAGACTTAGTGCCCTTTCCATTGTACTCCCATGGCAGTAACCAGAATAGACAGTAGCTGGAAAATTTGTGCAAGGGCTTAGAAATGGCAGGTGGGAATGCCCTCTATGGGCATGATGTCTTAGAAAATCATGGGTATATCAGGGGTTGAAGGCTGTTAGGAAACCATGCTCTTCATGCATTAGCCAGAGAAACAACAGAACATTGATTGAAATGAAATAAAAGGGCACAGAGCTGAAATAGATTAAAATTAAGGACTTTATACTGTGTAGGCATTAGATCACCTATACATATACTACTACAATGTAAGATGCCTCCTGGGCTAATGGTTTGGCTAACTCTGAGGGAGGAGCTGAGTCAGTCTTGCTCTTTTGATTCCCTGAAAGTAAAGAAAATTGGTAATGGCCATTGTCATAAGTACTTGCACAGTGCTTTTTTGGGATAGTTTCCAATAGATTTCTACCACAATTTATACTTGTCTGCTAAGAAGCAGCCTATCGTAGTGGATAAAGGAGATAGAAAGACCTGGATTTACATCCTGCTTCTATCCAAATAGTAACCATGGGCCAGTCACTTGGCCTCTTAAATCTTCGTGCAGATCTTTAAGACTTCAAGGTAAGATGCTTGCCAATTAGATTTTCAGTGGTGTTGTTAAGTGGTTTTACAGCCATGTCTGACTCTCTGTGACCCCATTTGAGGTTTCTTGGCTAAGATACTGGAGTGGTTTGCCATTTCCTTCTTCAGCTCATTTTACAAATGAGGAAACTGAGGCAAACAGGGTTAAGTGACTTCCCCAGGATCACACAGCTAGTATAGTATCTGAGACCAGATTTGAGCTCACTTTATCTGCTGCTCCTCCCACCTGCCCCTGGCCACCTAGCAACCCTAGGTAATATATTAGAAGTTTCTATTCCAGGAGTTTTTTAACTGAAGACCAAAAACTTCTGGCTTATTGTAGTATTTCCTTCCCATCCAGTCTAACAGAGTAGACTTTAATGTAACAAGTTATTTTGTTTTTTATACAGATAGAAATTATTATCAATTTGTCATGGCTAATTGCTTTGGTACTCTAATATGTCTGTGGATTCATCCCTGTGAGTATTCCAACAATGCAGATGACATGACTTACTATTCATGACTTATCCTTTGCAATTTATGGCCATGTTCTTCCTTAAGTTTTCTATTGTGAACCTTCCTTTAGTTCTTTTGGCCTTAGGAGGATACTAATGGATCACTTGGGCATCACTCATCCGTCATTAACACAAAGTGACCAGCTTGTCTTAATCATAACATTTCTTTGATGAGATTGTTTACAATGGCTTTTGCTTTGCAATTTCTTGTTTGTAGCATGTTGCTGCCTGCTCAATCCTACCACCTACTGCCTTCCCGGCTTCCTTTAATTCCAAACTAAAATTGCATCTTTTACAGGAAACCTCCCCCCCCCCTTTACTTTTTTAATTATTTCCTATTCTGGGGTGGCCAGGTGGCGCGGGGAGTAAGAGCGCCAGCCCGAGAGTCAGGAGACCTGGGATCAGTTCCGGGCTCAGATACTTAACACCCACACAAAATAACTGGCCGTGTAACCTTGAGCAAGTTACTTAACCCTGATTGCTTAAAAAATTTTAAAAAATAAATTATTTTCTGTTCATCCTGTGTATAGCTTGCTTTGTATATATTTCTTTGCATGCTGTCTACCCATAAGATCAGAAGCCCTTTGAAGCAGGGCCTGATTTTGCCTCTTTGTGTCCCCTAGGGCTTAGCACAATGTCTGGCACATAGTAGGTACTTAATCAATGTTTATTGATTGATTGATTCTGTGACTTAAGACTATGTTGTTAAAATCCATATGTAGGCCAAACCAAAGGCAGCTCTGTTCTTGATGGTGAAAATAAGTTTGTTATAAAAATCTTTGCCAACTTTTCCATCTGTTTCATTGTCTTTCCCATTTCATCCCTAAATCCCCTCAGGATGAGTTGAGTCTCTTGCCAAATTTTTTTAAACTGGATTTTCCTTCAGACTTTGAGCTATTTTATGAAATGATACCACTTATAATCTTCCACAATCTTCCTCCATATAGTTTCATAGATGAGTTTGCATCCTAAGCCCTTTTGGGTATATCCAAAGTATTACCTTGTGAAAATGTTGACTTACTGTAACTTTTTAATGGTAAGTACAAGACTGGGAAACTCCAAGTGAACATAAAATTTGAATACAGTTTCATGTACTTATGATTGCTGTTGGACTTAAGCAAGAGCCTGTGGGAAGGAAGTAAATTGGTGAGGTAGAAAGATTGCTGGATTTGGATTAAGAAGATCTGGACTCAAACTGCAGCTTTGCCTCTTTCTATTTAGGTGACATTGGTCAAGTCACTTACCCTCTGTGGGCCTCAGTTTTCTCATCTGTAAAATGAGAGTATTAGATTAGGTGGCCTCTAAGGTTCCTTTTGTGTGTGGGCTGCTCTTTTTCTGGTAAAAACTGAAAAAAGATGAATATTTTTATCATTGAAAAATGGGTTCTACAGTGGAAAACCTATAGCTTTATTTAAAAAAAATTTTTTTCTTAATTATGGACTATCTGAAGTTTTTCCTATGCTTTTATAAATATATGAATTTTTAAAGTAAGGATTTCTAGAAATGTGTTTCTTTCTTTGATCATGGCTTTCAGGTAGTCAATAATTTTTAAATTATCTCTCCAGGATCTATTTTCCAGGTCAGTGGTTTTTCCAATAAGATATTTTAAATTGCCTTCTATTCTTTCATTTGTTTGGATCTGTTTAACGGCATCTTGATTTCTCATAAAGTCATTAGCTTCCATTTGCTCCAATCTAATTCTGAAGCAATGATTCTCCTCAGTGAGCTTTTGAGATTCTTTTTCCATCTGGCAAATTTGGCTTTTTAAGGCATTCTTCTCCTCATGGCCTTTTTGAGCCTCTTTTGCCATTTGAGTTAGTCTGTTTTTTAAGGTGTTATTTTCCTCAGTCAGGCTGCTGACTCTTATTTCGTAATTTTCTTGCATCGTTCTCATTTCTCTTCCCAATTTTTCCTCTACTTCTCTTATCTGCTTCTTAAGGTCCTCTATGGCCTGTTACGTAACCAGCTCGTATTTTTCTTTGAAGCTTTTGGTGCAGGAGTTCTGACTTCACTGCCTTCCTCCTGTTCAATGCTTTGATCCTTTTTGTCCCCAAAATAGGAGTCTAATGTTGGATTGCTTTGCTTGGTTTGCTTCCTTTGTCTCCTCATTTTGCCACCCAATTACTTGACTTTTGGGCTTTTTGCCACAGTAGGACTCTGCCACCAGACAGGGGAGCTTCATTCCAAACACTGGGGTTTTCTCAGCTGCCGGAGGTATTAGTTGGGTTCCTTCTCTGAGGCCTCCACACGCTCTGGCAAGCTGGTCACACACCCCAGGACCTCCACCCTAGACCGCAATCCAGATCCAAGCAGGTTAAAGCAAGAGCGATTACCCTTCAGGCTGGTCGCTTGATCCCCTACAATCTGCAGGCCAGAAGCTGAAGCTGCCACAATGCACTCCCAACTACTAAGTCCTAAAGTCCACACTGCACTGATATCTCACTTTGTATTTCAAATCTATGTGTTGATAATTCTGGACCGCCACAGCTGCTGGTGATCTGGAGTCCCTCCAGCCAGCCGCTGGTCAGGCCCACCCTGGGGCTAAAACCTCTGGTTCTTGGGCCTGGGCTTGGCTCCCGTAGCACTGCGCTGGTCTGTTCCTGCTGGGCAATCCTCAGTGGAAGGTTAGTTCCTCTGTGTCATTTTGTGGGTTCTGTAGCTCCAAAGTTTGTTCAGAGTCCCCTTTTACATGGATTGGAGGTGGTAGGAGCTGGAGCTGCACGGAGATCCTGTTTCTACCTAGAAATATGTTCCTAAATTTTATTTTGAGTCTTTCATATCCTCCCTTCTCTGCTTTGACTTCTACCTCTGCTTTCTCTCTTTCCTGTCTTAAAAAGGGGATCAGGAATGATGGAAAGAATACTAGTCTTGGAATGAGGAGATCTAAGCTTCAGTCCTAACTCTTACTAGCTATGTGATCTTGAATAATCACTTGTACTCTCTGAGTTTGTTTCCTTATTTGTGAGATGAAAGGATCATATTTACACTATCTATATCACAAGGTATTTATTAGGGAGTGATTTTTTAGCAGAGGACAGATGGGATTTTTTGGTTTGGTTTGGGTTTTTTGGCAGAGATGTTTTGGAGAAGACTCATATTCTTCTGGTAAAAGTTAACCTAAATAGCCTCCAATTGAAATTCTTGTCATGGAAGTTCTATGATGCTATTGTAAAATAGATTTTGAGTTGGAAGGGACTTCTTTGATTATCTGGTTCCACGCTTTCATTTTACAAATACAGAACTGAAGTCCAAAAAGGCAAATGACTTGGCCCAAGTCACACAGGTAGTAATTGGAAGAGCCAAAATCTTAACCGTGGTTCTCCAGTTTTAAATCCTGTCAGCCATTCAAAACTGAGAAAGCATTGGTACAGTGGAAATGTTGCAAATGGTGTTTAGGCTCTTGAGCCAGTATACAAAAACCTATTTAATCCCATTGTAATCTCTTTGAGGGCAAGAACCTGATCAGCCACAGTCAGACATGTGTATTGACCCTGACTTAGTCATGTCATTTTGATCCTCTTTGAGTATGAAGGGCAACTTCCTTCAGTGACTATACATTCTTACACATAGTGAACGCTTAATAAATATAGTTTGAGTGAATCAAAACAAGTTTCTCCCTTATTTAATCCACCAATGAATTTAGAAAGTGTAAGAAAAAAAAAGAATGTAAAACGGAGTTTTTAAATAATTAAGGTATTTTTCTTTTCATTTAATTGCTGTTTTTGTTGGCAACAAATAAATAAATTAGAATTCACATGACAGTGGCCTTCATTATGAATGATTAATTGCATCATACAGGGTTTGTTTTTTTTTACTGAGTATATTCCTTTGTACATAATAGGCACATATGTGTTTTAAGATTTAAGATTGATTGCTACTAGAAACCACCTGAGTCCCTTAAGAACTAATTTAGAAAATTTAGGTCCACACAGATAGTTTTATCTGAAAGCTCTGCATCAACTCTATTTAGTAAGCATTACTAGTGCTTCCTTAGTACTGGGGCTTTACTATACCCCATAAATGACTCTCCCACATATTTGTGGTTTGTTCTTATGATTTACAAGGCATTTTCAGTTACTTTTTATGTCAGTCACTGAATTCATGCACTTAGTAATAAAGCAGAGACTGATCTGTAGAGCTATTGTCTCTGGGAGAGCCAGAGAGAGGTTAGGTTACGGTTTATCTATCCTTTTTTTCTTCTTTCCTGAGATGTTAATCATCTGGGATACAACCTAGCCACAGAGCTGAGTTCCATGCTCGGCATGGGGGGTGGGAGATGGGGAAAGAATGTTGCATATTCCATAAGCAGTGTCTGTGTCTGATTAGATCACTTCCTTGGAGCACTAGGCTGAGTTGAGGAGATGGAGGCAGTTCTCAGTGGGCCAGTTAATCCACCCTTAACCTTAGCCTGGGTGCCCAAAAGGCCTCTGAATCCTTTATATCTCGGTGGGAAGGGCCTGCCAATGGTGGCTTCTCTTACATAAAAACTTTAAGTTGCACACACATTTGGAGACAAGTAACGCTTGTGTGTGGTGGAACACCCCTACTCTTGTTATTCTCATGAATTTTCTCATTCCGTTCAAGGCTCTCAGGCCCAGCCTAACTTTCCTTCCTCCTAGAAAATTACCTCTTTTCTGTCTGACCATATAAAGGTCTTCTATTTCAGGTTATCTGACCTTTCCCGAATACATACTTGTCACCACATCCTTCTCACAAAATTTATGTAAATCTTTACCCTTCTTGTCTGAAAAGAAGGATGCTCTCTCCTTCTTGCAATTAATTTGTATTTATTTATATGTGTAAATGTTGTATTCCCCCCATCTCTAATAGAATATAAGCCTTATGAGATCAAGAACTTTCACTTTTGTCTTTGTATCCTTTCCAGCACCAAGCACAGTACCAACCACATTAAGAGAATTCCTGTGCTTATTGGATCTAACATGCACTCCATCTCCCTGCTAACTCTCTCCCCAGGCTCTCAATCCATTCTGTCCTGTCTCTGCCAGAACATTGCATCCAGCACTTTCCTCACAACAACCCTTCCAGGCAACTAGGACTAAAAATAGCACTTTAACATGCTTCATATCTCATTTTATCTTCACAGTCACCCTGGGAATTAGGTGCTATTATTATCTCCATTTTATAGAGGAGGAAACTGAGGCAGGTGGAGACTAAGAGACTTGTCCAGGGTCACATTGCTAGTAAGTATCTGAGGTCAATTTGAACTCGGGTCTTCCTGACTCCAGGTACAAAGAGCTCTGTCATCTGTACCACCCAGCCCCTAGCAAATGAGAAAACTGAGACTCCAAAGTTGAGACTTAGGGCTAGCAAGTATGAGACCCCAGGCCTGTTGATTTGAGGTTTATTGCTCTTTGTGCTCCCTGACATCACTCTCTTGTAATGGCATCATTACCGAGGGAACTGCTTATATGTTGTCTCCTCACCCTTCTTTATGGGACCAAGTCCACCAGGTGGCAGAAAATCACATCCTTATCTGTTTCAGAGGGAGCACCCTCCAGAGACAGAGTGAAGGAGTGAACTCTTTCCTGGGACACTGGACTGGACACTGATCTGAATTTATTAAACTGAAATTTGGAAGTTGTTCAGCTCTGGAACATACCTTATCCAAGGCAGGTAGGCTGAACTCATCAAGTTTTACTAAGTACTGAGTACTATTTTAATATTTTATACTAATATTAGTATAATAAAATACTATATTAGTATTTTACTAAGTACTAAGAAATTTAGTACTAAGTAATCTCTTATACTAGATGAGTGAGGAGATGCTTTCACTGCCCTTCTGACTTTCTAGTCAGAAGATAGTTCTTCTGGGTAAAGAAAACAAAGGTAAAATAGTAAAGAAATTTTTTTTAATTGTCCATTATCATCTTCCCATTGACATCAGAGGCCCCTCTATTTCTTAAATAACCTTTCTTTAATTAATATTTCATTTTTTAAATTTTGGATAGTATTTATTTTTTCTCCAGTTACATATAAAGACAATTTTAACAGTCATTTAAAAAAAATTTTTGAGTTCCAGATTTTCTTCTTCCCCCTAATCTTTCCCCTCCCTGGGACACTAAGCAATTTGATATAGGTTGTACATGTGCAACCATGCAAAACATTTCCATATTAGTCATGTTATAAAATTCACATTATTAAAGGGAATAGGGAAAAAAGTAAAAAATAGTATGCTTCAATCTGTATTCAGGCTCCATCAGTTCTTTCCCTGGAGGTGGATGGCATTTTTCATCATGAGTCCTTTGGAATTGTCTTGGGTCATTGTATTGCTGAGAATAGCTAAGTCATTCACAGTTGATCATCATACAATATTGCTGTTACAATGAACAGTGTTCTCCTGATTCTGCTCACTTCACTTTTCATCAGTTCCCATAAGTCTTTCCAGGTTTTTCTGAAATCAGCCTGCTCATCTCTTGTAGCACAACAGTATTCTATCACAATCATATACCACAGCTTGTTCAGCCATTCCCCAATTGATGGTCATTTCCTCAATTTCCAGTTCTTTGCCACTACAAAAAGAGGTGTTATAACTGTTCAAATAGATCCTTTTCCACTTTTAAAAAAATCTTTTTGAGTATTGTTGAATGAAAGGGTATGCATAATGCATAGTTTTATAGTTCTTCAGGCCTACTTCCAAATTGTTCTCCATAATAATTAGACCCAATTACTTGTCCACCAACAGGTGCATTAGTGTACCTATTTTTCCATCATCCCCTCTAGCATTTGTCATTTCTGATAGGTGTGAGGTGGTACATCAGAATTGTTTTAATTTGTCTTTCTTTCTTTCTCTCTCTCTCTTTTTTTTTTTTTTGCTTTTTGGAGGGCAATTGGGGTTAAGTGAGTTGCCCAAAGTCACATGGCTAGTAAGTGTGTCAAGTGTCTGAGGCTGGATTTGAACTCAGGTCCTCCTGACTCCAGGGCCGGTGCTCTATTCACTGTACCACCTAGCTGCCCCAATTTGTCTTTCTCAATTGTGATTTAGAGCATTTTTTCATATGATTAAAGATAGCTTTGATTTCTTTATCTGAAAACTGCTTGTTCATATCCTTTGACCATTTATCATTTGGGGAATTCAGATTAATATTTAATTAAAATTGTACCATCTATGCCAAACTGATCTTTTGAAAGCACTTTTTAAAATTGTATCCTTTCCCTGTTTGCAATTTATATGTAATATACATAGTGAAACTTCTTTTCCTGGCCTTTTACAATCTGACCACAGCCTGCCATTCTGGCCTTTCTTTGCTTAATATATGACCTACATTATACTCAGTCTGATTAATTAGAAGTCCCAAACACATTGTGCTTCCCCTCAGTACCATTGTTTATGCCATTTTATTTGTCTAGAACTTAACATCCTTTCTTCCACTCTAATCCCTAGTTTTTACCTTTATCCAACAAGACCCAGCCAAAATGTTATCTCCTTGGGGTGCCTTTACTGTTCACCTATTACCACGTTACCTGTGTTGGTACCACTCTTGTGACATTTTTTTTTTAATTTATAGACATACCTCATATATGGTTGTCTCAACTAATGTTGTTTAGCAGTAATATCTTTAATTCTGAAAGGGAGGGTCAGTTGAGATAAACATGATAGTCCTTCCTTCTAGGTAGGAAAGACTCCCTGCACTGTTGTCCTAGATTTCTTGACTGACTATTGAGTCAGACAGATTTATTTTATAGCAGTAGTGTCAAACTCATATAGAAAAGGATTCTTGCAAGCAGCTTTTTACTTTAAAAAAATCTCAAATGAACAATCTTTGTTGTGTTTTTATTTATATTAAACATTTCCCAATTAGATTCTAACCTAGTCCAACTTCACTAGGGTAACATTGACACCTTTGTTTTATAGGACCTTTCATTGCTCTGATTCTTCTTATTCACCCAACCAGCTTCTTGATTTGATCTGACTTGCGAAGATAAAGTGACCAGATCCATTTATTTTACAAGTGACATCTTTAACATATGTTTGTTTTTAGGTGATGGCTGTCCCAAGAGATATAGCCACATGAGATCATGTAAAGTGCAACAGATGTAGCATTTGACCTTTTAGAAGCATCCATCTTTTTAAAAGTTTTGATCTGACCTGTGGGTGTGGAAGCAAGGTCACTAGAACACTTTCTTTCCTGAATGGTTTGATGGCTGTCTTCTCTGACTCAAACCAAAGCAGTTGTTCTCTACCAGCACCAAAAAGGACCGTGGCTGTCGCTGCCTTGGAATGCCATCTCTGATTCACAGACACATGAAGAAAACCTCATGAATAGCAATCACAGAGACTCAGAGAGCATCACTGGTGAGTTGATGTGTTAAATTCTAGCTAGACCCAAATGGTTTAAAATTCTTTTTTGCAATTTCAAACATTGATGAGTTCTCACAGTCCTTTTCAATTATACATATCAGAAGAAAACGCCCCAGAAATGGCACCAGTTTTAAACAAATGCAGCATTTATTTGTTCATTATCATTTATAAAGCACTCGCTAACCTATTCTAAGCGATGTAGTGAGCTATGCACAAGTATGGGTCAAATTCTGTTAAACATACATCGCAGTGAAAAACTTGAATGACAAATTTACTTCAAGCAGTTTTTTATATATTTCTGTATCAACAACAAAACAGCAAACTGGACAATCAATCTCATGGAGATTATAATGGATTTGACTGATAGGTCTTGGTTGCATTTCAGGTTTCTTCCTTACCTACCTTAAAGAAATATTATTAAGGCTTAAGGATGGAGTTTTTAAAAAATTGTGAACTTTTTACCTCTTTGATAATATTAGCCTTTGTAGGGTTAGGTGAGGAGAAAAATTGAAACTTGATCATCAAAAATGTGGCAGGAATTAAGCACAAGTTGTGTTTAACATTTTTTATTACGTCTTTGGGTTAATTTAATCCTAGGCATGAGTAGCTTAACATTCTTATCAATCTAATAGTTTTCCTTGAGTTGGGGATTATTCTTTGCTATGGACTTTGATGTGTTATTTTATTCTCCAAAGGAATTCCAGACACAAAGATGAAGGAGTCATTGGCTCTTAAATCCACGTCCCAGAGCCAAAGTAACCTCAAGAAAATGTCATAGTTCCACCATGAATGCTGTTTATCTTGTCATGGGGTGGGGGCGGGGTGTTTCTACTTGTGCTCTCACTGGTGTAGAGAACTCCCTTTGAGGAAGCTCAGCGGTCCGTTGACATCTTCTCTGCAACATAAAGTCTTTAAGAGTAGACTGGACACTGAGGAGTTAAGTGACATGCCTGGCCAGTGCATGTCAGATATGGGGCTTGAGCCCAGGTCTTCCTAACTCCCCAAGGTTATTTCCATGCACAGTGCTACACTGACTGCCACTCATCAGAAATGATTACTCCGTTTTTCTTTGTAGCATAATATGAAAACATATCAGATTGACATGGTATCTCTTTTCATAAGATGTCTGCTCCAATGAGGATCTCCCTGAAGTTGAATTGGTTAGCCTGCTAGAAGAACAGCTACCCCAATACAAGCTACGAGTGGATTCCCTCTGCTTATACGAGAATCAAGACTGGACTCAGTCTCCTCATCAAAATCAACATGACTCTGATGCCGTCTCTCCAGTCCTTGCTGAAGAGACTTTCCGTTATATGAGTAAGTGTCACATGTTTAGAAACCTCATAAGGCTGTACGTGTTGTATATGTGTTGCGGAGATGATGATAGTTTTTTTAAGCATGCAGAAATTTTACTGCCCAGCATGACCCCAGATTAACAGGTAGAAAATGTTCTCATTTGAAACATGAAAGTTTGGCTTCAGAAAGGCCCAAATCACTTTGAATACATAGGGCAGGGAGGGCTAGTTTTCCCTCCCTTTTCATTGCCATCTCATGTTGCTGATTTCCCTCTAGATTGAGTGGAATGGAGGTGAAAGAAACTTATCATTTCTTATTTGTGGTGATTGAAGTGAGTTGACCTGCCAGTCCCCATATTTAATAAAGCCCCCCTACGTCAGTATTCTCAGTTTCTGTTTCACCATCCCTCCAGGACACTACCACAGAAAGTCATGAAGAATTTTGATACTTAGAGGCATAGCTGTTAGAATAGTGCCAAAGAAAAATGAATACAAATTTATTCCATTTTAATCAAACCATCCTATATAGGGATGCATAGGGAGTACTTAGAAGATGTGCTAAACCACACTTGCTCTGATAGGGTGCTAATAGCCCCAGTCTCCTAAATTTCATGTAGGACACTGATTCCCATAAATGGGCATTTGGTCATATCTGATACCTGATTCAAACCAAAATTTTTTGATCAAAGTCAGATTATGTTTTTAATATCCAGTTATTTCTTATATTGTTGTTTTAGCAATTATGATAAAATAGGACTTCATCGATCCACATGGGAGCAGTGACAGATAAGCAGCCACCTAGAAGGAAGTTTCTAAAACCCAGTCAGTTGGAGAGAAGAGGTAGGAGTAGATATTGATCGGATAGTTGTTGGCTATGTTGGAGACCCTCTCTCAAACACCTGCTTTGGGGCTTTAGGAGGAAGTGAATCAATTCCCAATCAAAGGCAGTTGAGCAAATTGGCCTTATCTCAAGAGAAAAGGGAGAGAGCCCATTATAAATAGGTAGCCCTTGCTCAGGAGCCCCCAGCAACAGGTGTGACCAACAGGCAGTTCAAGTCAACAATAAGACCCTGTACTGGGATCAGCAAATACTGGGGGGAGGGGGAATATACAGAGACACAAAGGACCGAGTCCTTGTCTTTTGTGAGCTTCTTTTCTACTGTGTACCTAGGGCCTGGTCCCTGGGAGGTTGTAGCAGTAAGCACCCCAAGCGTCCTCAGGGTTTGCCGCCACCACAGGTTCTTGGATCTGTTTTGTTAAAGGAAAGCAACTCAAAATGGGTTAACAAGCTTACTTTAATCAGTCAGACATATATCGTTTACCTTGTTCAGGGGAAAAAGGTCAGCACCCCAAACTTCAAAATATACAGACAGAATTATCAAGACATTAACAGATCAAGTAGACAGCTTTCCAAACTGTCCAACCATTACATCCATACCCAGTCAACATCTGGGTTTCCGCATCTGGGTTTTTCAAAGCCGGGGGACTCTCAACAACGGCTTCCCAGAATTCAGATCAAATCACAGAACACTTCTCAAAGTGAGCCCCAAAACAAAGCTACACATCAGGGCTTATATAGCCTTCTCCTGGCTCAGAGAATGTAACAACCTTATTGACTCACTGGCCAATCAAGAAGTATCTACTGAAAAACAAGCCTCCCACCCCAGGCTTCAGGTGTACTTTAGCCTAGGGGCAGGGAAGATCTTTAAAATTTACATTCGCATTACAGAGGTGTGGTGCAGTAGGAAGACCACTGGTTCTGGCACTTATGGACCTGGATTCAAGTCCCATCTCCAATGCTAACAATCAAATGATAACCAACGTAGAGTACTTTAATGTTTTTATAGTGCTTTTGATGTATTATTTCTTCTAGTTCTCACAACAGCCTTGTTGGTAGGTGTTATTCCTGTTTTGCAAATGCAGACTCTGAGACACGTAGTACTTAAGTGATGTGCCCAAGGTTACATGCTAGTGAGTGTCCACATCAGGATTCACACTCAGGCCTTCTTGTCTACCAGTTCAGCACTCTGACCACTTCATTACTGTCTAGCTGTCTCTTAACGACCTGTGTATCCTTGGGTAAATCTATTAACCTTCTCAGACATCTGTAAAATGGGGTCAAACTAGATGGCCTCTGAGGTCTCTTCCAACTCCAGATCTGTGTTCCTGTGATAAACAAATGCAAGAAGATAGATAAACTGCAAGGCCTGACTGTGGCAAGAATGGTGGAAACACGTGGGCCATAATTATGACCATGTGATAGGAAAGTCAGATACTAACTTCCTCGGTTTGAATACCCAGAGCTAGCCCTGTCCTAGGGTGCTGCTGTAGCCAGAAGAAGTGGAGACTACTTATGGATCCCAGAGGCAGGGTCCCCTTGTCCCCCCTCCCATAGCAATCCTCAGTACAACTGCCTGAGCCTGCAGGCCCTGTTTTTCTCCATTCTCAGTAATGCCATTGATATGTCCCCAGAGAGCTCCCCGTGGCCGTGGCCGGGGTGGGGGAGCATCAAGCTGCATGAATACACGGAAGGAGAAAGACAATACAGCATCTATCTGGCTATGCTTTGCAGTAGCAGACCTACTGGAAGGAGCTGCCACCATTGATATCACTCAGCAGCCAGCTATCAGTGACCCTGCTTCCTTTGAAGACTTGTAGCAGGCCTCCAGAAGAGCTGTTTGTGCCCAAAGCACCCTTAGGTCCAAGTCTGTGCAGAAGGGAAGATGGTAGTGCCTTTGGGGTCCCATGAAAACAGTTGCTGGAAACCCCGTTTCTCTTACTCCTGCTACCCCCTCGCCTTATAGTCTTGAACAGAAACATAGATTACTAATTCCAGAGAAGGAAGAACCGCTGGAGGCCAAAGGATTTTGTATAACAAAGGAGAGAGCTCATTGTGACAGAATGAGATGAGTTCCTATGAAACTTTTGTGCTGTATACCCCTGACTGAATAACTAAGGTGGGATTAGGGGAGGGTGAGAGACTGTGTAAGATGGCCCTGGGGGAGGGTTGGGAAGGGGAGTGGAGATAGAGACTTGGACATAAATATCTTTTGGTGATTTGGGATTGGGGGGAAGAAATCTGACCCTGACCTCCTTGGAAAGTATCATCTTCAATGTTGAAGGCCAGGCTGGCAGTTAGGGCTAGGAGCTGAATTGGTTGTTTTTATTTCTTATACCTGTGATTATTACATGTATATTTATTTAATTTGTATACATTTTGGTTTTTCACCCTCCATCAGGAATGTCCATACATCCTGGGGGCGGGAGAAAGGAAGCAAATACAAGGTAACTTTAGTAGGGAGAGAACACCTACACCTGGGGGAGGAAATTGGAGGGGATCAGGAAGAGCTCTATATAGCTGAACTTTAAAGAAGAAAGCAGAGGAGGAGGAGGGATCCCATTTCAAGCATGCAATGTTTATGTGAGGGCACCGAGGTAAGACATAGAATGCTGTCCTCAGGAAACAACTGGTAGTCCCATTTAGCTGGAATATGAAGAGCTAAGAGGGGGAAATCTGAAATAAGTCTGGAAAAGAAGGTACATTGAAACTGGGCTTTAAGGGTAAAGTCATAACATTTGTATTTTAGCCTGGAGCTACAAGAGAGCCATTCAGGTTTTTGAGAAGGAAGTGCCCTGGGGCTATTGTAGTAGGATTTAGGGACTCCTGGAGAGGGAACTCACAGCAGCTGGCCTCCATTTCCTCAGTAAAGTAGAAAGCAAATCCCTGTGTTGAAAGAGGAGTGGTTGCTATTCCCCATCAGGAGTCCAGATGAGATTAGATGACATGACTTTGTAGTGGACATAGTTGTTGGCATTGCATGACTTCCAGCAAAATGGAGAAGGCAGGAGTAACCCAGGGTTGTGGTTTGATGAGACATGAGATTATAGTGGGACAAGGGACTAAGGGAGTCAAGGGTGGAAGACAAATAGATTTGAACTTGTCAGTTATAGGTTCAGGACTGTTAAGGGAAGAAAGCAGAGCCAGAGCAAGAATGAGAGGGCTAGAGATCTGTTGAGGACAAATGATGGGTCTAATAGGAGTGAAGATGAGGGCAGGGAAGATTGTGTGCAAAGTACAAGATGGAAAGCAAGCTGAAGCTGGTAGAGGACTGTAGTAATGATCTGAAAAGGGCGATAGGACAAAGTAGCCTTCAGAAAACATGAAGACTGGAATAATTTTGAGGGGAAAAGTTTTAAAATTGAGAAGAAGGTTGTTCATAATACAACAAAAAGTTTTAAAGGACCTGGGGCTGGGAAGAGTATAGCTAAGTTGAATGAGAATGAAGAATCAAGAATGGTAGCATGGGAAAAGGGTTTTCACTTTGGCAAACAGCAGCCCTGAATCATAAGAGATTAGAGGAGGAAGTGTGATTCCTGCCCTTTGGGATTTCATGAGGTTAATAAGAGATATTAGAACAAACTCAAAAGATTGAAGGTGGAAAGAAAGAAAATCTATTAGATCTGATATCAAAAACAACTGATCTGAAAATAGGTGAAGAGACAATTTAAGAAGCAGTTGGACTCCCTGAAAACCATGATTTAAAAAAAAAAAAACCTGGGGCGGCCAGGTAGCACAGTGAGTAAGATCACCGGCCCCAGAGTTGAGATGACCTGGGATCGAATCCGGGCTCAGACACTTAGCACCCACCCAGAAACACCTGGCCGTGTAACTTTGAGCAAGTTACTTAACCCCGATTGCTTAAAAAAAAAAAAACCTGGATTTCAGTAAACTATAAATGAAAACTGCCAAGATCAGTTACAGACAGAGGGCAAGATGAAGCAGGGATGGGAGAAAAGAGTTAAGAGGAGGAATAATACTAAAGTGAGGAATTAAAAAAAGGAAAAAACTAGAATCTAATAAAAGATGATTTAATAAGAGGATTTGTTCTATAAAACTTGGACTCAGTCAGAAGGCTGCACCCAAGGACCTAGAAGGCCACATGTGGCCTCAAGGCTTCAGATTCCCCATCCTTCCCTTAGATCACTTCTTAAACAATTGGCTTAACAAATTGTGGTATGTGAATGTAATAGAATATAATTGCACCATAAAAAATTACAAAGGAGATGATTTCAGGGAATTGTAAGTTATGTGAACTGACCCAGAATGGAGACAGCAGAACCAGGAGAACAGTTTTTATGAGGACGGCAGTTTTGTAAAGAAAAACAACAATGGGGGGCAGCTAGGTGTCACAGTGAATAGAGCACTGGCCCTGGAGTCAGGAAGACCTAAGTTCGAATGTGGCCTCAGACACTTAACAGAAAAGCTAGCCATGTGACCTTGGGCAAGTCACTTAACTCCAGTTGCCCTACCCTCCTCCCTCCAAAAAGAAAAACAATGCGATGAACACCCAGGTGTCCACAGGACCTATTATAAAAGCTGTTTCCCATTACCCACTTGATGGAGAGGTGACAGCCAAAGTAGAGAAAGACTCAGATGCTTCTGGGCATGGCAGCTAGGTAGATTTGATTTTGTTTTGACTATGCTTACTTGTTACAGTGATTTCTCTCTTTCTCTTGGTTAATTGGAAGGAGGGGGTTAACAGTAGTGATGCCAATGAAAAAGAAGCCAATAGCAAAAAAAAAAGAATTATGCACAGAAGAAAACAGAAGACTGTTCAGAAAGAAACATGGAAGCAGGATAGTGGGTAGGATTTTTTATGTGCTTTTAAAAAAATCATATGTTGGGATGGCTAGATGGCACAATGAATAGAGCACCAGCCCTGGAGTCAGGAGGACCTGAGTACAAATCTGGCCACAGACACTTAACACAAAACTGGCCGTATGACCTTGGGCAAGTCACTTAACCTGATTGCCCTACCTTCCCCCCCTCCAAAAAGCAAAAAAAAAAAAAATCACGTAAAATGGAGTTGGGTTTTGGGGGCTTTTGTTTTTTTTTTGGTTTTTTTTTTTTTTTGGTGTTTGAAGTTTAGAATAAAAACATCCTTTTTAAAAAAGAACTTAGAATAGTCAAGAGTCCTAACTGAATTTTTGTTCCCTCTATTTCTCTAAACAGTAAGTGAATATAAAATTGATTTTCTAGTTTGATTCCCCAGATTTTTCTAATTTGTTTATGTGAAATCTTTCCTGAACACAAGGTTTTTAGAAAGGATTCTTCTGTATGAAGAAAATCCAATTCATTCAGTTCTCTTGTTCCTGTGAGATTTTTAATTTGAAAAATTAGAATAAGATACCAAACTGTAAATTCTTACATATGCATTTATTCTGTGCATTTACAGATATAATATGAACAATATTTTATTGTAGCTTGGATTTGAACCAGTCTAGGTGGGTCTTTTGGTAGGCACTGAAAAACACTTGATTATAACTTACACTCAGGTATTGTACAAGGCGGGTGACAGGAGAAGAGAGGAAACATGACCTTTGTTTGAACTAATAAAGTACAGCGTCTAGTGACAGACAAAAATGTCTCAAGGTTATGGCATTGAATGGAATGATTCCTTAAAGAAGAACTTGTTTTTGATATTTGATATTGATAGCTGACATCTGATAACACTTGAAGCTTGCCAAGTGTTCTACACACAATTATCTCCTTGGACTCTCACAGTGATTCTGTAAAGAGGCATTTTCATGTGTTACCATTATCCTCATTTTACAGATGAGGAAATGGGAGTCTTGAAGAATCTAGATAATTTGCTTCTGGTCATATAACTGAGTCAGGGAATAGAGAAATCTCATAGGATTAGAGCTGAAGTCTTAAGGGCGCCTGTCCATTTTATTGTACTGCCTCTCAGTGAGACCGGTCTCATGGTAAACATCTGTGTTCTCTTTGCTGTACTATGGCAACAGGTAGTGTAATACTAAAATATTGAAAGAATCTTTTCCAGGAGTAGCAGATCCCCTTAGGACCTTCCTAATTCTATTTATTTTGACTTCTTCCTTACAAAATGGTATAGTATATTAATTTGATAATAGAGGATAGGATAAACAAAACTGATCTGCCTTTCATGGTATCATTCTTTTGGGGAATGAGGTCTCAATTGTTGTATTCCTTAAGAGACAAAGTAGGAAAAGGAAAGATTCTGCTTAAGCAGTTAAAACAGTTGTAAACAAGCTAGGTTGTGATGGATCATATAGAAGGGAGGTTTATAATGGGGAAGAGTAATAGCTTTGTAAAGTTCATTGCCCCTGGTTGGCTTATCTTTTATTTTCCCATGCTCAGGCCCCAAGCTAGGGAGGGTGGGGCAGTGTTGACTTCTGTATTGCTTGCTAAGCATTGGGCCAGTTCATAGAAGTCTGTAGATCTGTAATTTCCCTCCATGTTATCATTAAGCTCCTCCTTTTTTTTCCCC
>NW_027187341.1:17605312-17703596 GCF_028583685.1 Petaurus breviceps papuanus | reverse complement strand
CCTTAGGAATACCCGGGGGATATGAATGAAGACCTACATGATGGCCCTTGATAACAGTAACACTAATTATAATGAGGAGCTCCTTGCAGCCTTTACTTTGCGTGGTGAGGGGGCATGTATGTGGTTTGTGTCTAGCGCAGTATGGGAGAGGGTTTTACGTTTTTGTGGAATGTGGTAACTGTGGCAGAAGAGTCTCCTTGTTGGGGGGGTGGGTGGCTGGGATGGGGTGGGAAGGTACAGAGGAGAGAATAACATTCATTGTCTTTAATTTTATCATCCACCTTCTTATCTTCACTTCATAGGTCTTATAGAGGTAGAATGTAAGAAGATCTCTTAACATAGATATAAGGAAGTCACAGAAATCATCTATTCCTTCAAGAAGATAAGCAACAGGATCCTTTGAAATAGTACACTAAGAAAATTATACTTTTGTGTAAACCAAACTGATCCTTGAAAATATTACTAGTTTGTCCATCCTAATAATGTCTAAGGCTTTTTCTAGAGTACTTAATACTTGGCAGCAAGGGCCAGATATATTTCTGTACCGCATATTCTTTTTTAGAATTAAAAGATATGTAGCTCTAAGAATGCCAGCCCCGGTGTCAGGAGACCCAGGATTGGTTCCGGCCTCAGATACTTGGCACCCACACAAAATAACTGGCCATGTAACCTTGAGCAAGTTACTTAACCCCAATTGCTTTAAAAAAAAAAAAAAGATATGTAGCTCTACCAGGAAAATTGCATTTAGTAAAATTGATTGTATTTAAAGCCCAGAGTACTTAGAAGATGGCTATCCTCTATCCATAGTTAGCAGAAAGAATTGAGTGATGGAATTTTAAGCTATTTAACCACAGTATTTTAATAGCTTTGTCCTAAGTGCTTTTGGAAATATCCCTAGCAACATGTCTTTATATTAGCAACATGTATTAAAGGAAAAGAGAGGGTGTATTAGAGGGATTTGTTGCTTTCCTGTCTGTTTTATCACTGTCTGATATAGTAGGTAGGTGCCTGAGCTGCTGAGTTTCTGTGTTGATTGCAAGCCTCTGAGCATAAGGGATCTCTCGTGTAGGCTTTTTTTTTGGTACAAAAAGTAGGCAGATGGGCTATTCAGTTTATATCTCATATACTTAATGCACTCTACCAGAATAAATATGTAAGAATTTTGAAATTCCTATTTCTTTCTTTAAATTTTTAATAGCCCTTGCATTTACTTCAGTAATATCATGGATACCCATAACTGAACTCAGAGATATGGACATAACAGAATATTTTATGTTGAATGATCCATAACCACATTCGTTTATTCATTTAAAAAAAATACCATATGGCAAACTGCTTGTGAGGAGGCCCTTGGGACCATATAAAACAAAAATGGGAAACTGAGCTTTAGACTAGGTAAACAAATATGGTAATCTGGGACCTTCTCTTAGGCCTCTAGGATGAGTGGGATAGATAATCTCTCCATCTTGGAGGAGTAATGATGTTAAATGGCCACAGTCTTTTGAAAATGATGATCATTTATAGAAAATAGATATGCTTCAGATTTCAAATTTTTTTTTAAAATTAAGCTCATAGAATTCCTTCCATCTTTTTAGTTCCTTTATTGTCCTGTTTTCATCACTATATACGACTTCTGACACACTTTACATTCTTGACCTATTCTTAATCGTTTTATGTTAAGTTAGTCATTAGCTCACTTGCCTATGTCATCTTCAACTTTAGTTAGCTATTTATGTTATAAAAATGTTTTTTGTTACATATAAATTTTGTATAATCACTGTAGGAAAACAAGACTTGTTACTGTCCCTAGGACATACTGAATTTGTGCTAATGGGATTTGAAAATTAGTATTTTAGTATACTTAACTCAGGTTTCAGATAATTTTACTTTAAACGTAAATATGCCTTACTTAACACTTTCTTTGTGGTAGTATTTGTGGAGTTATGGTTGCATGTCTTTTTTTTTTAAGATTGCATATCCTTTCTTAAATAGAGCTATTTTGCCTCTGAATAGAATCAAAATAATTTTTAAAAAGAATATCCATGATTCTTCCTTTTTGTCTTTTAGTTGTCTGACCTATATAAGATTGAACAGCACCATTTCACTAATTTGAAAAAAGGGGATTGTGGGAAGATGCCATCCTGCTAAGAGGCAGAGGATCCCAGATCACCCCTCAAAAAGTTTCTCCAAGTTAAAGGGCTAAATTTCTCACATTTGATTTTCCTCTGATTGTGTTAAAGAGGCAGGACATAGAAATGACAGTATCTTAGGTTGAGAAAATTACTTGGCTAACCCCTGGTTCCAGATTATCAAAAGTGTATTGTCAGTCATATTAATGTGGTTAAATGATTTGAGACACGATAGAAGTCTGAGGGGACAAAAGCCTTTCTTACAAACATTCATTATTTTAGAATTTTTTTTCTTTCTAGTTTTCTTTTTCCAATTTCATGACCTTTTTAAATGAAGAATCTTTCTGTTTTAAAGTTTAACTTCTTCAGATATCCTCAAATACTATCAATCTAACCATGATTCTTTTTTTTTTAATCTGTGATAATTAATAAGTAATGGAGATAGCAGGTTGTTCAAATCAATAATTGATATTTAGACTTCATTTTTTTTTTACCTTGAGCATGTATCTTCTTCCTTACCAAGTCTTTTGTCTGAATTGCTAACATATATAAAACAAAATTGATTTGAGTTTTGATTTACTTTATCTCTGATAAGATATCAAAGAGCAGTGAAATGGTCAAATAGCAAACAGAAAGAGGACAAAGACACAAAGAATGACAATTAATCCACAAGCATTTACTAAATCCCAATTATATACCATGTACTGTGTTAAGTGCTGGTAATACCAAGAAATTAAACAGTGCCTGTTTTCACAGAGCTTATGTTCTATCAAGGCAGATGTTTTCATAAATGAGTTTGTACAAAATTTATACAAGGTTGAAAAATAATTTTTGAGGAAGAGCACTAGTAACTGGGGAAATCAGAAAAGGCTTCATTTAGAAGATATCGCGTGAGTTGAGTTTTGAAGAAAACAGTGGCCTGTAACAGGCAGAGATCGGGTGGGCATTCCACCTCCATAAAGCCAGTGTACAGATTCAAAAATAGATTGTGTCATTTATGAAGGCCAGCAAGGAGGCCCATTTAACTGACCAGAGAATATTAGAAGGAATAATATGTGGTATGATTAGAAAGATATGCTAGGGACAGGTTGTGAAAGGCTGTCAAAGGTAAACCTATAGGCAAGAGTTGGGAAGCCCTGGAGCATATTAAATAGGGGAATAGCATCAGACCTATGCTTTCATAAAATCAAAAATAAAATACAATCTAATGTCTTCCTTATGAATCTCAAAAAATTAAGAAACCAAAAAGGCTAAAGTAATAATCATCAATAGTTATCTTCCTAAGTGACTAAAAGTAGAAAACAGTAAATAATCAAGTCCCTGCCATGCCAAAGATGTAATAGTACCAAAACATATTATACCACCACTCAACTGATTAGTGCAAATCACTTATAAATTGGCTGAGAAAAAATAATTTAATATGTTCCCAAGGCAGATTTCCCACTGTTCAGATCATCTGCATTATTAGCATGAAGAGTTGAGATTCTGTATGGTGTCAAAGCCACAAATTGAGAAAATCCACTAGCATTTCATTAATTTTAGGTCATATTTATTGTTCTCATCATAAAATGTATTTAAACTAAAGTCTCCTTTGTTTATTAAGGATCAGTAATTACTACTACTGAGTAAAAGATAATGTGCTAGAATGTCATACAGTTGTAGAATATGCAATATTGCATATAGGCCTAGTGTGATGCAGTATTTTTTAATGATAACTGTTTTCACCATGACTCAGGGTTTTAATTAAACCAGCATTAATGATTATATTTCAGAAAAGAGCTACAGATAGATACCTAATTAGTAAATTTTCTTGTTTTCTAACATTCACCCACATTTAATAGGCCATAACGTAAAATAACTACCCTCGATTATAAACTTAGTTGTTAATAATTAGGAGATTTTTCATTTACTATAACTTTTTTCTTTTCTGTAAATAGCATTTCATATTTTCCAATTATTTGTAAAGATAGTTTTCAGCATTCGTTTTTTATAAGATTTTGACTTCCAGATCTTTCTCCCTAGGGCCTCTCCCCTTCCCCAAGACAGCAAGCAATCTATTACAGGTTATGTATGTACAGTCATGTTAAACACATTTCCATGTTAGTGAAAAAAGAATCAGAATAAAAGGGGAAAACCACAAGAAAGAAAAAAACAAAAAAAAAAGTGAAAATGTTTTAATCTGCATTCAGACTCCCAAGTTCTTTCTCTGGATGTGGAGCATTTTCCATCACAAGTCTTGGAATTGTCTTGGATCTTTGTATTACTGAGAAGATCTAAGTCTATCATAGTTGATCATCACACAGTGCTGCTGACTATAACCTTTTAAGATTAGAAAAATAATTTGTAAACTTAAAACCCAGCAGACTCCAAAAATAAGAAAGTAGAGAAATCCATATCGTCATTATGAAAAAGTAATTCATATGTGTTAGTTGAAAGTTACCCAGGTGGCTCTTGGTGGGAAGATAGATAGAGCACATCTATCTGACCTTCCAAATTTTGCATTCTGTGCAACTCCTTTAATTACTATGATAGCTTTTTCATCATATCCATATATTCTTTTTTTTAACAAGTTGATCCTTTTAGTTTTTCTAAATGCTTATATTCAGACTTTCTCATATCTGAAATAATCAACATTAATTTTATTTTTTTCTTCTTAGTTCTAGGCACGGACAGGGTGGAACAGATGACCAGAACTTACAATGACATTGACATGGTCACACACCTTCTGGCTGAGGTAGATTCACATCTTTCCCTTGAGTAAAGATCAGTAACTTAAGTTCAAATGATTGTTTTTCTTTAGCAGCAATAAGGAAATTAATTCCTTGGCTTGTCTTATCAGGAGTTGCTGTAACTTAAATACTTGGAAACCATTGAGTCTATATTTATTTGGATCCGATTAGATATTAAAATTCAGGTGCAGAGTAATTAGAAATACTGTATTGAAAACTCTCTTGCTTTAGCCCAATTAAGCATATAGATCTATCACTACCTATCCCTGAATACTTATTCTCTTACCCCTTCTCTAGCTTTTTTGCCAGCCTAGACTTTGAGCCTCAGAACTCTTTTCCTTTTAGCATCTCTCTGGATCTTACTTTCTCATCTGTAACATGAGGCAGTTAGAATAGATAATTATTTTATAAAGTCTCTTCTGCCTTTAACCGTCTTATGATCCTACTCTGAAATAATATTGTCCCTGTCTTCTAGAAACTTAGCCTGTATAGAGCCACTTTCTTTCCTTTCCTTTTTCTTTTTCTCATCTCCATTTTACCCAGACTGGGAGTGCAGCAGCCAGCCATGGGCTTGATCCCAATACTAATCACCCCCTGCTCTGTTTTTTCAGTGTGGGCAGCCCAGTGGCCCTCTACTCTGGGGACCTACCCTGTTGGTGCTTGACTTCATCTCAGATGCCTAGTTTGATTTAGTCCTACTACATTTCAGAGCTCTCAGACTTCTGTGATTCCCCCAGCTTCAGCCCCCCTCAGGAACAGGGCTGATACAGTCTTGCACCACCACACCCAGCTATAAAGCTGGTCCCAACACACCTAACTACTGGCAGTTCATTTCAGTGCCCCCTTTTTGATTACACTACTTAATAATTGTGTCTCCTGGCCCTGCCTCTAAGGGTCACATTCACATGTATTCTCTAGTTCTCCACAACCTTGTGAAGATGATGAGCAATAACTCAATATGAAAAATTAGATATTGATTTGCATTTAGCACTGAGCCCTTCACATGTTTGACTGAAACATTTTCCTCCTTTCTCTTCTCTGGAATCAAAATGGAATTTGACATTTCCTAGGAATTTGCATTTGTGACTAGTTTCTGGAGTGTATTGGATTAAGTAACACTTTACTTACTGTCAAGTGAAAACCCTGTTTGATGTTTGAGCAGAGAGATCGGGACCTTGAGCTAGCAGCTCGTATTGGACAAGCTCTCTTGAAGAGGAACCATGTTCTATCTGAACAAAATGAAGCCCTTGAGGAGCAACTGGGACAAGTCTTTGATCAGGTGAGTGGTTTTCCTGAATGATAGAGGCCTTGAGAGGGCAGAGTTATCTACTGTGGTGGATTCTCTGAAACGATTCCATCACATAAGGCCCCTCTGTCAGGTAGAGTATTTTGACTGCCATTACAGTGAACACAGTGGTGGAAGGAGATGTTTTGAAGGTCATCTATTATGTGATTATGGTCTTATTAATCATGTGAAAGTAACTTAATACTTGTGGAGTAACACTCTGTTCTGCCTCTGTTTTAGCTGTGCTATTTGTGTCTTATGAAACTTCATCTTGGATTTATGTTAAAGATCCATCATTACTTAAGGAATCTGTAATTTGGTCAGTGATGCTCTTCCTCCCATCACCAGTATTGATCACAACCTGTATTATATCACTTAGTAGATGGTCTTTCTGAACTTAACTTGGTTGGTCTTTGGACAATGTGGCAGCCCCAAACCCAAAGCTTTGACTGCTTGGTGTAGAATCTGCCAACGTTTGCTTTCTATTAGCATATCCTTTGACATCCTAGAGTCCTTTCTGTGACTTCTTGAAACAAAGGAAGGCTTTAATGGAAGATGTGAAAGATAGGAACCCCTCTTTTTCCTTTGATGTCTTTAGTCTGTTATTCACAGTTTAAATAGAAAATGTGGCTTGCCTCGTAACAATAAATTTGTTCATTTCAATTTATTTCTTTTGAACTGTAACTTATAATGATTAAATTATTAAAACTTCAAAGCTGCATTGTAACAAAAATGTTCTCAATTTGTAGCTTGATGAAGACTGAGTGAAGTTTTTTCATCTTTTACTATCTTTCATGTTGGTCAGGAAAATGTTACTTTTAGAGTTGTTGTCTTAGTTTAAACTGTGGTACAATTCTCTGAATCCAGAGGCCATGTTGTCTGCTATATAAAGTATGACATAGAAAACACATAGGGTAAATCAGATCCTTTTTGTTTTTAGGTTAATCAGCTGCAGCATGAGCTGTCAAAGAAAGATGCATTACTTCGAATTGTCTCCTTTGCTTCAGAAGAGAGTGAAACCGATTCGAGCTGTTCTACACCACTTAGATTCAATGAGTCTTTCAGCCTTTCTCAAGGTCTTTTACAGCTGGACATGCTACAAGAAAAACTCAAGGAACTGGAGGAAGAGAATTTGGCTCTCCGATCTAAGGTAACCTAATCCTAATCTTCTCTTACTTCCCAGTGCATGTTAAAGTTCGGGGGTTAGAGGTGGGATGGAGTAGAAAGGAAGATCTAGTATGTTTAGAGCAAGGTTTCTTAATCCAGGGTCCATAAATTTTTTTTTTAAGAAATACTTGTAAATTTTGATAGCTATGTAATTGGTTTCCTTTATAACCCTGTATATTTCATTTTACTCATTCGTTTAAAAAGATTGTTCTGAGAAGGGCACATTGGCTTCACCAAACTTCTGAAGGGGATCCATGACCCTAAAAAAAGGTTAAGAACTCCTGATTTAGAGTATGCTCAAGATTTCCTTTAGGTTACACCACTCATGCCTATCTATGCATTCCTATGGACCTACATTTACATACTTTAAAAGAGAGAGGGTGTTGAACTTTACAAGAAAAAGAAGTTTAGAAAATTCTCTAGCATTCTTTTGGTAGACTATTTCACCCAAATCAACTTCAAAAGTATGAACTATAACTTCAGTCTTGAGTATACATGAAACACATCTATTCACAGAGATTGCTTTTTTCTGTACCACTCATTGGTTGGTATGTGTGAGATTGTGTCCTTAACTATTTCTTATCCATCCAGAATATCTAACCTAAATAGAGGATTCAGTATATTGGGATTTATTCCCTTGAGTCATAGTGGAAAGTGGGATGCCACAGTGAAAAGAGCTCTCAGTTTAAATCCCTGTCCTGCCTCTTCCTACCTGTATCAGCCTGGGTAGGCCTCTTAAACTCCCTGAGTCTCACTCAGTCCCTTGTCTGTCAAGTGAGAGGGTTAGACTAATTTGACATCTCAGTCCCTTTCAGCTTTTAAGTCTATGATTCCATCATCCTTGTAGGGTAGGGTATCTTGTGATTATCCTTCACTGGCTTCTCTTCCTCCTTTCATTCCCTAAAAGGAGCTAGATGTTGTGTAAGAGCCTTACCCTTTCCCTCCCTTTGTGAGCTCAGTATTCCACTCCCGTGGAAAGTGACACCTGAATCCATATCCCAAGCCTGCCTTAACCTTTCTTCCAAATTAGAGTCCTCCATTTCCTACCCAATGAACAAGTGCACATCAGCTGCATCTTGTCTAAACATGGTGTCTCCCTCAGTGTCCAACACAGGGACTCTTCATGCAGTAGGTGCTTAGATGTGTGCTGAATTTTAATCATTCATTCAGCAGGCATTTATTCAGTGGCAATTATGTAGAAGACACAGCAGTAGATGCTATAGATACAAAGACAAAAATAAATTAGGTCTTGACCTCAAAGAATTCATGTTTTACTGTGGGAAAACAACATGTGCATCAATTAGCAATACAAAAGATATACAAGATAAATAAATACAAAGCCCTGGGGTTGGGGGAGAGGGAGAGAGAGGGAGAGAAATAACTGGGGGAATATGGACGGGCCTCTTGTAAAAGGCACCATTTGGGCTGAGCCTTGGACATGATCTTTTGGAGAGGTAGATTGTGAAAGGAATGCATTTTGTTTGTAGGAGATAGCTTAGGAAGTTCGTGGAGGCAGGAGATAAAACATAGCATAGCATGCATTGGTAAGTAAGTTTATTTAAGCTGGAACACAAGATTAACAAGGGAGGGCCATACATGTGAGATCAGCTTAGGAAGTTAGGTTGGAACCAAGCTATGAAGGACTGTAAGTGTCAGCCAGAGGAGTTTGTGCTCAGTTCCAAAGGCAGTAGGGAGCCCCTCTTTAGGTCTTCTTCTTAAAGTGATTAAACACTTTAGGAATGTCATTGTGGAAGCTCTGTGAAGAATGTATTGGATAAGGAAGAGCCTGGAGACAGGGAGACCAATTAGAAGGCTGTGGCTATCATTTAGGCAAGAGTTGATAAGAGAAAAGAGCAGATGAGGCAATTTGCCAGGGAATAGACTTGGCAAAATTTAGCAACTGACTGGATATGAGGGGTGAGGGACAGCGAATAGGAGAGGGTGATGGGCATTGCTGGTTCAGGTGATTGAAGGATGGTAGTTTCCTCAAAGGAAATAAGGAAGTTAGGAAGAAGGATGGGTCTTAGGAGAAAAGATAATGAGTTCTGTGTAGATATGTTGAGTTTGAGGTACCATCTGCAGTTGGAAATATTGCTGTTGGCAGTTGGTGTTGCAGTACCAAAGCTTAGGATATGGACTAGAGCTGGATTTGTCAACCTGGGATTCATCTGTATAGAGATGATCATTAAATTCATAATAGCTGATAAGATCATCAAGAAAAAAGAAAGTTTCCTTTAGGGGATAGGCTATGGATGATGGACCAGTAAAAGAGACTGAGAAGAAGGAGGAGAGAGAGGAGTCACAAAAACCCAAGGAGGAGAGAGCGATTAGCAGGGCTGCAGAGATTGAAAAGAATGAAAATTAAGAATAATCCCTCTGGTTTAGCCATTAGCCACCTTGAAGAAAGTAATTTCAGTTGAGTGTTGAGGTCACAAACTATGTAGGAACGGAGTGAGGAATGAGTGAAAAGAAAGGAAGTGGAGACAGTCTTTGTAGGAGTTTGGTTGTGAAAGGATGCTAGCTTGAGAGGATGTAGGGGCAAAGTGAAGGTTCCGATAGGATGGGGAAGACTTGAGCGGGCATAAAGGGAGAGATTAAGGAATAGCAAGGGGAGAGGTAACGGGATGACAGAACAAACTACTGAAAGAGGTGAGATCCAAAGGCATCAAGGGTGGACCTTGGTGTAGAGAAAATCTTCTTTGTGAGAGACAGAGTCAGAGAGGGCGGTGGGTGATAGCAAGGTGTGTCTATAATTTGTGACCTAGCATATCAATTCTATTAATACACTGGTTAATTGTGTATTAATTCACCCAGAGGCTTGGGTAGAAATTTGGGTCCCAAAGCTAGCCTGGTTCACTCCATAGACATTTGTGCTTTACTTTTTATTTCCTACCAACTTGCTAATCAGTTGCTCACAAAGATTGCAATAAAAATTCCTTTGTGGTGATTTTTGCATTCTCTTTCCTTCTAGAACTAGAATGATACTTGATGCTGCAAATGTTTTCTTGGTTTTTGTCTTTCTAATCCAGCATACTCTGTTTTGTGTAGAGTCCTGATAATCATCATGATGTGTCTTTTCCTCATCCACCTTTTTCCCTTGCCTACTTCTAATAAAAAAAAAAGTTTAATGTATCCTTGGTGTGTGTATATATGTTTAAAGTGCCCTAGGGCTTGTACATCACCTGTGTTAATGCTTGCATGGAAAGTGTCAAGGTTATTCTTAGTTCACTGTGACAAAGTCCTGTGGAAGTATCATTATGAAATCCCTCATTTTATGATTGATAGTGTACAGACATATAGTTTTATGGAGGTATCATCATGAACTTGTATATCCTTATATCTCAAATGAGATATACAGGTTATTTCAGTTACTGATAATTCATTATTAAAGAATTAAAATATATTGCTATTACAGAATGCACTGAAATCACTTCTTTTTTCTATTAAAGGCTTGTCACATAAAGACTGAAACAATTACCTATGAAGAGAAAGAGCAGCAACTTGTCAATGACTGTGTTAAAGAACTCCGTGAGTACTAGATTTCCATTCCATCATTGCAACTCAGCTATAGACAGTTCTAGAATGGTCTTTTTTCAAGCTTGGCAATGCTTAAATTTTTTTGTTATTTTTAGTGAACATCTAAGTCATCAGATATTTAAGGGCCTACCAATTAAAACAACTTATTCCCCCATTCTTTAAGCACCTGTCATGTGCAAGACACTGAAATAAGTATAAGGGTTACAGAGAGAAAAATGAGGTAATTCCTACCCCTAAGGAACTTAAGCTATGTGTTTCATGAACTTCAAGTTTGCAGTTGACTAAATTTTTATTTAAAAGTCAAATTGAAGATTTCCCTAAGAATATTTCAAACAGCTGTCATTCTTGGTATGTAGCCTCATATAGCCTTCTTGATTAAATGAGAAAGGTGGACTAGGGTGATAGCCAAGGTTCTTATGTTTCTATGATCATAAAGATCCATAATGTCAAATAAAGCACCAAATACAATTTTCGAATATTTTACTTCCCCTCTCCCTAGTTGTTAAATCAGACTTATATTGCTGTCCATAATACCAGAGTACAACAACTGAAAAGATGTGGAAAAAAAGACAGTGAGCACGTCACCTAAAAGAGGGATAAGGGAGCTCTTTCTGTAAAGAACCATTGACACCCAAAACCATCGATCAAGAACAGCATAAATGAGAATTCAGTTTAGGTTTTAGGTCAAAAGATGTTTGAGAGAAAGGATAAGGTGTTGTGCCAGACCAGTTTTTAAACTAAAGATAGGAAATGCAATTCTGTTCAATGCATTTGAACAATTGAAAAAAATTTTTTTATTACTGTTAATTAAGAGGAACAACCAGGAAGAAATAATAATAGTTGATAAAAATAATAACTAGCATTTATATAGTGCCTACTATATGCTGGGCACTGTGCTAAACACTTTGTAAATAACATCTCATTTGATTCTTATAACAACCTTGGGAGGTAGGTGCTATTATTACCCTCATTTTACAGATGAGGAGACTGAGGCAAACAGTTAACAGGTTAAGTGACTTGCTAAGGGTTACATAGCTGGTAAGTGTCGCAGATTGAATTTGAACTCAGGTCCAGTGCTCTACCCTTGTAACTTCCTAAGAAAAGAAGTGGGACAAGGGAAGGGAAGAAGAGAGAGAGAGAGACACCAAAAGAGAGAAGATGGCTGTAGCTTATGTAATGAATGTGGCTATTAGTCCTTCCTGTTCATTTAGGCTACAAGCATCTATAGATTAAGTTATCCCAGAATTTTTGTGCTCTAAGAAATAGGTTAAAGGACTTCACAGAGCTACTAAATTGCAAAGCTAGCTTTCTGTTTACTCATTACTCTCCTTGAAGTCTAATTAACTCTCCACCAATTTAAAAAAGTCTTTTCTGAACTGAGAAACAGCTAAGAGGGGTGGGGAGGAGGGATCTGGTTTTTTATGTTTTGGTGGGCTGTTCTTTCCTCTCGATTTTAAAGTTTATTTTTGAAATAAATATTTACATTCTCTTGGAATCCTCATAGCTTAACATGGGTGAAAGAATGATAGAGGTTTTAGAAATTTCCCCTAAAAATGTTGAGTGTTTTGCTAGCTTGCCTAAAAATCTATCTGCCTTACAAAGGCTACTTGCTTGTCTTTTGAGTGATGAGAGTTGCCTGCCTTCTCAGTAAACAGGCTGTCATTTCTTTCATTTTCCAGATATTTTTCAAATCAAATCTTTTGTTTTTTTAAGATTAATTAGGTGATACTACAGATGATCATGAGTGTTCCCCCCCAGGGAAAACTCAGTGAAAACCCTTTGAGGAGTGAAGTAGGCTAGGTGTAAAAGATTGGGTTTGGATTGTTTTTATTCTTCTAAGTGGGTTGGTCATGTGTTATTTTTATTTATTGTTTTTAGCTCTATTAGAATCTTGCTAGGTTAAGAAAATGCTAGTTACCTATGCCTAGGATTGCATTTTGACATCTTAAACATACTATTATGTCTTACCTATTGTACTGATAAGAGCTGTTTCTGAGTCATGGGCCAAATACCCCACCCTCCCAAAAATATCTCAAAGAAATTATACCCCTATTAGAACTAAATGTTAAATTCTTTCTATGTGCTTCAGTTGATATTTCAGTTTAAATGCCTTAATTTGCATAAATGACTGTTTTCTTCATGAGGTTGCCTTTCTTCTCTCCCTCTACTCCTCAACTCTATTGAAATAGAAAATAACCAAAAGCATAGTTGTTTACATTTTTGAAAGAGGGCAGTTCCTGCCTATTGTGTAGGATGGCAAACTTTAGTTACTGTGTATATTTAGCCTTACATATTAAGTATAATACTACTTAAAATGTGAAAGGAAAGAACAAAATAAATGTTTTATTCACAATTAGGAGAACATGCCACGCATGCCTTTTGGGGAGACATAATGGGGTCAAAACTAAGCATTTTCTTCGAAGAAAAGTGCTTGAAAAGTAACGATTAACTATCTTTGTTTCAAAGACACCATTGTATAGATTTGAAAAACATATCAACATTTTTTATGTTCTTTTAAAATAAAATACAGTTTCTTTAAAAAATATTATACTTGGAATTGCTACTCTTTTCGAAACTTGCTTAACTTGACTAATTCTTTCATTGTTATTCACTTGTTTCAGTCATGGCTGATTCCTTGTGACTCCATTTGGGGTTTTCTATGCAGAGATGCTGGAGTGTTTTGTCATTTCCTTCTCCAGCTCATTTCACAGCGTTCTAGAAGACGTCATGTGGTTTGAGCTTAGACCCTGGGTGTCATCTTTAACCAGTGTTTGCCCTCGGTTGTGATGGCCTTTCATCTGTTGCTATACCATGAAAGAAGGTCATACACCATACTGTAATTTTTAAGGCAGATCCTAGATTCATAAACCAGCTGGATCTGAGAAAGTTGTTCTTTAGCAGGGCTAGCATTTACGGTGATTGGCATTGCCAGCAGCCGAGTGAAGAGTAGTCAGGGCTCTGAGTTATGGACCCGGGCTGTGGCTCCGGAGCTGGGTGGTCTTGTTCAGATCACTGTAGGCAGAGAAATGCCACTGTTTGTTCCCCTGGTGGCCTTAGAATTAGAAGCATCACTTTTAACTCCATTTCTCTCTCAGGTGAGACCAATGCGCAGATGTCCAGGATGACAGAGGAGTTATCAGGGAAGAGCGATGAACTGATTCAATACCAGGAAAAGATCTCCTCCCTCTTGTCTCAGATCCTTGATCTTCAGCACACACTTAAAGAAGTAGGTTCAGAGGCACAAGCCACTTTCGTGCCTGTCGTTAGACCACAGAATATTCTAAATGGATCCTAGCATATCCGTGCAGTTTCTTTCATACTCACTCCATCTGTTCTGTTAGCACACCATGCCACCTGTACTGTGGGACAGGCCTTTGGCTGTCACCATCCCTTCCTCATCCATCCAGTCTGTCCAATGCACCACTGCCAGTTCAGTCATCATAATGCACATTTCTGATCCATTCACATCTCTGCTTGAAAACTGTCCTGGTTCTTCATGTCTACCAGGTAGTTATGTCTACTTAGCCTAGAACTTGAGACCTAGGCAGACTGATTCCAGTCTGTCTTCAGCCTGTCTCACACGACTCCCTGTCACATGCTCTTCTTCAACCAAACTGGAATACTTGTGATCCCCCAAATACGCTTTCCTGTCTCAACATCTTTGCATATACTGCTGCCTGTGTCCGTCTCCACTTCTGAGTCTTCTCTGGAAAACAGAGTAACTATTCGCTTAACTCAAATGGCTGCCATGTGACCATTAGTAAATAATCCTTTTAGTTCTCTGGACAATTTGGAGGAGAAATAGTTTTTGTCCATGTTAGACTTTTACAGCTATTTTTGTAATTATGAGTCTAATATTATAATTAGGATTTTATAAAATTTCTTTGTCAGGAGTAACTTATTCATATCAGAGTTTCTTATGATATATGCTTCCTTCATAAAAAAAGAACAACTGTATGTTATATGCTTAAAATTTTAAGTATTTCTTTTTAACATGGCACTAGCATGTGATTGAAAAGGAGGAACTGAGGCTTCACCTACAAGCTTCCAAAGATGCCCAAAGACAGCTGACAATGGAGGTAATTTGTTTTCTTGTCTTTTCTGTGTCTCTCTTCTTCTAGCGAATGGAGGGTTCGCTAATTCTTCGGTGGTTTTTATGAAGAATTATATAACTTAAGAAAATGGAGGAAAGCAATGATTTTTTTTAAATTTAATTGGGAGGCATCTGTGGACTATTATTGGCATGTTCTATGAATGATTAAAAATTTTTAATTCTGTAGAATTCTTCAGTAAAAATAGATTTTTCAGTCTAACTCAAATGACCACTAACACTAACCCTTTTACATAGGGTCAATAAACTCAAATGAGAAAGGCAGAGTTCATTGTCATAAAGGAGCCTACCTTGTCAACCTACTACTTAAAATAGCAATAGAAATACCAAAAAGAAGCAAAACTACCAGAAACCCTCAAAAGTTGGAAGTAGTTCACAGAAATTATGGATTCAGTGGTCTCCCATCTGAGATCCTGTGAAATAGGAGATGGCTGGTCCATGGGTTTCCTCCCAGAGTCAGAACCACGTAAGAAGGACTCTGGCATTGGAGGACATGGAAGAATGGGAATACCTTGTGGGAAGAGCAGGTGTGAGTGGGTTGCTGTTAGTATTATGTGACATCAAAAATCCATTGAAGTATTTCAAGGCAGCTAGGTGCCACAGTGGGAAAGAGTGCTGCACAGGGAGTCAGAAAGGCCTGAGTTCAAATCCTACCTCAGACATTTGCTAACTCTGTGACCCCAGGCAAGTCATTTAACTTCTCCCAGCCTTGGTTTCCTCGTCTGAAAAATGGGGATAACAACAGCACCTACCTCCCAGGGCTGTTATGAGAATCCGGTGAAATAAAATACATATAGTGTTTTTCAAACTTTGATATACTACATAAATATTAACTGTAATTATTATTGTTATTTCTACAAAAAAACAAGAAAGGACAGACAAAATTTGAATACAGTGTGCCGAAAGTTAAGATTGGCATTTATTTCAGAATCAACTTTGTAAGAATAACTAAACATTCTTGTAAAAAACAAAATACTTAAAGATCAAGATGACTTTAAGAGAACAGGCATTGGGGGCAGCTAGGTGGCGCATAGAATAAAGCACCGACCCTGGAGTCAGAAGGACCTGAGTTCAAATCTGGTCTTAGACACTGGACACTTGCTAGCTGTGTGACCTTGGGCAAGTCACTTAATCCCAATTGCCCTGCCTTCCCCCCTCCAAGAAAAAAGAGAGAGAGAGAACAGGGATCATCCCATGTAACGCTTTAATCCATAGATACTTTTCAGCTATGAATAATTGGATGATATATCAGTGGAATCACCAGTAATGAGGTTAAAGATTAGTACTATTTTAATTAACTATTGAAGGATCCTTCAGTGCTTGAAGAGAGAGAAGGAAGGGATTGATGTTGCTCTTCACAGATCCATGAGGTGGGGAGGTGAGACATGAAACGTTAAGCTTTTGTAAAACTTAATAATATAAAATATATGGACTTTTCCACGTGTGAGTTTGAGGAAGGATTAGTCTAGTGAAATACGGGTAATTATATTCCTTCTCTCAGATGATCCTTCTGCTTTAAAGACATTGCTTTACTCCATGTGATTAGGAAGAATAAAAAAAAAATCCCATGTTCTCAAACTATGCAAAAATTTCACATATGCATTATGTTGGTTTCTTTGTTCATTTCACCAGGAACTCCCCATGGAAATGCCCTCTACCAAAGCAGATGGCAACTCTCCTTGCATTTTGTCATCTCAGAGGGCTTCCCAGAGGATCAGATATTTAGGCAAAACAGTTAAAAACCCATCTGATTTACTTAGGTTCTTCATAATGAGCCAGTCTATTAAATATGATTACAAATGTATAACCTCTCTGACATTAACTGTCTGTGTGACTCTAGGCAAGTCCCTCATCTATAAAATGGAACAATAATGCCCAGAGCTGGTGGAAAAGACTTTGTAAACCATAAAGCATTAAAGAAATTTTTATGGTTAATTTGTTTAATGCCTGTGAATTAATTGGGTCTCTAGAAAGACAAATGTAATAAGGAGTTCAATAGAAAATGCTTTTTGCTCTCAACCAACATTTATTACGTGCCTGTTTTGTGCTAGGCACTATCTACATCTACCTATGAGGGCATAAAGAATGATTCCCAAACCAGGGAAATAAATCCTTTGTTTAGAAAGATTAAGTACCTGAAAATGAGGTTAAACCTTCCTGACATTAGTATTTTTTTACTTGAGAGTGATTTTATTTTAATAAAATTTATGGATACTATATGAAATGTGACTAATAGCTAATCTATTAGTTTCCTTCTTGACACTCAAATGGGATAACAGATTTGATAACTGAGATAACAAATTTGATCATCAAGTGGGAAAATACTTTGCAAATCTTAAAGTACTATATAAAAGTATATTATTATTACTCTAGACTATAAATTTAAATTTTAAGGTGGGAGGAATTATATCTATCTCTAGCAGGGATGTGTTTTTGGCATTTTAGGAATATACCAACTGTATTCATTTAGGATGAACTGCTTGACAGCACTGAAAAAAGTTCACTTCTTTCTGGGAAAAGCTTGCTGACTATTGGAGAAGTTTTCTTTCATTGTTGTTCATTCATTGTGTAGTACGTTATATTGATCATTCCTGTCTCTCATTTCAGCTGCATGAGTTACAGGATCGGAACGCAGAGTGTCTGGGAATGCTACACGAATCCCAAGAAGAAGTAAAGGAACTTCGTAGTAGGTCTAGTCCTGCAGCACATTTACATGGGCCCCAACAGTGTGGAGCATTTTCTGCGGTGAGGAAACCATACATAATGTTAAGAAAATTTGGGGGTTTCATATATGCTGTAGGCTGTGTACCATCAGGACAGTCAGTCAGCAGTTCAATAATGTACCTGTTATGTACTCGGCATTGCACTAAGATCTGGGGATAAAAATACAAGCAGAAACACAGCCTCTGCCCTCGAGGAGCTCACATTCTAATGAGAGAAGACAGCCCATAAAAGGAAAGGGGAATGGGGTGGGATGGGTGGGGATGGACATGAGTGGAGGAGGAGGAGACGTGACTGGCCTGGGCACCATCCTTAAATGGAGGTTCTTGGAGGAGCCATCCAACCAAAGGGAGAGTGTGTTCCACTCTGTGCATTTCCATGACTAGCAGGAGCCTGCAGAGCTGAGACCCCGTGGAGGAAGTCAGGTGTGCAGCCTGGAGAGAAGGAAGCTTTTTCCTACAAGTAGGCAGTTGCTTTAACATTTAGTTGAGGTAGATGGAATTCTGGGACTGGAATGCTTATATACGGATGAGGAAACATGCAGAGCCGGTGTGGTTTCCCTTCTTGTATGTGCCATCCATCCGTTTTGTCTGGCCCTTTCCTTGCTGTCTGGGAGTTCCTTTGGAGCACATGCCTTGGTGTTCTTCCTCAGGTGACTTCAGCTTTCCGAGGAAATCATGAGCTCGAGTCCTCTGCTTAAGAGAAGGGATGGGAGGAGTTGGGAGAGATGAAGTTTGTGCTTGAAGAGAGGAGGGTCGTATGTGACCCGATGCCTCTCACAAGGAGACTCGCATTACTTCTTGAAGCAGATCATTCCTTTTCCTTGTAACTGAAATAACCTCTCCACAACTTCTGCAGTTCCTAATGTTGCCTTGTACGAACCAAGTAAAATGAGGGTGACTCCTCTGTCGTTGTCCTTCATCATCCTCCACCCCCAAGTCCTCTCCAGACAAAACATCCCTATGGTGTGTTCTTGTGATGCACCAGGCAGAAACCCCTCACCATCCAGGTTGCTTTCCTCCATACAAATCCTAGTTTGTCCTTTTTAAAGGCTAGCAGCCACAGCTGGAGAAACTACTTCAGCTGGGGTCTGTCAGAGCAGAAGACAACAGGAAGACTCCGACCTCCCTTATTCAGGACTCTATGTTTTTATGTATCGCCATGGCCTAAGCACGTGTGAGCCCCCAGGGGGTCACCATTCCATGTCCTTGGCTTGTATTGAGTTTTCAGTTCATGAAAACCGTGTCTTTTTTCACAGGAATCGTCGTCTATCCACCACTCCCCCTGTTTTGTATTTGTGAATTTGTCTCTTTAATCTAGTTTTATAAATTTAATAAGCATTAATATAAATTAGGCCCCTATTTTCAGTCTATTAAGACCTTTTTAACATCCTGATTCTATCATCCAACTTGCTATCTGCCCATCTCAGGTATAGGTCATTTAAAAGATGCTATCATTTAAGTCTAATAATTGTTGAACAGAACAGACCTGAATATGGAGCCCTGTGGAACTCTGTGAGGTACCTCCCTCCAGATTAGTACTGACCGAGGTATTCACCCAAGTCCTAGTTGCACCTGACTCTGTCATCCAGCCCATATTTCTCTGTCTTGTTCAAAGGTTATACTTTGGAGACTCTATCATATGCCTTCCTAAACTCCAGGCCTACTATAGTCTTAGCACTCATCTACCAGTCAAGTGCCCCCCCCCCAAAGAACATGCTGTTTTGAAGTATGCTTAAATAGTACCCCCCAGATTGTTTAAATTGAAGGGAATAGAATTGAAAAGGCACTCTTAAATAATCATGCCGGTTTTTTGTGTAACCTCACATACAAAGCCTCCCCTCCCATATCTCTGCCTTTGGTCTGGCAGTCCCCAGCATCCAAAATGCCCTTGTTCCTTGTCTCTCTTGCAATCACTGCATTCCTTCAAAACTACATGAAGTTTTTCTGGATCCCTACAGTAACTAGTGCCCTCCCTTCCCAAAGGGCTCACAAGCCATCTCTTTATCCCTAAGGTTCACCAGGATTTTTCCAAGAATTAAAGTCAAGATCATTAGCTGAAGCATCAGTCTTCTTTCCTTAAGGATCAGGTTATCATTAGCCCATTTCCAGTCCTGTGGCACCTTTCTCTTTTTAGATACTTTTTCCAAAGATTACCAATAGGAGCTATGAATTGGTCCAACTATTCTGGAGAGCAGGTTGGAACTATGTCCATAAAGTCACTAAACTCTGCATACCCTTTGACCCTGAAATAATACCGCTAGAGATCAAAGAAGACAGAAAAGGTCCCATATATATAAAAAATATTTATAGCAGCTCTTTCTGGTAATTGCTGAAAATTAAGGGAGGGGAGGATAGGGTGCCCATCAGTTGGAGAATGGATGAACAAGTTATGGTGCTATCAGAAAAACCTGGGAAAACTTGTGAAGTGAGCAGAACCAGAAGATCAGTTTATACATTAGCATTTTAAAGACTAACAACTTTGAAAGAAAGATTTAGGAACGCTGATCAATTCAGTTCCGATTTATTCATTACCAATATTGAAGTGTCCCCGTCACCTCCTGGTAGAGGAATGATGGATTCAGGGTGCAGATTGAGATGTGTTTTTGGACATTTTCTCTGCATGCCTTTCAGAGATCAGAGTTGGTTGCCTGAGCTCCCTCAGCAGCCACATTAATTTCTTTAAACTGATTTTCTTTTTGTTCCTAGTCAGAATCATACAGGATGTAGCAACCTCCTTATCCTTTCTCAAAAATCTTTTGAAAAGTCACTTCTGACCTCATAAGTATCATTAAAATGGGCAATGATTTGAGCAACTTCCCAAATCCAGGATGCATGTCAAAACATACCTGGATTTCCCTCTCCTTGTGTACCCCTAGCTCTGAGCTGAATGATCACTTCCTTCCAAGGTTCTAAGCCATTATTTCTGCTTTGGAAGCCAGGTCTTTATTAATTAGCAGTTGTGAGGGTGGAAAGGGAGAAGGAGAGAGAGCTGTAGCAGATGTCTAGCCATTTGAAGAGTCCTACCACTACACTGTCATGCCTCTGTACCCAATTTGTGGCCTTCCAGATACCATAATGATATTTTTACCATTTGCCATTTTTATTTCTTACTCTGGATGTTCTCTACCATATTTACCCCCATCTGGTTTGTGAGTTGCCTTACAGGTGTAAATCTCACTGACTTTATCTGATCTCTTCCTTCTAGATAAGGTATTGTTTACATTGCTGAGATCCTGTTGTGAGCCACATCCCAGTTAAGTTGTAATGATGCTAATGAGGTCACAGGTTACTTCATTTATCTCTTTACATAATTACTCAGTGCATTTGTGTAGAGATATCAGAGTCCTTGATTTTCACTCTTTTTGGTTTCTTTTCATTTTATTTTGTTTTAACAAAATAAATCTAAACTATTTTGTTCAGGAATCTCTAGCAGCTGAAATTGAGGGAACTATGCGTAAAGAACTGAGTTTGGATGAGGAATCTTCTCTCTGCAAACAAAAGTAAGTCCCATTAGTCATCTCTGTGACCAAAGCACCAGAATAAAGAGAAAAAAGTGTTTCTGGGGAGTTTCTCAACTGTGGCCCAAAGTAACAGATATTTGTGAGACTGAGCTATAAAATCAGCCTACAGTTTATACTTTTCCTTGGTAACTTTCCTTTTTTATAGTTTTCTTCAACTTCCTTGTTCTGAAATTTATGAATATTTTAAACTAGTAAGTATGTCCTATTCTGTGGCATTTAAAACTTGAGAGACTACCCCACTTTAGATAACTTCATGTTTTATTAAATAAACACAACTGAGTGTGTTCTGAAGTCTTCTTTTTCAATTAATTTTAGTTTTTAATTCTAGTAGTTGCTTGGCTCATAATCTGTCCTGACCACAGTCACATCCAGATAAGTGTAAAATTGGGGCAACTTTTTTTTTCCCCAAAAAGATTTCTGGCTTTTCCTTTGTAAATTGCCTGGTTGAAAAAGACATTGCCCTCTTAACTTCCTTCCACCAGAGGCAAATGCCTTTCATTTTCCTCTTTAACAGAGAGCAGCAGAAGCGAGTATTTGATACTGTCAAGGTGGCTAATGACACGCGCTGCCGCTCAGCCTCATTTCCTGCCCTGCTTCCGATTCCGGGCTCCAACCGTTCAAGTGTCATAATGACAGCAAAGCCATTCCAGTCTGGGATTCAGCGTCTGGAGAGCAGGACACACCCAAGCCCAAGGAACAATGTGGATGATACATCCAAGGAAGGAGGGTAATTTGTTGCTTTGGTTTCTGTTTTTCTTGTGGCATTTCCATGGCCACCTTCATGAACTCAGAACCAAGCAGTCTGGTCACACTGTTCCAGGAACAATGCCATAGAAATAGGCAGGTTTCCATAATCATTCTAAAACCATCACTGCATTTTTTCATATAATTTTATTTAAAAAATTTTTATTTTAATATCCTAATGTATCCACGGAAGATTATGGCCCAAGAGTTCATGCTTTATTTGTTGACTACACACTTATAAAACTTACCAGCTAATGGAACTGGATTATAGAGGTCTGTACTCCTAATTTTATGTATTTGAGAGGCAGCATGACATAGGAGATGGGAGTCCAGAAGACCTAGGTTCAAGTCCAGCTTATGACATTACTGCTTGTGGGACCAATAGCAAGGTAACCCCACTTTGCCCCAGGCAAAGTCTATTAAGATTCTAAATTGTAGAGTAGGTCCTACTCTCCACTGGTAACGGGAGTTCCCTTTGGAGGCAATTCCCTATATCCTTGAAACTGCAGATCCCATCCCAAAAGGTTAGGGAGGTAAAGAGGAGGTATGTTACTCAATTGGAGATATAAATGTGATTAAAGATATTTATCTCTCTTGGGGCAGCTAGGTGGCACAGTGAATAGAGAGCTAAGCCTGGAATTAGGAAAACAAGTCACTTATCCTCTGTTTTCCTTAGTTTCCTTATCTATAAAATGGGGGAAATGACAGCCCTCACCCTCAAGGTTATCGTGAGAATCAGCTGAGATGATAACTGGTGCTTCACATAGTGCCTGACGGGTTGTAAGCACATAGAAATTAGCTACTGTTCGGTAAAGAAGCGCTATCTTCTGTGCACCAGATTATTTAAACCTTTGTATAAGGTGATACACTTCTTTCTTCTTAACAAATTTACATCTTTAAAAAAAATACCAAGTATTAGATTCCTTAGTATCCCTCCACAGCCTACACTGTGGAAATGAGAAACACAAAATGTGCTCGCTGCGGTCCTCCAGACCTAATGCTCGCTGAATCCAGTAATGCCTTGTGAAAGCACTTGGTAATGACCGGCCTCCAGTGTTGTCACTAGTGGGAGTGTTGTTATTTCCCACAGGGACTCTCAGAATACGAGGCTGCCAGGAACCCCTGGAGACAGTGACTTAGCTACAGCCTTGCACCGCCTTTGTCTGCGCCGGCAGAACTACTTAAGTGAGAAACAGTTCTTTGCCGAGGAATGGGAACGTAAGATGCATGTGTTGGCTGATGAGAAAGAAGAGGCCAGTGGCTGCAGCACGCCCACAGGGAGCTTTGCCTCTCTCTGCACCAACCAGTCTGAGGTCACAGACCTTAGTACCAGTACCAGCTGCATTCGGGCATTTATGCCAGAGAAGCTGCAGATTGTCAAACCCCTGGAAGGTGAGCAGTCCGTAATGGAAGAAGAAACCTTCCTGAGCTCTATGTTTCCAATTGTTTTCTTCTCTAGGAATTGATGCTGTGGTTTAGTCATTGCTTAAGGAACTCTCCCTGAAAAAGAGCCCTTGAGTCTAGCCCTTATTTGAGACTTGTTGAAGATCAGTTCTCTTGTTCTGATTCTGTTTAAAGTGTACATGTGGAAGGCAGCAAATACTCTGTTCTTATCCTTTGCTAAGGTGTTCTTAATGTATTTTCATTGGTGGTTTTTGTTTTTACATCACCCTCATTTTTTAGTATATCCTTTCCCCTTCCCTAGCCAGAGATCCATCCCTTGTAACAAAGAAGAAACAAAACTGGGGGAGGAAAATGTTCTGCAAAATTAACCAATACGTCAGCCAAATCTAACATGTGTAGTATTTTACCCCCTTAGTTTCCCATGTCTACAAAGAAAGCATGGAGGTGCATTTCCTCATTCTCCTACTGGATCAAACTTGGTTGTCATAATCTGACAGCATTTGGGTTTTTGTTTGTTTGGGGGGGAAGTTCTTTGCATTTACGTTATTGTGGACATTGCATATGTTGTATTTGATTCTGCTTGCTTCACTTCCCATGAGTTCATATGTCTTACCATGCTTTTCTCAATTCTTAGTATTCATCATTTCTTATGGCATGTTACTACTCTGTTGTGTTCATGTATTAGTTTGTTGAATTATTCCTCAAAATCAGCATCTACTTTGTTTCCAGTTGTTTGCCACCACAAAAAGTGCTTCTGTGAATATTTTAGTTTACACAGGACCTTTCTTTTCATCTCCTTGGGTTTATGCATAGAAATGTGAACTCTGACTCAAAGGGTATGTACATAATTTTAAATTGCTTTTAAGAATAAAAAGACCAAAGGTGTAAGAATAGGCAGTAAAATGAAATAAGACCAGGAAGGTAAATTTGGGCTAACTTGTGAAGAGATTTGAACACCAGGGAAGTTTATATTTTATCCCTAGGGTTGAGAAGAAGCCACTAAAATGGAAGAACATCTGTAGGAAAATCAGTTTTATGACTCTGAAGGATATAGCAGAGCATGAAGAGACTTAGGGCAGGGAGACCAATTAGAAGGCTGTTACATTGATCCAGGCAAGAGGTTAACAAGGTACTAAATCAGGGTGGTGGCTGTATGGGTGGAAAGAAGGGGATAGATGTGAGAGGTGGCGTGGGGTAGAAATGGCAAGATAGGGCACTTGGATGATAGTGAGTTAAACATGGCATCGGGATTGTAAACCTGAATGACTGGAAAGATGGTAGTGCCCTTGATGGTAAAAGGTGGCTTTGAAAGAAGGTTGGGTTTGGGAGAGGGAGATGAAGCATAATGAGTTTTGTTTTGAGATGCCTACGTCCAGTTTGAAATATGAAACAGGTAGTTGGTGGTAGGGAAATTGAGCTGAAGAAAGAGATTAGGGCTGACTCTGTTGATCTGTAAATTACCTGTATAGAGATGATAATTAAACCACTGGGAGCTGATGCAGACACTAAGTGAGAGAAAAGAGAGAAGAAGAATAGAGGGCCTAGGAGATTTGGGGTACACTCACAATTAGGAGATATGATTCCTACAGATGGTCATTCAGCAAGAGAACCAGTCAAAGAAGCAATCAGACCTGTAGGGAGGCAACCAAAAGCAGATAATGTCACAAAAGCCTAAGGAGCATCAGATGCCATGGAAGGATAAAGACTGAGAGCAGGTCCTTCAGTTTGCCAGTTAAGAGATTTTTGATAATTGGGTGGGTGAGGTAGAACCTCAGAATTATTTTTATTTAAATTTTATTGTCAGCGATTTGGAGGAGTCTTTCATATGGTTGTTAGTAATTTGTAGTTCTTTGAAACCTATTTGTTCATATGCTTTAACAATTTATTCTTTGGCGAATGACTCTTGGTTTTATGCATTTGTGTTAGTTCTCCATAAATCTTGGATTTTTTTCCCAGTCAGTGACTTCTCTTCTTAACCTAATTTGCATTCATTTTTTACATGCTAAAAGCTTTCAGTTTTATTAACCAAAGTTAGCTATTTTGTCTTTTGTTATTGCCTCTGTCTCTTGTTTGATAAGTCTTCTCCCCTAGCCATAGCTGTCAAAAGTACCTGAATCGGTCCTCATCCAATTTTTTTTCTTGTGTGACCTTTACTATGCAGTTGTATCCTCTATGAACATAATGTGGTTGACTGTTTAAGTTGTTGCTCTAAACCAAATTTTTGCCATGTTGCTTTTTAGTTTTCCCAGAAATTCTCATCAAGAGGGGAGTTTGGGGGAGGAGATAACGAGTTTAGTTTTGAACTTGTTGAGTTTAAGATGTCCATAAGACATCCAGTTCAGGGTATCCAATAGGCTGTTGGAGATGCAGGATGCAATGTCAGGAGAGAAGTTAGGCCTGGATAAAGAGATCTGAGAATGATACGCTTGGAGATGATAGTTGAATCCATAGGAACTAATGAGATCATCAAGCAAAATAATTGAAAAGAAGAGGACCCAGGAGGGATACCTGTGGTTAGTTGGATATGACTTGGATAAAGATTCAGCAAAGATGACCTCTGCCTCTATCCTTGAAATTGGCCAAATTGCTTGTGGGGTTTTTTTAAACCATGTACTATAATTTTCTTAATTTTATTATTATAAAATCTTAATTACATTACCAAACTATTGGACAACTCGACAAGTTAACAGGAAAATATACTTGTCATTCAGAATTAATTTCAATTTTTTGTAGTATAGACACTATCCTGAAATCTCTCTGCACTATTGATGTAAAAGGGATTCCTTCATTCAATTGAAAAAAAAGAAGTAGGTAATAACCCAGTCGATAAGGTACATTCCAACACTGATTCTGTTTTACCTATATATGATCAGAACTGGCATATATCAGAATAGTGGTGTTTAGAATGGAATGAAGTGAAATGATGTCAGTGTTCTCAGAATTATACTTCACAATTGGGTATTGAGATAACAGTATGGAGGATGTGTTCTCCCCCATTGAGCCTCATTACCTCTTACACCTCAGACATCCAGGTTGGAGATGTACTGACTGGTTTTTGGCTTACAAGTACAGAGGCTTAATTAAAGACCAGGAATTCTAGACCCATATTCCACACCCCTAGTTGCTTACACTTTCCTTCAATGAGTTGAGTCTCATACATCTAGGAATATATTTTTTCCTACATCTTCAGATTTCAAAAGGTGATTGTGAAGATAAACTACTAAACTATTTTCATCACCCTCTCATAATTCTGTTTCACTTTTAAGAATTTTATGATACTTAATACTAAAGTAGCTAATTTCATTATTCCATATTTGTTTGGTTTTACTATGAGCTTCTCTTCCAAAATAAAAGATACTGACCCCTCTAAAAGCTTCTCTTTTCCTACTCAGGATCTCAGACTCTACATCATTGGCAGCAACTTGCACAACCAAACCTGGGAACCATTCTTGACCCACGGCCAGGCGTCATTACAAAAGGCTTTACTTTATTGCCAGAAGATGCTGTTTATCACCTTTCTGATTTAGAAGAAGATGAAGACGGGGGCATAACATTTCAGGTTCAGCAGTCTTTTAAGGAGGAAGGGAAATCTTCAGTGTCTAAGCCAGTACCCAGTATCTTCCTACCACCTCTTACTTCAGCAAGTGTGCCACTTACAGGTAACATACATCTTTGGGCTGAATATAATTATTCTTAGCAGGCCTAAGCCATCAGCCTTCATTGCAGAGTGCTTGACTTTCTGGGTGCTTAATTAGTTTTCTTTGTCAAAATTTCAGTGGATACTGATAGATTTGTTTAGATATGAAATGATGGAAGCCATAGAGTTGGTAATTTGACCAGTAGAGCTATTGTTTTTAATGACTTTTATGTTTCAGTATGAGTTTTATGTTTACTGATTGATCTGAAATAGTTTGTAAAAGACAGAAAAAAAATCTTGATCCAGGAAGATTTAAAGTACAGAGTGACTCTTTCCACAGTTAGAGAAATAGAACCTGATTCCTAAGACAACTGTGTTTACTTCGGCTACCACAAAATGATAAGACCAATCTGGTTTTGATTTCAAGTTAAAAATTGGTACATGATCTAGTGGTACACTAGCCCGTCAATATTGTAATGCATACATAAAACTTCATGTATATTAAGTTTCTGTAGCCTTTTGGCATATAAACTTAAGAGGCACAAGCCATTATGAGAAAAAATGAAAGTAACTTTGTATTCTTTGTATAACTAAACTAGTATATTTTGGTTTCCCGTTTGGTGTCCTAATCTGCATTTTTGCCCATGTTACAGCCTCAAATCCGGGAAAATGTCTGTCGTCCACAAATTCCACATTTACCTTTACCACCTGTAGAATATTACATCCTTCTGATATCACTCAGGTTACCCCAAGGTAAGAGTATTTCAGTAATCTGTGATAAGTTTTCTTTTTTTCATTAAGGGATTACATTCTGTATCTTAAAGACCCTGACCCAGAAATTCAGAAGTCATTGAAGAAGAAATCAGCACAAATCTAGCCAACTGTTTAGTGTTTAATAGTGTGCTTTAGGTCCCTTTTTGATTTACCAGACGCTCTTAATCTCCAACATGTCTATCCCACAAGCAGACCTCTGACAACCCTAGAGTCCACTAGGTCTTCTCAACTGTTTGATAGTTTTCTCACTACTTTCACCCAAGGTTTCAATCCACAGCATTTTGATTGGAAGGAAAATCTGCTTTCCCTTTACTGTTATCACCTTTTTACTCCTTTTTAATTCTTCTTTTTCAAACATGTCTGGCTTTTAACTCTTGACAGTTTCTGTGAGTGAATGCTGTTGTCAAGATGATATGATCAGTACTAGTATATATCAGAATGGTGGTGTTTAGAGTGGAATGAACTTTGGCTTCTCATATCCCTCTTTTCTTTTTTCAATGATTTATGCTTAATATCTGATGGATCCTAATTTAATCATTACCAACTTTTCCTTCCATTGTAAGCTTTGAAGAGGTGGGGGAGTAGAAGATATGGGACATATATACCTAAGTATGTTATCAAAAGGGTGATATTGAAAATTTATGTTTTGTTTTAAAGGTAGTAAACTAGCAAATTGCTGTCCTGGAGAGAGAAGTTGCTTTTAATTTTGGCTTTATCTTTGTTTTTTTTATGAAGTGTTCTAAGGTACTTAAAAGGGAGACTTCTAAATATTGAATATTAATGAAATTATGTTTGTCTGTGAGGCTTAGAAACCTTTATGACTTGTGTAAATAGTCCATAATGATCCTTAATTATTTAGCAGGTGAAGCTTTTGCTTTAGAATCTTCCATGTTGATGCCACATTTTGGATAATTGTTTTGTTAGTTTATTTCTAAAAGATTCCCACATAAAGACAGCCTCTTGATCAGAATTATTCAAAATCCTAAGTGTGTTTTGCAGTTAGAAAAGTTAAACCTAACTTCAAAGACAGTCCTGTTTTTCCCAAAAGCTATCTGATACATATATTCCTTTGCTAATTTTGATTTCTAGTTTGAAATTGTTACATGGCATGACAATGTGCTGTTTTAAGTTCAACTAATAATTTACCTTTTAAAATTCCAATAAACTGGCAAAAAAAAAAATCCTTTTCTTTCCTGATAGCCTTTTTGAGCTTCACATTGGTCTAAGACAGAGTCAAGATTCTTATGCCTTCTTTGGTCAAGGACACAACAGAGAAATAAAAGCTTTAAATAGCATAAGTATCTGACAACACATAGATATATATAGACATATATTTCTTCTAACATTTTTCTGGCCAGTAAATGTTGAAAAAAAAAAAGAATTGTAATGACTGATAAGTTTATTGCTGTTTTTTCTCATTGCCTTCCTTTTGACTATTGTCCAGAGACCAAAGGTTGAGCTTAATTCCCTCTACTATCACAGGGATCAGAGTTCTAAGGTGAGAGTTGAAAAATACATCCATAGATTCTTAAACTACCTTTGAGTGGTATAGTATAAGGACATGTATAAATTTGGGTTCGATATTTCTGGGAGGAAATCCCACTAAGTTGTTAGTATAATGGTCATTCAGCATTTACCAAGTAGGCCATTAAAAACAGACACATTCCTTCTCTAGGAAGGGATGGAGGTTTGGGGTTTTTTAATATTTGTTTAAAAAAGGAAGATGCTATATAAAAGGCATAAAAATAATCAAACCTAATTTTATCTATTGTGTTTCATTTATAGAATAGAAATATTCATTGAAAGTTAGCAAAATTTATGTTATCAATGTATTTCATTTATAGAATAGAAATGTTCTTTAAGTATAGCGAAAGAGCAGCTAGGTAGCGCAGTGAGTAGAGCACCGGCCCTGGATTCAGGAGGACCTGAGTTCAAATTTGGCCTCAAACACTTAACTAGCCGTGTGACCTTGGGCAAGTTACTTAACCCCAAATGCCCTCCAAAAAGCAAAAAAAAAAAAGTATAGTGAATTTTTACAAAGCAAATTATTTGCCCACTGATTTTTTATTATAAAATTAGAAATATATTCCCATAAAAAGAACTTCTGCTCCAATAGGCTAAAAATACTTCTCTTGGCATAGCAAATATACAATGGATCTTTACGAAATAACCAAATCACTAAAGAAATGATAATAATTAGTAATAATAGTTAACACTAAGATGGCACTTAATATGTGCCAGGCTGAGTGCTTTAGAATGATTATCTCATTTAATCTTCACAACAACCCTGGGAGGTAGATGCTATTATTATACACATTTAACAGATGAGGAAAGTGATCAAAGAGATTAAATGACTTGCCTAGGGTCACACGGCTAGAAAATGTCTGAGACTGAATTTGAACTCAGGTTTAACCCAGGCCTGGCATTCTATCCATTTCACCATCAAGCTGCCTCAAAGTTAGAAGGCATTATCTAGGCCAAGGGCTCTTAACTTTTTTTGTATCATAAATCCCTTGACAGCCTGGTGAAGACTATGGACTCCTCCAAATAATGTTTTAAAATGCATAGGATTGAAAAGGAAATCAGTTATATTGAAATTCCGTTGTCCAAAAGAAATTAAAATGTTCACAAACCCCAGATTAGGAGCGCCTGATCTTGATCATCCAATACAACCAATGCCTAAGCAAGAATCCCTTCTATGATATGTCTGCAAGTGATTATCCAGGCTTTATTTAAGGCTTCTAGTACATGGAAAACCATTGCCTCCTAACCAGTCTGTTCCATGTGGACAGCTCACATTTATTAGGCATTTTTCCTCCCATTTCCACATGACACCCTTTCAGGTACTTGAAGACTGCTGTGATGTTACTACCATCCAGCCTTCTTTCCATGTTAACCTCCCCAGGATCTTCAGTAATCCTCATATGGGATGTTGGCCTCCATTGAACTTACTCCAGCACGTTAATGACCTTCCTAAAGCATGGCACCCAGAACTGGACATAGTACTCCAACTATTGTCTGAACAGGACAGAGACGAGTGACACCTCCCTTGGCCACCCAGCCTCTCTTATACAGCCTTAGATCACTTGTGGCTAACATGCTGCGGGCTCACATCCAGCTTGCAGTCCGCTAAAACCCCCAGATATCTTTCAGACGCATGGCTGTCTAATCATGACTGCCTCATCTTATATTTGTAAAGCTGAGTTTTGGAAACTAAGGATAAGACTTAACATTTTTCCTTTTTAAAATTCATCTCAGTTTCAACCTGATCTTCCAGCCTGTTGATCTTTTTGGATCCTAATTCTGTCATCCAGTAGGTTAGCTATCCTAAGTTATAGATCATCAGTAAACTTGATAAGTATGCCATGCCTTTATCCAAGTGATTGATAAAAATGTTAAAAATACAGAATCCCTTAAGAGACAATGCTTAGAGCACCTTTGGGCCCAGCCATCCAGCTAAGTCCAGTTCTCTACATGACTACTCTTTAATCCATTTCACATTTCTTCTTAAAGTATAACGTGAGATTGCCCCCTTCTCCCAAAAAGAGAGTCATTCTTTTCTTTAATGCAGTAGGGAGAACAGAAGGAAGGCCAGAAGAAGTCCCAGAAAAGCAGGACAGTTTTGAAAGTTACATGTTGAGTTAAGTTTATACTTAAAAAGAAAAGCAAGCTGCACATAAATTCACAATTTTATGAAAATCCTCTTTTTCTGTTCTGTTTATATGGAAGTGCTCATTTTATTTGGTGTTTAAGTCCAGATTTTTAAAAAGTTTTTAAAAATAAAATAAAAATTTTTGAGCTTAAATATTGAACTGAACTTAAAATTTTAACAAAAAATTTAAATATTAAGAAACAATATAGTATATATATAATTAAATATTAAGAAACAATATAGTATATATAATATTCTTATATTAACATATGTAACATATGTAGTACTAGACTTTAAAGTGTCATATCAATACCTACCTGTAGGAATTGTCTGGTGGGCCATTTAGAGCTTAGAGAATTAGTGTGATTATTTTTATAAGTACATAGTTTTACACTTAAAAGATATGTTTTAAGTGAAATGCACCTGTAAAAAAAAGTCTTATGCTAAATGTTGATGGTAATTATGATTATGCTACCAAACATCTGTGTTTGTTTTTAGCTCCAAGTTCCCATCATTATCCTGTGGAAGTACTGGTAGCAGTACCCCTAGTACAGCAATGAATTCCCCTGCCCTGTCCTACAGGCTCAACATCGGGGAATCCATCAGCAGCCGACGAGACTCTACAACCACCTGCAGCAGCACCATGGGTCTGGCCAGACTTCTGCAAGAACGAGGCATCTCTGCCAAAGTATACCATAGCCCTATTTCAGAGAACCCTCTCATCCTGCCAACCACTAAAGTCCCAGCCATTCCCTCCACCCCACCAAATTCTCCATACCATTCACCTTGTCCGTCTCCTTTGCCTTTTGAATCCCGAGCATATCTCTCAGAAAACTTTCTTGCCTCTCGACCAGCTGAAACATTCCTACAGGAGATGTATGGCTTGAGGCCTTCCAAAAACCCTCCAGATATTGGCCAGTTGAAGATGAACCTGGTGGACAGACTAAAGAGACTCGGAATAGCCAGGGTCATCAAGACCCCTGAGATGAAGGAAAACAGAAAAAGCCAAGGGACAGAAATTGGCCTGCGAAGACCAGACTCTGCTGCCTTTTTAAATGCAAGTAGCAATCTGTTGGGTGGACTCAGGCGGAACCAGAGTCTTCCAGTCATGATGGGCAGCTTTGGAGCCCCAGTTTGCACATCCTCCCCCAAAATGGCTGTCTTGAAGGAAGACTGAATTTGAACATGAAGGATAAACTTGTAGTGATCAAAGTAGTCTAATCTGAAGGAAAAAGAAAGTTGCAGAAGGGTTGTGGATGTGAGAAAGAAAAAGTATGAAGATGAGTGTGGTGAAAAGGTCCAGAGTACGAGCACTAGTAACTGAGAAATATGTAGGCAAAAGAGGTGGTCACCGGTATTAGGGAGGAAGAGGCAGAGAGCACTCCTGGAGCCTCAGGGTTTCTTGACTTGAACCAAAAAAAAAAAAAAAAAGGCAAAGAAACAGTAAAATTCTTTCACAGTAGAGCATGTCCAAAATACATTGTGGGCTTGTATTCTCATCCCTTTCTAGCTGGGAATCACAAGCAGGGAGAAATCAGTTTATAGAGGCAGAGAATGAGAGCAGCTTCCATTGTCATTTGGAAAAATATTCTTTTTATCAAGGCTGGTACCTAAGCCAGGGATTAAAGTGACAGGTCCAGGCTGTTACTTAGAAATAATGAGAAATTTTATACATTTTTCCCATTTGCTCTTTAGTTATAAGCATGTCTGTCACCTGCTATTTTCACAATTGAAACAACAACAAAAAAAACTAGGAATTTTACCTTTTTGTCAGATCAGAAGAAGCCCATGTTTCTTTCTGCCTCATGTCCACCAACCAGATAGGAGAATTACACTGAGCACAAGCACTATTCAAATTCCTTTTGTATTTGCAACCACCTCTACAGTTTTTAAAAATTTTATATTTTTGTACTATGCAAAAAACCAATGCTCTTAGGGATTTCTTTATTATTTTCTTTTTCTACTTTAGCAAGCTTAGTGAACTGGAGCCAATGAAATTTATTATCAGAATTTCCTTTTGGAGGAGTGCAATGGTCAAGACATATGGACATAATTATGTGTGTCTCAGGTCTCCTTGGAGGCTGGGAAGAGCGTAAAGAAGAAGTGCAATCCATAGGAATTGGGGGATGTTGTATTTTTGTTTTTTAAAAAAAAGTTTGTCACAACTTTGGAAAGGAATCTTTCCAGAGTGGGCTATGCATATTTTTTAATGGAAGAATACCTGTATTTGCACAAAGAAATTCTCAGGCACATTGAATTATTAGAAACTGAAGAAACACCCAGGTGCTTACTTTGGCGTTGTATTTTGATTTTATTAAATCTAAATGAAAAGTATATCACAAAATAAAGACCAAACAGGGAGTTGTTCTATTGTGACTGCTTGGTAATATCTAGCCCTTTCTCTAAAAATAAGCTTTTTAAAGGGTAGATCAAATGAAACCTGCTGAGGCAGGTTGCCTTTGCTCTTCCAAATGGGTTCCCTTTATATCTGTTGGCATCAGCAGACCCTTTGGTGTTAGGTTTCAAATACCAAAATGAAATGCAGAGTTGTGACAGGAAGAAGTAGATTCGTTTTTCCCAGGCCCACTGAATGATGTCTGCACCTCCATATATTACAGTAGTATCATTTGAATAGGACAGTTTGAAAATAAATGGAATTACCTAAGAAACATGGTTGATGAAAAAAATGAACAGAAATGAGTTATTACCCTTCTTTTTGTTTCCAGATGGGAAAAGCACAAATCTCTCTGGTGCTGACTTGCATGAATCTTAGCACTTTGCCTCTTTCCTATGGGTTAGCTTTGTCGATGACCCTGATTTAGAGGAAAGAGGACTTCTGTGGGTGAACTTTTTGCCTAGAATAATTAGGCTCTCCGTGAGACCTGTAATTAACCTGATGATCAGCAACAGATTCTTCACCCCTTTGGCTGCCAGAGGCTCCTTCCCAACTTTTGAGGAGCTGTGGACTCAGCCATGAGTATAAAAATCTCAAGATAATATAGGTCAGGGGGGAAAAAAAATCAACTAACACTTGTACATTGTCAGCCATGAATTTTCGATCCTTTTAAGTATTTTTGTGGTATATTTTAATATATCTTCAAATTTTCTAAATGATACTTTAAAAAAAAGTGAAGACAACTTCCTCTTCCATCTTGTGCCTAAGGAGTGCAGTCACACATTCAAAGAGGAATAAAAAACGTGGGCATAAATAAAACTGATGTAAGCATGTCCCCTAACTGTAAAGAATGCTAAAAGAAAAATCCTAGTTGCTTATTACAGGAAGAAAAACCAACCCCCAAACTCTCCATTTTTTAAAAGGGCTTTTGAATTTGTTTTACTCATAGTAACTATGTGGGCTTTTTGCTTTCTTTATAGTTAGACTTTTTTTCCTTTTCCCTCAAATGAACCAGATTTCTAGTGTGTCCTTTTGCTAGGATATTTATGGTTTCTGAGAGGCATAAAGAAGTGAATTGGAAGCAGAATGGTGTGGCATGGGAGCCAGGAAACAGCACAAAGTGTCAAATGTCAGGCTTCTGTAGTCTATTATATAAGTATTTATAGACTAAACTAGATTTTGAAGTGTTCTATATTGAGGAAATTTTAATTTATATGTACCTTTACCTCCTCCCCCTCCCCCCATCCCCACTAGCCCTGTAATGATCTCTAGGTAGTAGTTAACCATTAGCTTAATTATCAGCCAGGTAAGCAAAGGTTTGTTTAGAGACAGACTGGGCCAAAAGCCAGAGGGTCAAATACCAGTCCATGTTGGTCATGAAGAAGTGGGTCTGTGTAAGAAGTCATGCAGAAAAATTGCAAGAGCCAGTCAAATGTTACATGGTACACACAGTCTGAGAATCTGCACCACATCATGATTTTGTGATGAGTTTTCAGTGACAAGAAAGCCTCCTAGACTTGTCCATCATGCTGTTCTCTCCATTCAGATATTGTTTTCTGTCTTTACAACTTCCATGTTGGACTTGAAGACTGATGTAAAAAACCAAACTTTTCTTTCTTTCTAGCCTTCAAGGAGGTTTTCTGTGTCTATACCTCTCGAGTAGAAGTAGTTCCTGTTAACGAACAGGCTAACTACCTAAACTCAAAAAAAAAAAGCAGCCTATCCCACCTTTAAAGCTTCTGGAGAGAAGTTAATGATAATATTGGAGCAGCACAAGCACCTGGTTTAACTGCTATGTGTTCCAACACAAATCTGGCATTGAGGTGCCAATCGGAAAGGAGAAACATTAAAAGAGGCTTACTGAGAACTGACAGCTGATTCCCTGTAATCTGTGCTTGATGCAATATTAAAGTATTATTAGTTCTGACAAATGAAAGTATGTGTGCATTCTCTGGGCCTGGTCTTAAAGTCTGATTTTCTTTCCTTGGATGTCCAATGTAACCATGTACTCCCTGGGTCCAGCCCAGCAGAGAAATGCATTAGTGTATGCTGGCATGACTGCAGTCTAGAGTGTGGCAGACAGCATTGTCTGATGTTGGGGAATGTGGGCTTCTGTCAGACAGCTTTGTGCACTTGACTTTATGGCATGGAAAAAAGATAATAAACAACTTTGTTTTTAAGTTCACTTGCTCTGCTCTGGTTTTGTCTCAGATCTTTGCCTTTTCTTTCTGTTTATAATCGGGTTGCATACTAAACGTTTTTCACCCCCATTTCTATTTGTTGCGCTTACTCCCTCCTACCTCCACATAAGCTTACAGAGTTTGGGGGGAAAATAGTCACGCAGAAAACCTTCGGATTCATAGGAGTTCTGCTGCCCCTGCCAACAATGAATCACTATATGACATTGGACAAATCATTCAGTGTTTCTGCCTCTGTGAACTAGAAACCTATAAACTAGGATTAACATCTCCTACCTACTTGGTAAAAATTTTGTGAAAATAAAATGAAAACCCTTAGGAGGGGGAGAAGGTACTTAGCACATTCAGGATATTTATAAGTGTATTTCAGTGAAAATGCTTGTATGTGGGTCTCAATGAAATACAGCATGGCACAATTTGGTCTTGCAGTTCATTTGGAGTTAGGCAGGATAGGAGAAAAAATATGTTGTCAGGCCTGTGCCCCTGTATGTTTTTAGTGGTAATGACAGTTAATTTTATCACATGAGTAAATTAGCCTTGTTTGTTAGGCTCTTAATGTAACTATTTTTTTTAAGCCATTAGTATAGAAAGTAAATGAGACACAGATTCTTTAAGAATCTGGCCCGCTTGTATTGGCGTTACAGGAAACCTTGTCTCAGACTGAAAGAAGGTTTGAGTCAAATTCTATTGAAGCAAACCCGCATCTTTTTTTTTTTTTAAAGCAATCAGGGTTAAGTAACTTGCTCAAGGTTACACAGCCAGTTATTTCTGGGTGTGGTAAAACCCGCATCTTTAGCCCTTGAATTTCAGGGTTCCCAGCACCCCTACATCACAACAGTATGAGGAAGAAGAACATGGAGTCAAGTTAAAACAACAAACATTTGTTAAGGACTTATGTGACAAGAAATGTACTAAACACTGGGAATACAAATAGAAGCAAAAAGAAAGATAGTCCCCTGCTCTCAAGAAGCTTACAGTCTAACAGAGAAAACATATAAAAGGAAACTGAAAAATGAAAGTGATGGCAGGCATTGATAGAAAAAGAAATTTGGAAAGATAGGAGTGGAACCTGTAGAGGAATGAAGTTTTGAACATGAATAATATGGGTACTCCTTAAAATGGAGGTTCTGGAGGGAGGAAGAGGATGCAGGGGCAGAGGGATCTTCCAAAGTGAGAAGGCTACAGGAACATGAGAGAGAATGAAGTCTGGAGAGTCAAGAATGAAGTCATAAACAAGGGTGGAGAAAGAGAAAGAATTTGCTCGTCCTAGCCATATATAATTAAACTGCCCCTTCTCTTGTCACCAACTCTAGATCCCAATCCCTTGCACTTTTTTAAACTCTCCTTTGTGAAACACCTTCCAAAGTTGAAGTATGTTTCTCTTCTAATAATTCCTTTCTCAATACTATCCTGTTTCTTAACTGCTCCACCATATGATCATGATGGAATACTGTTGTGCTATAAGAAATGACAAGGTAGGTTCAGAAAAACCTGGGAAGATTTATATGAACTGATGCAAAGGGAAGTGAGCAAAACCAGAACATTGTGCACAGTAATAGCAATATTGTAACAACGATTGACTATGAAAGTCTTAGACATTCTGATCAAGACAGTTCCAAAGGACTCATGATGTAAAATGTTATCCGCCTCCAAAAAGAACTCTTAAGGGGCGGCCAGGTAGCACAGCGAGTAAGAGCACCGGCTCCAGTGTTGAGATGACCTGGAGATCGAATCCCGGGCTCAAACATTTAGCACCCACCCAGAAACACCTGGCCATGTAACCTTGAGCAAGTTACTTAACCCCAATTGCTTAGGGGCAGCCGGCCAGGTGGCTCAGCGAGTAAGAGCACCAGCTCCAGTGTCGGGATGACCTGGATCAAATTCAGGCTCAGATACTCAGCACCACACCCAGAAATAACTGGCCGTGTAACCTTGATCAAGTTACTTAACCCCAATTGCTTTAAAAAAAACAACTCCTAAGTACAAATTGAAGAAAATTGTTTTCACTTTATAATTTCTTGGGTTTTTTTTTCAAATAACATCACTAATATGAAAATGTTTTACATGAAAAAGAAGAAAGTAAATGAAAGTCAATTTTAGTTGCACAGGTTATCTCCTTCTTGAATTTCATATACTATATCTTATGGCAGGGTTCATTCCAAAGTAACATACATTGACATAAAGGCACAGGGTCTGTTTTATGTATTTTCCTTTTTTTTTTTTTTTTTTTGCATTGAACAGTGTTGAACAAGGTCATGTATGGATAATGGAGAGCAATTAATGGGTCAGGAATCCAGTATAGTAGTATTTCTATAAGTGGAAAGGGTACAACCTAGTAACATGTCTTTTTCAGACGTTTTGTTAGGAAAAAAATAGAATTTTGGAGGACGTTGAGGACTGATTAGGTGAAGTGACGAAATCAAAATAATTTAAATCACTAAAACAATAATTATTGTTCCAGAAAATGTAGAATATGTATCTGAGCAGAGAGTTAGGTTTCCATTAGGATAAATAAGGACCTGGATAGAAGTTGCCTACAAGGCACTCAAGAAAGGTTCCAAGTCCTAGGGGTAGGCAGGGAGGGGGGAGCAGTGATTTTTATCAGAACCAAATCTTCTACCAATACCTTACCTAGTGTAATAACTACCTTATAAGATTGTTTTAAGAATCGAATTAAGGTAGTAAAAGATTTTGCAAGCCTTAGTACCGTCTGAATGTTAGCTATTTATCATCATTGTCCTTATCTTTCTTCTATGAAATTTCCAGCAGCTTTAACTGGGCCCATCTTTTGACTCATTCTTCCCAAGCAGAAAAGATCATGAGTCCTCCCACACCCATCCTCTGTCAAAGTCATCATTAGAGGGCTAAATTATATTTAGCTCCAAGATTAACTGACTAGGCCTGGTATAATTTTGCCATCTACCTCCAACAGTTTGTTCCAGTCCTCCTTAATCTTCCTAATCCTTTTGTATACTCCTTTTCTTTCCATTGCAGCATGGTGGATAGAGGGCCAGCCTTGGAGTCAGGGAGACCTGCCTCTGATATGTAGTGACTGTGAACATAGGTGAGTCATTACCTTCTGAGTGCACCAGGTTTTAAGTACCAAGATGATTAAATAGCAAATGAGTTGTATCACTACTTTGAAGGGAGTTTCCATACTGAGAATTTCTTATGCCGAGGAAATCATAGGTCCAAAGGTCCAAAATAATAGTATTATAAAGTGTTTATTTTAAACCCTTTTGCACACACATACACACACACACGAATCAGGAAGAATAGGCAGTACTTCTGTTACATTTGAAAATTAAGGTAAACTGAGGCACGGAGTTCCAAGCAGAATCAACATATTAGGCTAGCAGTAACCAAGACCTTAAGTGAGGACAGATAGGGTCTTTTATAACAGTTAAGATGATAGGGCAAAATATCAAACAGCATAGGTGTGTATTCTACTGACTGGCTATACGTGGCATAGGCAGAATTAAGATTTCATCATTTCGACCTTCCTCCTTAACCACAGCCAAGACAGGACAAGAACAAGAGTCACTAGACAAAAGCTCTCAGCTATAAAACATTGAAATTGTTGAGATTTGACCTTTTAGGTTAATTAAGTTTCTTTGGAAAGTGGGTGATGATGGGTAGGTTATAAAGGTGGAGATCATTACAAGACAAAAGCTTGATCTTCCAGCAAGTTTCTTTGGGTGGTGGGTGGTAGATAAGGTTTACAAGGGGAAGGAATGGCAAAGGGAATATTAAATCAAGCTTGATTAAGTCTTAGCAAAATTTTTAAAAATCCATTTTCAATTTTACACCTTGAAAATATAATACTATAATGTGTTCAGCAGTCATTGAATATGTAGGTTGTTTCCAGCTTTTTGCTATTACAAATAAAGCAGCTCTGAAAATTGTGGGTACAGATTTGTCTCTGTTTTTTCCTTTTCATGATGCTCTTCTCTTATTCAGTTGTGTTCACCTCTTCATGACCCCATTTGGGGTTTTCTTGGCAGGGATACTGAAGTGGTTTACCATTTCCTTTTCTAGCTTATTGTACAGATGAGGAAACTGAAGCAAACAGAGGTTGAGGTTAAGTGACTTGATCAGGGTCACAGCTAGAAAGTATCAGGCTGTATCTGAACTCGGGCCTTCCAGCTCTAGGCCTAGCACCCTATCCACTCAGCCACCTAGGTGCCATCATCTTCTGTGTTCCACACGAATTGTAAATTTTGAAGCTCCTGACATTAAATGCTCACTCCTTATACTTCTCATTAAGCACAGGAAGGACTGTGAGTGGTGATGTGGTTGTGTTTCTGCATGTGTACATGGGGAGTAGGACTGCTAATTTGTTGTTTGAAAAAGTGTCAGGTTCTTTTGGTTTTTGTTTTTATGGGGTTTTATGTTTGTTTTATCCATCTATAAACCTGCTTTATTATCTCCTATTTGTGCCTTTACTTACTAGGCAAGCTAGGCTCCCATACCGCAGCAAAAATAAACCTTTAAGTAGACCATTTGCACATATAACCAGATATGACCTGCCACCTACTGGACAGCAACTTGAGCATGAGTGTGTCCACTGAATCATCTCTCTCAGAAATTTGTTTATCTGGATATATCCAGTTTACCAAAAGGAAGCATTACAAGAAATTATTGCTATGCTTTGTGCTTAATTAACATTTGAAGAATGATTGAATGAGGGACATGAGACAAGATGGTGGAGTAGCAGGGATTGGCTCAGTTGAGTTGCCTGTGATCACACAGTTATTGTGTCAAGTAAGAAGGAATAAAAAGCCCAGTCTTCTGACTCCCTCACCAGTTCTGGAGTAGACACTACCACACTCAAGACAAAATTCTTTGATCCTATGAAGTCTTGAAGAATGACACTGTCAGTAACTGACCCCCCTTTAGAGACAGTGACCAGGATATGTGCTTGTGATGGGAATGTGAATTTAAGATCTTCCCTGCTCCTAGGCCATTTGATAGGCTTAAGTGCACCTGGAGCCTGTGGTGGGAGGCTTGTTTTTCAGGAGATACTTTGTGATTGGGCAGTGGGACAAGAGGGTTATGACATTTTCTGAGCCAGGAGAACGCTATATAAACTCTGATGTGAGGCTTTGTTTTGGGGCTCACTTTGAGAAATATTGCGTGATTTGACCAGACGTCAAGAGCCCCCAGCTTTGAAAACCCAGATGTTGATGCTTCCCTCTCTGGTAACTGTGCCTAGGTGTGGATGTATGTAATAGACAGTTGGAGGCCTGTCTGCCTGAAATGTTTCTTGGTCTACTTGTAACTTCTGTCTGTATACTCTGCAGTTTGGGGTGCTGACTTTTTCCCCTGAGCTAGGTAAATGATATGTTTGATTACAGCAAGATTGTTAACCCATTTTGAATTGCCTTCCTTTAGAAAAGCAGATCTAAGAACCTGTGTTGGCAGCCACCCTGGGTATGTCAGGGTGCTTGCTGCTACAGTGCCTCAAGAAAACACTCCCACACTTCCCCCACTCCCAGCTGTCCTCAGCACCAGAGAAACCTCTGAAAGTATGAGCCCTTGGCTCTTGGGGTCTCATCTTCTGGAAGCTGGCAAAGCCTTCAACCTGTTACCTTCTCCTTTAAAGCTACCTTATCACACCACCTTTACCCTGCTCTCAAGAAAATATATTTAAAAGGGGGGTGGAGTCAAGATGGCAGAGTAGAAGCAGGACCTCTCTGCGGCTCAGGCTTCCACCTTCCCCAATCCATGTAAAAGGGGACTCTGGGGGGGTGGAGCCAAGATGGCGGAGTAGAAGCATGACCTTCCCGCAGCTCCGGCTTCCAGCTTCCCCAGTCCATGTAAAAAGGGGACTCTAAACAAACTTTGGAGCTGCAGAACCCACAAAATGACACAGAGAAGCTAACCTCCAGCTGAGGACAGCCCGGCAGGCCAGCAGGAATCGGCCAGCACAGCGCTCTGGGAGCCGAGCCTAGCACCACACCCAGGCTTTAACCCCAGGGCAGGCCTGACCAGCCACCAGCCAGAGGGACTCCAGATCAGCAGCAGCTGTGGCCATTTCCAGATTTATCCATACATAGATGCGAAGGACAAGGTGAGAGGCCAGTGCAGTCTGGACTTTGGGACCCAGTAAGTGGGAGTGCGTGGCTTCTACCCCCAGGGTGAGAAACCACTGGCACACTGGCACAGCCAACCAGCACAACGTGGTGGCTTCAGCTCCTGGCCTGCAGAGTGTAGGGGGACCAAGCACCAGTCTGAGGGGTAATCACTCTTGCTTTAACCTGCTTGGATCTGGATTGCAGTCTAGGGTGGAGGTCCTGGGGTGTGTGTCCAGCTTGCCAGAGCGTGTGGAGACCTCAGAGAGGGCACCCATCTAATACCTCCGGCAACTGAGAAAACCCCAGCGTTTGGGACGAAAACTCCCTGTCTGGTGGCAGAGTCCTACTGTGGTAAAAAGCCCAAAAGTCAAATAATTGAGTGGCAAAATGAGCAGGCAAAGGAAACAAAGCAGACAGAAGATTCCAACGTTACACTCCTATTTTGGGGACAAGAAGGAGCAAGGATGGAACAGGAGGAAAACAGTGAAGTCAGAACTCCTGCACCAAAAGCTTCAAAGGAAAATACAAGCTGGTTACAGGCCATAGAGGACCTTAAGAAGCAGATAAGAGAAGTGGAGGAAAAATTGGGAAGAGAAATGAGAACAATGCAAGAAAATTATGAAATGGGAGTCAACAGCCTGACTGAAGAAAACAATACCTTAAAAAACAGACTGACTCAAATGGCAAAGGAGGCTCAAAAAGGCAATGAGGAGAAGAATGCCTTAAAAAGCCGAATTTGCCAGATGGAAAAAGAATCTCAAAAGCTCACTGAGGAGAATAATTGCTTCAGAATGAGATTGGAGCAAATGGAAGCTAATGACTTTATGAGAAATCAAGATGCTGTTAAACAGATCCAAACAAATGAAAGAATAGAAGGCAATGTGAAATATCTCATGGGAAAAACCACTGACCTGGAAAATAGATCCAGGAGAGATAACTTAAAAATTATTGGACTACCTGAAAGCCATGACCAAAGTAAGAACCTAGAAAGCATCCTCCAGGAAGTTCTCAAAGAAAACTGCCCTGATGTTTTAGTACCAGAGGGCAAAATAGAGGTTGAAAGAATCCACCGATTACTTCCTGAAAAAGATCCCAAAAAGAAAACTCCTAGAAATATTATAGCCAGGTTCCGGAATTCCCAGATTAAGGAGAGAATATTACAAGCAGCCAGGAAGAAACAATTTGAATATTGTGGAAACACAATCAGAATAACCCAGGATCTGGCAGCTTCTACACTGAGGGATCGAAGGGCTTGGAATGTGATATTCCAGAGGTCAAGGGAGCTGGGACTAAAACCAAGAGTCACCTACCCAGCAAAACTGAGTATCATGTTTCAGGGGAAAATTTGGTCATTCAGTGGAATAGAGGACTTTCAAGCATTCTTGCTGAAAAAAACAGAGTTGAAGAGAAAATTTGACATTCAGATACAAGAAGCAAGAGAAGCATGAGAAGGTAGATGGGGAAGGGAGGTCATAGGGAACTTATCGGAGTTGGGCTGTTGACATTCCTACATGGAAAAAAAAATTGGATTTTATGAAACTTTTTTCAGTAGTTGAAGGGATTAGAAATATATATATATATATATATATATATGTCTATATATGAGGGTATATGGGCATATGAATACATATGTGAATGTGTGTATATATGTTTACAGGTATACATAGATAGAGGGCACAGGACCAATTTAACAGGAAGGGATGATACTTAAAGAGTGAAATTGAGAGGTGAGAGGAATGTAATGAGAGGAGATGGGGAGAGACAGATTGGGGTGGGCTGTCTCATACGGAAGAGGCAGGGGAGGGTGGTTACAATGGAGGGCAGGAGGGAATGGGAGGGCAGGGGGGAATGGGTCAACCTTATTTCCATTGAATCTGGCTTGAGGAGGGATCGAAATACACACTAAATAGGGGATCTTGCCCTCCAGGAGAGTGGGGAGGGAAGGGGATGAAAGGGGGGATGATGGAAGGGAGGGCAGGCTGGGGGGGGGGAAATAAAAAAAAATTTTAAAAAAGGACTCTGAACAAACTTTGGAACTGCAGAACCCACAAAATAACACAGAGAAGCTAACCTCCTGCTGAGGATAGCCTGGCAGGCACGGTGCTCTGGGAGCCGAGCCCAGGCCCGCATGAGCCGGAGGTTTTAGCCCCAGGGCAGGCCTGACCAGCCACCGGCCAGAGGGACTCCAGATCACCAGCAGCTGTGGCCGTTTCCAGATTTATCAACACATAGATGCAAAGGACAAAGTGAGAGGTCAGTGCAGTGTGGACTTTGGGACCAATAGTTGGGAGAGCATTGGCTTTTGCCCCCAGGGTGAGAAGCCACTAAGACCCTTTGGCTCAGCCTGCACCACGTTGCAGCTTCAGCTCCTGGCCTGCAGACTGTAGGGGGACCAAGTGACCAGTCTGAGGGGTAATCACTCTTGCTTTAACCTGCTTGGATCTGGATTGCAGTCTAGGGTGGAGGTCGTGGGCTGTGTGACCAGCTTGCCAGAGCTTGTGGAGGCTTCAGAGAGGGCACCCAACTAATACCTCAGGCAGCTGAGAAAACCCCAGCATTTAGGACGGAAGCTCCCCTGTCTGGTGGCAGAGTTCTACTGTGGCAAAAAGCCCAGGGGTCAAGTGACTGAGGGGGTGACATAACCAGGCAAAGGAAACAAAGCAAACAGAAGAACCCATTAGACTTCTATTTTGGGGACAAAAAGGAGCAAAGCATAGAACAGGAGGAAGATGGTGAAGTCAGAACTCCTACACCAAAAGCTTCAAAGGAAAATACAAGCTGGTTATAGGCTATAGAGGATCTTAAGAAGCAGATAAGAGAAGTAGAGGAAAAATTGGGAAAAGAAATGAGAACGATGCAAGAAAATTATGAAATGATAGTCAACAGCCTGACAGGAAAATAACACCTTAAAAAACAGACTAACTCAGTTGGCAAAAGAGGCTCAAGAAGGCAATGAGGAGAGGAATGCCTTAAAAAGCCGAATTTGATAGATGGAAAAAGAAGCTCAAAAGCTCAATGAGGAGAATCATTGCTTCAGATTTAGAATGGAGCAGAGGGAAGCTAGTGACTTTATGAGAAATCAAGATGCTGTTAAACAGATCCAAACAAATGAAAGAATAGAAGGCAATGTGAAATATCTCATGGGAAAAACCACTGACCTGGAAAATAGATCAAGGGGAAATAATTTTAAAATTATTGGACTATCTGAAAGCCATGATCAAAGTAAGAACCTAGGGGCGGCTAGGTGGCGCAGTGAGTAAAGCGCGGGCCCCAGAGTCAGGAGGACCCGAGTTCATTTTCGGCCTCAGACACTTAACAGCCACACACACACACCCACACACACCCATACAACAAACCTAGCTGTGTAACCTTGGGCAGGTTACTTAACCCCAATTGCCCTCCAAAAAGCAAAAAAAAAAAAAAAAAAGAACCTAGAAATCATCCTCCAAGAAATTCTCAAGGAAAATTGCCCTGATGTTTTAGAACCAGAGGGCAAAATGGAGGTTGAAAGAATCCACCGATTACCTCCTGAAAAAGATCCCAAAAAGAAAACTCCTAGAAATATTATAGCCAGGTTCCAGAATTCCCAGATCAAGGAGAGAATATTATGAGCAGCCAGGAAGAAACAATTTGAATATTGTGGAAACATGATCAAGATAACACAGGATCTGGCAACTTATACACTAAGGGATCAAAGGGCCTGGAATATGATATTCCGGAGGTCAAAGGAGCTGGGATTAAAATCAAGAATCACCTACCCAGCAAAACTGAGTATCATGTTTCAGGGGAAAACATGGTCATTCAGTGTAATAGAGGACTTTCAAGCATTCTTAATGAAAAAACCAAAGTTGAATAGAAAACTTGACATTCAGATACAAGAAGCAAGAGAAGCTTGAGAAGGTAAACAGGGAAAAGAAATCATAAGGAACTTAGCAAAGTTGAACTATTAACATTCCTACATGGAAAAACAGTAATTGTAACTGATGAAACTTTTCTCAGTATGAAAATAGCTGAAGGGATATATATATATATATATATATATATATATATATGAAGGTATATGGGTGTATGAATACATATGTGAATGTGTGTGTATATGTTTACAGGTATATATAGATAGAGGGCACAGGACCAAGTTAATAGGAAGGGATGATACTTAAAAGGTGAAATTAAGAGGTGGGAGAGGATTATGAGAGGAGATGGAGAGAGACAGAATGGGGTAAACTATCTCATATAGAAGAGGCAAGGGAAAATGGTTATAATGGAGGGGAAGAATAGGAAGGCAAAAGGGAATGGGTCAACCTTATTGAATTTGACTTGGGGAGGTAATGATATACACACTAAATAGGATATCTCACCCTACAGGAGAGTAGGGGAAAGGGGATGATGGAAGGGAGGGCAGGCTGGGGCAGGAGGGAAGTTGGAAGCACTCACTTTTGAAAAGGGACAGGATCAAAGTAGAGAATAGAACAAATGGGTGGTGGGGTAGGAGGGAGGGAAATATAGGCAGTCTTTTACAATATATCTTCTATGTTAATGTTTTGCATTAGCTACACATATACAACCTATACTGAACTGCTTATCTTCCCAGTAAGGGTGGGTGACAAGGGATGAAGGGAATGAATCTGGGATTCAAAGTTTTAAAATAAAATGTTTAAAATTTATATGTGTGTGTGTGTGTGTGTACTGTTATTAATACTATTTTACATGTAATTGGGAAATAAGATATGCAGGTACTGGGGTGTAGAGATCCACCATGCCCTACTGGAAAAGTCGAAGGGGGTATGGGAGAAGATATGGGAGAGAGCAGATTGGAAGAGGAGATATCCTGTGGGACTGCTATTGGGGGGGGGGGATAGGGGAAAAATGGGGAGAAAATGTGTAACTCAAAATCTGGCGGAAATTAATGATGTAAATCAGAAGTTAATAAAGCATTTGAAAAATGAAAAAAAAAGAAAATATATTTAACTCATTCCCACTGCAATGTACATTGTAGGTAACAACTTACCACAATGAAATATTATCTATCCCAGGAGAACCAGTACTCTTAACAGTAGTCCAGGTCTTGAGCTAAAAGAATGTCTTTCCTATGGGAGAATTACAAGCATCAGAAGATAATTGGAATTTGGTAAGGGTGGAGAAAAGCAACACAATTTACTGGAAATCACACTAAACTGGAAGTCAAGGGACTTGGATTTTGGTGTCAGTTTGGCCACAGTGTTAACCACTTCCTTTCTCTGAGTTTTCTCATTTGTAAAATGAGGTTAGATCCCCATGTTTCCTCCCTTCTATCTTTTAAGTTTCTGAAATCCTAGCACCTTCCCCTGAAAATCTACCCCTACAATGTTTATTACCCAGGGCTTACTTAAACCCAACAGTTTCTGTGCTATTTCTTTGTCACTGCTGTGTACCAGAGCTGATGATTTAAAAACAAACAAAACACTAGCCCACCCAAGTATGCAAGCACATAATTGTGACCACTGCACAATGACTGGCTGTCCTAGATTGGAGTAGCCCACCCTTCCTCTGAAAACCTCTTTATGAAAAAAGTGTTGTCCAGGCAATGGAGGGTGTCAAGGGAGGGAAGGAGAGACTTTCATTTCTATAGTAACAGTAGGAACCAATAAGGAGACGGTTTACAGAGAAGAACTATTTCCAAGGTTCTTTAACTCCTTTCAGGGGCTAGAGGTGGAAGTGGAAATGGGATAGGAAACTATCACCTCATCTTTGACTTCCTTTTTTAAATCCTAAGAGACTAGGGTGTTGACTTAGTCTCTTGGGGAAAGTGTCTAGTATAAGGGTCAAGCCCTGATTTACCCAAAGCTTTTCATTGCTGGTGAGGGGAGAGGTTCTTTTTGTTTTTCTAAAGCCCTACTCTCTACCCTCACTCCCCAGTTCCCCCTAAGTTTCATAATTTTCCAGAGGGTTCCATTTTTGACAGTTAAGATACTTAGAATGGTTCCTCAGCTCTTGATTTAGAGTTCAGTCCCTTTTGGTGTTTGTGTGGGGAATGATTTCTGCCAAGAGTTAGACTTGTTTTGCACAACTGAGCTTTGGAGGGTTCTCATGGACAATACCCAGTTTTTTTCATCCAAAAGTGGGCTACCCCAGAAAGTCAGCTTATGTGGCTCATTTTATGGGGCCCTGAGGGTGAAGAGTTGTGGGAGTGGGGCTTAGGGTAGGGACAGGACTGATATGTTAATCATTTAGTCACCTATTCTCCATTGCCACTATTTCTTCATCTCCCAGCATATTCTGGTGTAGCATCTCGGTGGAGGTAAGCACAGCAAGAAAGTCCTTTGAGGGAAATCCAGGTAAGAGGCTGGGGAGGGTATCTGTAAAGTATTAGCTTTCTATTCTTAACACCACTTTGGGTAAGTGTGGTTTTCCCCTTCCCTTAAGGATACTCTGCCAGTATCTCCCACCAAAGAGGAGAGGGCACCAAGACTCAAGACATAAACATAACTCACTTCATGTAGCACTTAAATGTTTGCAAAATATTTTCCTCGCCATAAGCCTGTAAGGAGGCAGTGACTGGAGACAGATGACCTGGGCTCAAATCCTGTGTCTGATACTACCTGTGTGAACTTGGGCAAATCACTTAAATTCCCTGGGTCTCAGTTTCCTCAACTGGAAAAAATGAGGCAGTTGGACTAACTGGCTTCAAGGTCCCTTCTGGCTCTAGATCTATGATTCTAGGTCAACAAAATAAGTTTTTAAAGAAGAGGATACAGACCCAGAGAGGTCCACAGCTGGACAATAAGTGAGCGTCACAGTGAGGATGCCAAAACAGGTATTCTGACTTGCAGTTCCCATTCCACTCTGCCATGTTGCTGAGTTCGTTGTCAGTACTAAAACTTGTTGTGACCTTAGGCAAAAAAAAAGAATTATCTAGATTGGCTTCTCTACCTTTAAAATATGAATGATGTCTGTATTTTTCAGTAACCTCTGGGGATGCTGTATGCATGAGAGAACTGGGAGACTAGCTCTGAGCTTTTTAGAGGAAAAACAATATTGGAAAATACCTTTGTGTGTCAGTTTTCTGCTATGATGAACATCAAACCTGTGACAATTACTTCAGTTCTGAGGGGTAGGGCAAAGGTGTGGGTCTCTTCTCTTATCATACAACCAAACATGGCAGGAAATTGTAGGCTGGGTTGGGCTGATGGGAGGAAATGCTTTGCAGGTCTTCTTGCCTACTGTTCTGGAGCTATTATAATATATGCCTATAGTATTATCATTCTAGAGTTCACATTCCCCTGTTCTTTCCTCAAAGCATAAAGCAGTTACTGAAATTGCCCGTTTGGACTCCTCTCCTTATGTGTCACCTTCCATCAGCAATATCTCCCTCCCCACTCCCTTGCTGCTGCTTCCTCCTCTTTCCTCTTCTCTCTCCTGGCTTGTTTACCCCAATGTCAAGCTCTCCTAAACCTTTGCAAATAACATTCAGTTCTTCTGATAAACTCATTGTCCTCATGTGTTAACAGGAGAATGGACTCTCCTACTCAGGGTTCTCTCTTCAGTTCCTAGGTTATAAATAAACATCATAACCCTAGCCTTCCAAGAACAAGGCCATCATTACTTGAGTTTTCTATTATACAATGTATTGTTTTGATGTTTACAAGGTAATTAAAATAATAAAAAAACATAAGCACAAATTTGGTAGTTAGAAATTCTATAAAATATTTCTTCAAAAATTTTGTTTTAAATCATATTTTGCCATAATGCTATATTACCACAAATATTATATTGTAGTATATTATTATAGTAAATATTCTGAGAATATTATTGCTATAAAATATTATAAGAAGTGGCTCTTGGCTTTTGAATGGCTGCTCATCTCTATTCCAATGCATGACCTCTCCATTTTCTCTCCTATGACTCCACAATAGTGAACCCTCTACTCTAGCTACCCCAGTCTCCATATTTCTTTGACCGTGAGATTTTCATTCCTACCTCTGTACCATTGTTACTAATGCCTGGAATGGCCTCTCTTGTGTCTGTTGAAATATGAAGGCCTCGGTATAGTCCCACCTCCTCCTGATGTTCTTTAGAGTACTTGCTGATTTTTCACTACTGATTTGGATACTCAATTACATGTACTGTCTAATGGATTCACATATTAATTTTTTAGTTTTCTAATGAGGTAGAATACTGGTTTTCATTGTATCTTTGAATCCTTGGTAAGTAGTAGAGTGCCTTACACATGGATAGATTTTGTTGACTTGATTTGGATTTTCTCTCCCTAAATAGATCTGGCAGTTTCCAGGGAACAAGGGACCTTGTCAACTACCTCTCTCACCCCCACCCCATGACTTCTTTCTTCCCCATTCTGCCCTTCTGGTTTCATTCACACACATTCCTCTATCTCCCCCAGATGATTATGCATAGTGTTAATTATATAGTAGGGTCTCCATAGATATTTGTTAAATGATTAAAGTGTGTGCATTAACTGTGAAAATCTTGCCACTCTTAGGAATGAATAATCAGGTTTCCATGATGATTCAGAATTTACTAGGTCACTGGGAGAAAAAAATGTAATACACAAATGTGATCCTGTTTCAATTAATTTTATTAGATGCACGTAGCCTCACTTTGGAAACCATTCTTTAAACTTGGAAGTTTGTTACGCATTCCCACAGTGTCACAGTTTTGCCACACTGTTCATTTTCAGGAATTCCACAAGGGAGCTGGAGAGCCAGAATTCACAGGTACCAATTTCAGAGAGGATAAGGTCAAAGAGATTCTGCATGCTGCTTCTTGGGATCATAGTAACACAGAACTTGTGTAGGGGATTAGGGTTTCCAAAGCACTTTATACACATCTCATTTGCTGTTCCTAACTCTCTGAGGTAGGTATTCTTATTGTCCCCATCGTACAGATGAGAAAATGGAGGCTGAGGGAGATTGCTCGTGGTCACAAGGACAGTAAGCAACTGAGGTGGGTTTTAAATCCAGTTCTCCCTAACTTTTAAGTCCTCAGTTCTACCTACTCTTCCATAATGTCAGAGCTGGAAGGACCGTTAGGAGTTGTCTAGGCCAGTCCTCTCATTTTGCAGAAGAGGAAACTGAGGCCAAAAGGGGTAAAGTGATTTTCCTTACATCACACAAGTAGTTAAGTAGCAGAACCAGGAACTAGATCAAGTGTATCTGATGTGTAAATAAAAGAGCTTGGAACAGAACCAGAAAAGCAATCTTTGAATCGCTGGAGGTGGGAGAAAGTTGTGGGAGAAAGGTGAAGGGATGGTACATCCCAAGGATGGCAACATCAGGCAATTTCCCTGTGACTCAGGTAAGTAAATTACAGGAGGGTAGCAGAGAGCAGGGGTCTTCATCCCTGTGTGGATATTGTAGGAACAAATGACCCCAGAGATAACTCTTCTCCTGCAGGCTCAGCTTTGGGCTCTGCCCCAATCCTCCCCTGTTCTGGGTTTAGCTAAGTGTTGCCTAGCTGTCTTCAGCCCTCCTCTGACACAAACCTCTCTTCTACTTCCCTATTGCAGTCACAGCCTTGGAACCAGCTTGCATACCCTCAACTTCTCTGCCATGTCTGATTCTTCTTTGATATACTGCAGCTGCTGGGACCCTCGGAACTTGGGACCAAGAAAGCTCGTTAAGACTTCCCTGTTCTCTCTCTCTGGGAGGAAACCCAAGTAAGGAGTGAGAAGGACAGGAGGTTCCTTTCAAGGATGTTGGGTTTTGGTGGTGTTATTCTGTCCTGGACACATATTTGTTAAATAGTAAACATGTCAGTGAAATCTCAAGAGGGCAGAGACATTCCAGGTTGTTAGATAACCCCTTGCAAAGCAAACAGGAGTTGTGCTCTGCATTCCCTGGGACCTTGAACATACTTTGGTCTTGTCAGCCTTGTCCCCATGCAGAGTACTCATCAGTAGCATATTAAAATATAAAAGTGTATGACCCTGGCCAAGTCAACTTGACAGTGCTCTAAGGGGAAGCAACTTGCAAAGATCATAAGTTGCAGAGAATGTATCAATCTGCACAGGTAGAAGGTTTCTTTATCTTGGAGCTCCCTATGCCAATGAAATCACTGATCCAGTCCCTAGTCTTAAGTACAAAAGATATGTTGTCATTGAATCGAACACATTTGATTCTTTGTGACCCCATGAACCAATTGTTTATGGGGTTTCCTTGGTAAAGATACTGGAATGGTTTGCCATTTCCTGATCCAGTGGATCTTTTTGTCAGGCAGAGGTTAAGTGACTTGTCCAGGGTTGTACAACTAGGAATATCTGAGGCTTAATTTGAACTCAGGTGTCTTCCTGACCCCAGGACCAGTTCTCTATGAACTGAACCACCAGCTGATAAAAAATGAGTAAATGAGAGGTGGAACAAGTTAAGGAGGAGGGGAAAGAGGAAAGGGAAGCAAAAGGAGGGGCAAGGAAAGGGGAGGAAGAAGAAGAAGAGAAAGGGAAAGAGAAGGAGAAGAAAGAGAAGGGGAAGCAGAAGGGGGGGATAGGAAGAGGAAAGGGAAGGAAGAGAAAGGGGAGTGGGAAGAGAAGGAAGAGGGAAGGAAGGGGGAGAGGGGAAGGGGAAGAACTCTAAAGAAGGGCCTCAGTCTTATAGGATTTAGAGCCTAAAGGGACCTTAGTGACCATCCAGTAACCAACTCCCTCATTTTACAGAGAAGGAAATTAAAAAGATTTTCACTCCACTAAGATTTCACAGGTTCCAAACAGAAATGGATTTCAGACTCACATTTTGTGACTTCAGATCCATTGGGCTTTCTAGTACACTATGCTAGTACACTTTCTAGTATACTGCTTAACTTTATTTAGTTAAGGAGAGGTTTCCTTAAAAGGGAAACTCTGATTCTTAGTGTTTTTAAGGATGATAGATTGCTTTTTGAGGAACAAAATGGGCAGAATTCTCTCTAAAAGAACTTCCAGTCTCCCCTCCCTATAGGGAAGAAGTAAATTAGGTGGGTGTTGGTGGTGTCTCCAGCCACAGGATTCCCTGAGATGGTATGATGAGCTTGACAGTCAGTGCTAAGTTGTGTCTATGTGTTTAAACTGATTTTTCTCTTTTTAAAAATGTGTTTTGGACAACCAGATTAAGCCCTATATCATCTGCCTTGAAGGAGCGAAATTACTTCCTACCACCACAAATTAAACCTCTTGGTGCCCCAAGGTAAATATTCCCACCTGCTTGGAATGGTACTGATTGAGATTGATAAAAAGAATAGTTAGTACCCATGGGCTTCTTCAATCCTGCTTAGTTCTTATCTGTTGTTGTTGTTGTTCGGTCCTTTCAGTCATTTCTGACTCTTTGTGACTGCATTTGGAGTTTTCTTGGCAAAGATACTAGAGTGGCTTTCTGTTTACTTCTCCACCTGACTTTACAGATGAGGAAACTGAGGCAAACAGGGTTAAGTGACTTGCCCAGGGTCACACAGCTAGTGAGTGTCTGAGGCCAGGTTTGAACTCAGGAAGATGAGTCTTCCTGATGCAAGGACTGGCACTCTATCCACTGTGCCACCTCGCTTCCTCCTTTATTAATCACTATTTTTTACATTGTGGTATATCATTTCTGATGGATGTGTTCAGTTTTTCTGCCTAGTCCAAAGAGTGAAGATGGGGGTAGCTATGTGGAGCAGTGAATAGAGCACCAGCCCTGGAGTTAGGAGGACCCAAGTTCAAATCCAGCTTCAGACACTTGACACACTTACTAACCACGTGACTTTGGGCAAGTCACAACCCCAATTGCCCTCCAAAAAGCAAAAAAAAAAAAAGATTGAAGATGAGAAATCTGTATATTCTTTAATTATTTCCATTCAAAAGAGACCACAAGTTTCTCAAATCTAATTTTTCTAACAGTGGATATTTAATTCTTTTTTTCTTTTTCTTTTTCTGTTAGATTTATCCAGTTCTAAAATGAGAACAATAAAGTCTCCTATAATTGTTCTGTTACTCCTTTTTGCAAAGCTTTTCTTCATTAATTTAAAGGTTATGTCATGTGATACCTTTAAGTATAATAATACTATTGTTTAGTTATCTTTTTTGTCTTTAAATATAATGTAACTTCTATGTTTAGCTCTTTTGACATTGTGGATTTTTGAAATTGCCTTATTTGATAGCATGATTTTACTCTTGCTTTGTTGGAATCACCTGATGCATGTAAATTCTGCCCCTATTTGTCATTTCAATGTTTTAAAATATATTTTTGTATGTAGCAAATTGTTGGGTTTTATTTTCTTTTCTAATTTGCTATTCTCTTTCATTTTATGAAGAATTTTAATCTGTTCTTCATGTATGAAGGTATAATTGCATTTTCCTTCATTTATTCCTTTTGCATTGATTTTCACCTTTCTCTTTTAAGTCAGCACCTTTGGTGAGGTTTTCAGGGGTTCAAGGACCCCTCGAGGACCAGGGTGTAGGACAAGGTCATCTGGAAAGAAGTCATGGACTCAAGCTTTCTTTAAGTCAAGTTGGCAAATGTTTATTTTTATGCTTTTCAATGGGCAAAAGTTCTTAAGGAACCTGCAACCTTAGAGGGGGTACACTTAAAGTTTATATACCGTGTTTCCCCGATAATAAGACCTATCCCGAAAATAAGCCCTCCCCTTACTGTGTAAGATTCCTCTAAAATAAGCCCTCCCCCGAAAATAAGCCCTATTGAGATTGCTACTGTAGTGAAGGTGATCCCCTGCGCTACACTCCCGGGTGAAACGCATGCCGCACTACGAGCTACATCCAATCAGAGCTGCAGCAGTGAGCGCGTCATCCTGTTCTTCCCCAGTGATTTGCTTATTGAATAAAGGTACATTTTTTTGTTCACATTTACCTGTTTATTAAAATTGCTGTCAATGTTCATTAAAATAAGCCCTCCCCTGAAAATAAGCCCTCTGGTGTTTTTCTGTCCAAAAAAATTAATAAGACAGTGTCTTATTATCGGGGAAACACGGTAGGAAAAACTATAGTAAAACATGTGCCAAGTATGCTAACCAGGTGATTTAGGTCAGGATTAGGTAGTTGTCAAAGAGTGATCAGTTCTAAAAGGAGCATAGACTTTGTCTACTACACAGGTGTTTTACCCAGAATTCACCAGGAAAAGCCCACAAAGGTGGGGGAGGGCAGGTAGCCAGGTGGGGGCCACAGGGAGATGTGGTTTTTAGGATTGCCACATCTGCTTATGCCTGCTGAGGATTGCCCAGTTTGCCACCATTCAATGTCTTGTTTGACAAGATAGATGTAAGGAGTTTACATATGTCTAAAGTCTAGGATATACATAATGAGGAGTCCAAGATGCATAAAATGAAGTTGGGAAGTTGGTATGGATAGTTCAGTGGGTACTGAATATCTTTATGAGCCAGTACAAAGCCAGTTCAAGCTAATAATTCCTACAGGTACAGTTTTTATTGTACTGGAGAGGGAGATAAGTGTTTTTGCTGGGGCCCATTCACAAGTGATTACTAGGCATAGTATCCTTGGGCTGGGGAAAAACTGTGAAGGATAGTGTTTTGAGTCTAGGGATAAATGTGATCTTGGAATTGGAGTCCAAGTACAAGCATCCAAGCACCCTATCACCTTGACTCTAGGATTAATTTTACTCACACTGATTTGATCCATACCTTTGCACACAGGTGTCTATCCCACTTGCTTTTCCATTCACCACCTCCCTGCTTCCTATTTACCTTCCGTATACCAAGTTCCTTAGACTTATTTAACTTGTTAGTCTTCTTTTCTATTTATTTACAAATCATTCACCATCTCTTTTTCAACTTTCTTTGTCCTCACTTCCCTTTTACCTGTCCTTTACCCTTTTCTAATCTCATCATTTGAGTAACATTCATTTGTGGCAATCTTTTCCAAGATATCACATCATTAATGACCACCTTTGTTGTCTAACCATTCATCTAATTCTGAATCCACATAACTATTTTGCCATCTAGTCCATATTTCTTCATCTTGTCCACAAGAATAGCATGAAAGATTTCATCAAATACTTTGCTAAAATCTAGGTTAATTTTATATATACATATATATATTTATGTATGTATGTATATATTATTCACCTGAACTACCAGTAAGAAAAAAAATAAGGTTAGTCCAGCATAACCTGTTCTTGACAAAGCCATGCTGCTTCTTCACAACCACCCCTTCATTTTCTAGATGTTCACTAACATCTCTAGTTATATGTTCTAGACTCCATTTTCTCCCCAGTTTTTGAAGATCAAGACCACATTATCTTCAGCCAAATAGCATCTCTACCATCCTCCGTGATCTTTCAAAGGTCACTGACGGTGGCTTCATAAATATATCTACTGGTTCCTCAATAACTAACAATGTTCTTCAGGGCTTAGTGGTGAATTGAACTCAGTGAAGGCCCCTAAGGGTTCTCTTCCTGTCTTTCCACTTATTTTGGATATCAGCTAGCTCCCCACAAGCCATTTGTTTTTCTGTCCTCTCCAGTCTGTGAGACTGAGTGCCACAGTGGATAGCGAAACAGCCTGGAAGTTAGGAGCACCCATCTACTGGGGATCTGTGACCCTGGTCAAGGAGAAACCTCTTTTACACAAATATAGAATCTTTCAGCCAAATTTCTAGGGATAAGAAGCTGCCTCCAATTTCTTCAGTGCAAACAAAGGGCACTGATGCTTGTTCTGTTAGGCTGTTTATTAAGCGTAGTAAGGGGTAAGAGGAGGAGGAGGAAGAGGAGATAATAATAATCAAGAATCTATACTTTTGCTATGTCATACCACCATCATGATAGGTTTCCATACCTAACTCTGAGAAATCTGCAGAGGGCAACTTCTCTTAGGGATTTAAGGCTTGGAACAGACAAAAAGAGGAAACTCTAGAACTTTATTTGTCTATAGCTCTTTGACAGTCTTTTTCTTACAGAGGACAGGTGCTCTTCAGAAGGAAAGCATTGCAAAAAGAAAAGAAAGCCCCTGAAGTAAGTAAAACAAGTGACCTTTTTTATAGAATTTTGAATCAGGCTTTAGATATCAACTAGTCCAACCACCTGATTTTTAGATGAAGAAACTGAGCTCAACCCTGAGCCAGTTATACTCTAAGTGATTGACCTGATATAGGTAGTGAGTAGCAGAGATAAGTTTTGAACCCAGATCCTCTTGGCTCCAAATCATCTATTCTTTACCACCATGTTGGTTTTTTAAAGGCCACTATTTTCTCTAAATTAGGGAAAAATAAATGTGATTACAGTTTGTCTCCTCTGAAGTGGGAGACCGAAGATGGGACTTAGCAATGCTGTCTATGATTTTCTTTATTTTTAGTGAAATTTTCAATGAACAAGAATTTATTTTCTCTCCCTTTCACTTTCCCAGTCCCCATTGTGAAGAGCAGGGGAAGAGGAAAAAGAAAATCCTTGCATCACAAATGCAGAGGCAGGCAAAACAAATCCCTGCATTGGCTATGTCTAAAAATGTATGTCTTATTTTACATATTGGTCCATCACCTCTCTTTTCATCACTGATACTGGGCCTTGCTTTTTATTTGCCAAAATAGGAGGTAATAGGTGACAATCATGGTTTGGGAAAGTTCCTAATTCTTTAAAAGTTACTTTGTTTTCAAAATGTCATTGTTTTTATGTAATTTGTTTGCCTGGTTCTTCTTCACTCTGTGTCACTTCATACAAATCTTCCCAGGTTTCTTTTGATATCATAATATTCCGTTGCATTTACATACCATAATTTTTGTCTGTAATGTTCTGTCTTGGGCACTAACTTAGAAGGTAAACCATTCATATAGAAGACAAAAAAAAAGACCCTCTTAGATTCTTCTTGAAGGAGAGACCATACTTGCTTTTTCTAGAGGAGGTAGACAGAGAGGGGCAGGGGAAATGGAATGAAGACTTGAAAGAACTGTAGAATTCTGAGCCCTTATCTGACCTTGTCATTTTACAACCCAGGACACAATAAAGATCTCTCCTGGATTTACCTACTCTCGAAGTGATGAAGAAATTTCAGTTATACTGGGAGATGAGATATTTGAAAGGTCAAAAAAGTCTGCAGAAGAACAGGTCAAGTTCGTCCTGCCCAGGTAATACCCTTGACCGACATCTAAAGAGGTGGGGGGGGGGGGGGTGCAGTCAGCAGAAGACATTTGAAGCTGGTTTTGCCTACTTTCCCCATGAATCCAGCTTTATTGAAATTTTGTGGTAAAGAAGGTCCTGTCTTAGGACTCTAGCAAGCACATAGCGGTTAACCCAGTTATCCAGAAGTCAGTTGATCAATATGCTGATTATCCATTCTCTAAACTACCTCTCTCATATGTTCCTGCTGCATGGGTCATCAAATTTTCTTTTCTTTTGCACTTATCCTAGAGGGTGGAGAGGAGGAGTTTAGGTCATATCAATCATGTGATCTCAGGAAGGAGATGATGTTAGAAAAGAGGGGCAACTCAAAGCCCAAGTGCCATGTCCTGTCCCAGGTGTCCCTGGAATTTCAAGGGCAGCTCCAGATTCATAATGCATAGAATGGCTTCCAGAAGCCAGTTCGACCTCTGCTCCAGATATATGCATCTATGTATGTTTATATAAACTCTATGTTTTTGCAAGATTAATTAACTTTATAACCATCTGAATTTGGCTGGTAAGAATTGATACAAAAGAATTAAATTTCTGGGAGGGAAGCCTGGATTGATATTTCTGTTTAGTGATGCATAAAGATATCATAGTTCAACTCACATATCAGGGTTTTCAAATCAGTAGCAAAACAAAAAAAAAGTCTAAAGAAAACAAGAATAAACATTTATAAAAAATAGGGCAGCTAGTGGTGCAGTGGATATAGTGCTAGACTTGAAACAGGGAAAACCTACATTCAAATCCATCCTCGGACACTTAGTATGCGACCTGGGCGAATCATTTAACCTTCATTTGCATCAGTTTCCTCATCTGTAAAATGGGGAATAACAGCACCCCCCTCACAGGTTGTTGTGAGGATCAAATGTGACAACATTTGTAAAAGAGCTCAACACAGTGCCTGGTACGTAGTAGGTGTTTTGTCATGCTTATTCCCTTCTCTAAGAAGAATCAGTCTAAAGCAAGAGATAGCTGTGGAAACTGGGAGCAGTGATAACAGTGCACATTTCTGGGATGTTCAGTAGATCATAATACACTTTCCTCACAAAGAGGCCTATAAAGTACATAGGGCAAGAACCGTCGTCCTCTTTTTACAAAGTGTGTCTCTGAAAGTCTAAGTGACCTGCCCATTTAGAACAGGGGCTTGAGCAGTTATCTTCTCAGTCAGTCAGTAAGCATTTAGGAATTGTCTCCTGACTCCAGACATTGTGCTCCCCTCCCTGCCCTTTCTTCCCTGTTATCTGCGGAGGCTAACTTGATGTTACACCAGTCTCGGGTGGGTGAGAAAGGTCTACTGTAGTTCATAAGGGCCCCAAGAGGCCTGTCCTGACCCAGGTCCAGAAGTGTGCTAGGACGTCAGTTCCCAGACTAACAGAAAAGTTACAGTATAACAACAACAATATATCGTTTTATATTGTGTTTTAAGATTTTAAGATAAAGTACTTTACAAATATCTCATTTGATCCTCACAACAACCTAGGAGGTAGGTACTAATATTAATTCTATTTTATAGATGAGGAAACAGAGGCAGAGAGAGGTTAAGAGGCTTGCCCAGGGTTACACAGTTAAGTGTCTGAGACCAAGTTTGAACTCACCTCTTCCTGACTCCAGGCTCAACACTTTACCAAGATGGATACCACATGGCCCTAGAGTTTATTTATTACCCTGGAGCCTGAGACCCAGAATGTATGGAACTAGATCTGTCAGGTGGCTCCAGGCATGGCCTGGTCTCAGGCCAGTGATCCAGAGATAGGCTGAAATTCCTGAGGCTGGAGCTGCAGCTTTCCCATCTGAACCTCCACTATTCAGAGAGTTGAACCAGCACAATACTATTTACCCTGCCACATTCAATTAATTAATCAGACAAATGTTTATTAAGTGCTTTCTATGTGCCAGGTACTGTGCTAAGTGTTAGGGTTACAGAGGGCAAAACAGAATAAACCTTGCTCTGCAAGAGCTTATATTTTTAACAGGCAAGAAAAGATGCACATACATCAGTATATACAGAACTCGTATAAATGAAATGCAAGGAAACCCTGGAGAGGAAGGCCCTACCATCTAGAGAGCCAAAGAAAGCTTCATACAGAAGGTCATGTGAGCTGAGTTTTGAAGGTAACCAGGGATTCCAAGAGCTGGAAGTGAGGAAGAAGTGCATCGGAGTCATGGGAGACAGCCACTGCAAAGTCTGGGAAGTGTAAGAGACCACTGGAGTCCACTGAGTAAGGAGGGGACATGGTGCTGGGGAGGAAAGATTAGAGTGGGAAGATCTGAATGTAGAAGTGGGAAGAATGCTAGAGGAAGGGAGACCAGTTAGGAGGCTAGGTGAGAGGTGATGAAGCCCTGAGCTATAGTGCTGGCTGGGTAGCCAGGGAAAAAGCAATATATGTGAGGGAAGAGCTCTGAAGACAGAAAAGACAAGACCTGGCAACAGATTAGATATGAGTGAGACTGAGGAATGGAGGAGAAAGACAAGGCTGAGGACCTGAATGACTGGGAGGGGAGTTGGGTTGGGGTTGGACGGAAGACAATGAGTTCTGCTTGGGACAGGCTGAGCTTGAGATGCCTGTCTCAAATGTCCACCAGGCAGTTGATTGTTTAGGACTTGATTATAGCAGAGAGATTAAGAGTAGACATATAGATTTGGGAATTATGTGCATATCAATAAAAAGTGATGAGGTCCAAAGTACAAAGAGAAGACTCAGATGGGTGATGCTGGAGGTACACGGATGGTGATCCAACAAAAGAGACCAAGAAGAATGGTCACACAGGTAAGAGGAGAACCATGAGAGAGGAATACCGAGAGGTGCCAAAGGGTGAGGATTGATTCATAACTCTGAAGAGAGTATTCTCATGTAAGGCATGAGGTCAAAGTCTGATTACTGAGGGTTTAGAAGAGTGAGAGGGATGTAAGTGGAAACAAGTGTAGACAACTTTTTCAAAGAGTTTAATTAAGAAAGGGAGGAGAAATGGTAGTATTTAGTAAGGGTTAGAGGAAAATTGGACTATAATGAAAAGGACATGAGGGGATGGAATCAAAGGTACTTGTAGAGGGGCTGACCTTGGCAAGGAGAGAAGCCTACTCTCCAGGAATCAATGAAAAAGCATTTGCTTCGGGGCGGCCAGGTGGCTCAGCGAGTAAGAGCACCGGCTCCAGTGTCAGGATGACCTGGAGATCGAATCCGGGCTCCGACACTCAGCACCCACCCAGAAACACCTGGCCGTGTAACCTTCAGCAAATTACTTAACCCCAATTGCTTAGGGGCGGCCAAGTGGCTCAGCGAGTAAGAGCACCGGCTCCAGTGTCAGGATGACCTGGAGATCGAATCCAGGCTCAGACACTCAGCACCCACCCAGAAACACCTGGCCGTGTAACCTTGAGCAAGTTACTTAACCCCAATTGCTTAGGGGCGGCCAGGTGGCTCAGCGAGTAAGAGCACCGGCTCCAGTGTCGGGATGACCTGGATCAAATCCGGGCTCAGACACTCAGAAATAATAACTGGCCGTGTAACCTTGAGCAAGTTACTTAACCCTGATTGCTTAATAAAAAAAAAAAAAGAAAGAAAAAGCATTTGCTAAGCACTTACTGTGCACCAAGTTCTGTGCTGAGTGCTTGGGGAAACAAAAAAGCAAAAACAGCCTCTGCCCTCAAGAAGCTTCCATTCCAAAGGGGCCTGATAGCATATAAACATGAGAGGGATGCTTTGGTCTAGGAGAGTTATTGAAATGATGATGGGAATATAGGGGAGTATGTTGACACACTTTCTCCAGGTACAATGGAAGAGTTGATTTGATTGTGGTTCGTGGTTCCAGAACTAGCGGAGAAGAGGGAAAGGCTACAAGTGCTGAAGCAAGTCCATTGGTGAGACTGTGGAAGAGATGGCCTCAGAATGGAAAGGAATCAGCATAGTAGTAAGGGCTTTCCTGAACCAATCGTCTGAAAGAGGCAGTCATCTTACCAGTCTGGACCTCTGGACCCCAGGGCAGTGAGGTGGGTTAGTGAGGCTGTGGAAGAAGTGTCCTGAGCATCCTGGCCAGGGCTTACATGAAACAGTGGTTCTGGAGGAAGTGGCCACCGACTAGACCTCAGAGACAAGGCCTTCATCAAGGTCATGGAAGAGGTGACCAAAGAGAAGGTGGGAGAGAAGAGACTGGAGTAAAGAAGAAGATAGTGGAGGATAATGTCAAGGGGCCATGAGATGAGAAGGGGAGATGAAGAAGCTCCCTCTGAATGGCTCTGGTTTTGGGGGGAAGGTAGAGAATGAGGTCGTCGACTGAGAGGGTAGAAGAAAAGTGCTGTTAAAGACTCGAGGAGAGAAAAGAAGATTTGGAACAGACACTGCGATAAGCACCTTGTTTTCTTTTCAGTATTGTCCCATGATTCCATGGTACTGGGGGAAAATGGGCAATACAATGGAGCAGAGGCAATACCCATCCCAACTCTTGGTCTCACAGTACAATTCTAGCCAGCTGTGGTCAATGGCAGTTCCTCACAGCCCAATTGCTCTTTATTTTCTCCCTAGGAAGTGGATACAGAAGGACATGTGAGTATTGAATATATTCTAGATCAAGTTGAAAGAATGTGACTTTCTTCTTTGTTTTTATCTTCATTCTTTTATCCTGTCACCATGACATCCCATGCCACCTCCTATCTTTCCTTAACCTGTATTTTGTATAATACCCTATCAGGAATTGGTTATAATTAGCTGAAGATTGTGGATTGATCTGTTTTTTATTATGGTAGCCATCTGACACATGTTCAGTTATCCACAATGCCATTTCTGAGCAATCCCATGACATATAGACAATAGAGCAACCCATACTCCTGACCTTCAGAAAATACCTTTTGGATCTTTTTTTTGCCTTAGCACCACTCTTGGCTATGACTTCAGTCTTGTTTCAGACCTTCTTTTTGACACCCCTCCTGCCATCCCAATGTGTTTCTGGCCTATGTCTCTATTTTCAGTAAAAGTCCTAACTGCAAACCCTCTAACCAGCCCCATTTCTCCCATTTTTCATTAATCTGAGGCCATAACTAATTCTTGGCATATTCCCATTTCCCTCTAGTCAAAAGGGTCCCATGCCATCTCACTTCTTTTCGGATGATTTAAACAAGAATACCAGGCATCTGGTTAACCAGCCTATTCCTCTAGTGCCCTCACCTCAAGCATGATGAGCAGAAGGTGTGACAAATAGTTACGTCTCTGACTGGGCATGGAGTCGTAAGCCATGTGAATGAGAGAGCTGTCTCTGCTTTACAGGACAGACCTCATTGCTGACTTAGAAAATCAGATCGTGGAGCTAACCACAGTGATAGAGCAAATGAACAGAGATCATCAAAGTTCTCAGAAACTGGTGAGTTGCCTTTTAGTCTACTTGGTCAACCTTGTTCGATGAGAACAGCAGGGCCACAGTTGAAGTCTACTCCAAGAAGGACATTTTTATCCCTTGGCTATGGATCTGTTCACGATGCATCCAGTGGCCCCTTTTTATGGTGGATCCCCAGGTGATGATCTTCGTAAGGAGGCCTCTAACTTCACTCAGCTGTTTTGTAGCTTTGCCCCTTTTATGGATGCCAAGACCACCAATGGAAATATGTTGTGACCTTGTAAACACTTTCCCTTCTCCTCTGATGCCCCCTACTTAAAATGGGTCAATAGAGATGTGAAGGATATTCTGAGGATTTGGTGATGTCCACTGATATGCAATCATGTCTGGAGTATCAGCACACTTTTCATCCTAAAACTAGTCCCTGGGACCTTTCACCTTGAGTTAAATCCATAGAGAAGAGGAAGGATCCATTCCCTTCTTTCAGAATTCCTATATGATTGAGTTGTTTATTCCTGTCAGATCAACCAGTTGTCTGTTAAGTCAATTAATCAAATCAGTCATTTAAAGTCTCATTGCATATTCTGATGACAGCTCAGCCAGTTTGTACTATTGATGGAAAGCCCTTTCATTCTCCTATCAGAATGGTTTTATGCCCCCATCACTGTCCTTTTTGATCTAATGTATTTTATTACAATATCTATGTATGTTCAGAATTGTCAGAACACTGCCTTCATCATTCAGCATCTTACTTTTGGGTTCTCAGGGACATAGATACCATCCAAAGCTTGTGTGCTATAGACAGTCAGTGTGAAGGGGATGTAAAAAAGGGAATTCCCTGTGGGCTAGAAGCTCCACAGAAGAGATAGAACCTGAGGTGTGCCTTGAAGGAGGGCTGTATGACTGACTACATGCCTGTCTTTCTAGCTTACAGATGAAATGGAGCACCGATACAATGATCTCCACAAAGAATTTGAAAATAGCAAGAGGTACAGTCACTTGAAGGGAGGGGGAAAGGGAAGAGAGAGATGTGTGTGTCTGCCTAAGGAGGACAGGGCAGTTGGGTTTGGAGCTATTCAAGGAGAGCATGATCTGTTTTTCTCCTGGTGCCCCAGTCATTTGGATGCCAAGAGATTCAATGGCCGCAGTGGAACTTTCTCATCCAACAGGTTCTTTCATTTCCCAGGAATTCCTTCCTTTGTTTTAACATTAGAGTGGCTATTTTGTCCTTTAATAGAGGGCCTGTGAGACAGCGGAGTCTAGTGGATAGAGACATAAGCTTGGAATCATGGAAATCTGAATTCAGATCCTGTCTGTGATATACATTTACCTTCTCAAAGTTCCAAGAAATAGTTACAGGGGTGGGGAAGCTGTGGCCTTCTAGGTCCTCAAGTGTGATGGAGTCCAAGTTTTACAGAACAAATGCTTTTATTAAGGGTCTTTGTTCTGTGAAGGACCTAGAAGGCCGCATGTGCTTTCAAGGCCACAGCTTCCCCACCCCTGGTCTAAGACCATCACTGATAGAAACGTTGGTCATTTGTACCAGTGGAGGGAATCTCCACAGAAGCAGTTCCCAACACCAAATCACAAGTTAAAAGCAAAAAATAAGTGAAAAAGAGAGTAAGGAGGATCAGATAGTATAGAGGAAAGAGAACTGAACCAAATTCCAGCTCTGATACTAACTAGCAGTGTGACATGGTTGGTTCATCTAACTTCTGGGAGGCTTTTTTTCCTCCTGGAAAGTGGGTATAAACACTTATGAGCTGTATGACCCCAGACAAGTCACTTAACCCTGTTTGCCTCAGTTTCCTCATCTGTAAAATGAACTAGAGAAGGAAATGGCAACCCACTCCAGTATCTCTGCCAAGAAAACTCCAAATGGGGTCACAAAGAGTCAAACACAACTAAAAAAATAAATCAACAACAACAACAAAGGTGGGTATAAAAATACTTTCCGACCTCACAGGGTTTTTGTGATCCATGTGTTTGGTGAATCTTTTGAAGCGCTAAGGAAATAAATTCAACAGACTCCAGCGGTTCCCTGGTTCCAGCTCCTTCCCAGGCTTACTGTACATTGCTTCCCTTTCACACACGCTGTGATACAGCCAAATGGACCTTCCTACCATTCCTTATGTGCCAGTGCTGAGGTGTCCTGCTTCCCTCTGCCTCAGAATTCCCTAACTTCCTTAAAGGCTCCATTCAAGTATCTGTTTCCACATAAAGCCCAGTCAGCTACTAGGACCTTCCTCTCAGCCCTGCCCCACCCCACCCACCTCCACCAATTACTTATACAGTGTCTATTTCATATAATGTAATCATAGATGTTTATGTTGGCCTTCCCCAATGGAATGTGGGCTCCTTGAGGGTGAGGCTTGTTTCACTTCTATCTTTGCCCCTCTTACTAAGCACTATACCTAGGACTTAATAAATACATGTTGGTTGTTTGGTGTGTGTACCTCGTTAAGATTATTTCTCTAAAATGACTATTAAAATTCTCTGCCCCACATTCAGCAATTTGTCCCTCCCTACTTCCATTGTCCCTTCTCTCCTCTGTAGCTGTATCTGCTAGGCAGGAAATATTAAAAAGAATAGTTATGCAGGTGGAGAGGCATAGGGAAGAAAGAGGAACAGAAAGACTGAACTGAAAAGTCCCTTTCTGAGTCATTGACTACCCACGTTAGCATTTTCAGTAGCTTCAGGAGGAAGGCAAGTCTGAACCTATGCTTTTCCTTTTTGTTTTAGCTGCTGCTGTCTAGAATAGAGGTCTCCAAAGAAGTTTAGGATCAGTGAACCAGAGGATGGGAATGTGGGTCACATCCCACCTACCCCAGGATTGTCAGTGGAGGCTTGTCTCCCACATAATCATGTCACCCTTTATGCCCTCTATTGCCCAACATTCAGTACCCTTCCGGTACCTCTTCCCTTTGGTACCAGGCATGGGCCTCTCAGAGCAGTCATAATCTACCCAGAGCACCAACACCAGTAGCTGAATATCCCCAATATACCCACCTCTCTCCTCTCCCCCTCCCCACAAACTCCCATCACCTTGTGGATACAGCAATCTTTTCTTAGCTCTCTCTGCATTTTAGAACTGTGACCAGTCAATAAGAGCACACCCTCTCTCTTTTTTTCTATTTTCAGTGAAAAGGGTGAGCAGGTATTAATGTTTCTCAATTTCATTTCACAATCTTTTCCCTCAAACCCACCCTTAAAAAAAAAACTTTAGCTAGTTATTCAATTTGAGATTTTTATGACTTCTCTTGATACATTTACCTAAATATAAGAGGCAAGACTGATAAATGCAGATTTTTCCTTTTTAAATTTTGTTTGTTTTTCGTTTTCAACATTCATTTCTCTAACATTTTGAGTTCTAAATTTTCTCCCCCCAGGGGTGGCTAGGTGGCACAGCAAATAGAGCACTGGCCCAGGAGTCAGGAGGACCTGAGTTCAAATCCGGCCTCAGACACTTGAGACACTTACTAGCCGTGTGACTTTGGTCAAGTTTCTTAACCCCAATTGCCCTCAAAAAAGAAAAAAAAAGAACAATCACGACTTCAAAAGACTAATAATAATGAAACATACATCTTACCTTTTGGTAGAGACATGATGCACTAGAGGTACACAATGAAATACAAGTTCTCAGATATTGCTAACAATTGATTACAAGAGAGTTCTGTGGCCTGAAAGTCATGGTAGGCTAGTGGGTAAGGACAGATATATAAAAAAGAGCATCAACAAAACATTTTTTTTAATTTTTTGGTCTTTATTTAATTTGTTTGCTTTTAGTTTACAAGATTCAGTTCCACAATCCCTTGAGTTTCAAATTTTCTTCCCTGCCTCCCCACCCCCCATGGTGGCATGCAATTAAGTATAGGATCTGCAAATACTTTCACATTAGACATTAATCAGGTTATAAAGAAGGATTGTAATGGATGGAATGAACAATGGGAAAGAGGAAATAAAACTAAATAAGAGAACAAGATCAGGTAATTTGCTTCAATCTGCATTCAAACTCTTTTCTTTCTAGTTCTTTCTCTGAATATAGACATTTCTCTCTATCATGAATCTTTTGGAGTTGACTTATAGCCCTACATTGCTGAGAAGAGTCTAGCCTATCAAAGCTGGTCATCACACATATGTTGTGTCTGTAATTCTGTACAAATTTTTCCTGATTCTACTCTTCTTACTCAGCATCAGTTTGTATAAGCCTCTCCACGTAAATATGAAGTCTGTCTGCTCCTCATTTCTTATGGCACAATAGTATTCCATTACATTCATATACCACAACTTGTTTAGCCATTCCCCAATTGATGGGCATCCCCTTAATTTCCAATTCTTTGCCACCCCAAAAGGAGCTACTATAAATTCTTTTGTACACCGGAGTCTTCCTCCCACTTCTATGATCTCTTTGGGATACAACCCTAGAAGTGGTATTGCTGGGTCAAAGGGTATGAAATTATTTATAGCCCTTTGGGCATAGTTCCAGATTGCTTTTCAGAATGGTTGAATCAGTTCACAACTCTACCAACAATGAATTATTGTTCCAATTTTTCCACATCCTCTCCAGCATTTGTCATTTTCCTTTTTTGTCATCTTGGCCAGTTTGGTGAAATGTGGTAACTGAGTTGTTTTGATTTGCATTTCTCTAATCAATAGTGATTTAGAGCATTTTTTCATATGCTTATAGATATCTTTAATTTCTTCCTCTGAAAACTGCCTGTTCATATCCTTTGACCATTTATCAGTTGGGGAATGACTTGCATTATTCTAGATTTGATTCAATTCTCTGTATATTTTAGAAATGAGGCCTTTATTAGAGACACTGGTTGTAAAAATTCTTTCCCAATTTTCCACTTCCCTCTTAATCTTGTGACACTAGCTTTGTTTATAGAGAAACTTTTCAATTTTATATAATCAAAATTATCCATGTCATTTTATAATGCTCTGTAATTCTTGTTTGGTCATAAAGTCTTCCCCTCTGCATAAATCTGACAGGTAATCTATTCCTTGTTTTACCAGATTGCTTACAGTATCAGCCTTTATACCTAGATCATGCACCCATTTAGACTTGATTTTCGTATATGGTAGATAATGGTCTATGCCCAGTTTCTTCCATACTATATTCCAGGTTTCCCAGCAGTTTTTGTCAAATAGTGAGTTCTTATACCAAAAACTGGGGTCTTTGGGTTTATCAAACAGTAGATTACTATAGTCATTGACTGCTGAGTCTAGTGCATCCAATCTATTCCATTGATCCACTACTCTGTTCTCAGCCAGTACCAAGTAGTTTGGATGGCTGCTGCTTTATAATACAGATTAAAATCTGGTATGACTAGGCCACCTTCCCTAGCATTTCTTTTCATTAATTCCCTTGATATTTTGGACCTTTTATTCTTCCAAATGAATTTTGTTACTACTTTTTCTAGCTCTATAAATTAATTTTTTGGTAGATTGATTGGTTTGGCACTAAATATGTAATTTAATTTAGGTAAAATTGTCATTTTTATTATATTAGCTCAACCCAGCCATGAGCAATTGATGTTTTTCCAATTAATTAGATCTGACTTTATTTGTGTGAAAAGTGTTTTGTAGTTGTGTTCATATAGGTCCTGGGTTTGTTTTGGCAGGTAGATTCCCAAATATTTTAAATGTCTACAGTAACTTTAAATGGGATTTTTCTACCTCTTGCTGTTGGATTTCATTAGAAATATGTAGGAATGCCAAGGATTTATGTAGTTTTGTTTTATATCCTGCGACTTTGCCAAATTTATTTATTGTCTCAAGCAGTTTTTTACTTGATTCTCTAAGTACATCATCATATCATCTGCAAAGAGTGCTGGCTTAATCTTTTCTTTGCCTAATTAGATTCCTTTGATTTATTTTTCTTCTCTAATTGCTACTGCTAACATTCCTAGTACTAGATTGAATAAGAGGGGTGATAGTGGACATCCTTGTTTCACCCCTTATCTTATTGAAAATGCGCCTAGCTTATCCCCATTACATATAATACTTGCTGATGGCTTTAAATAGGTGCTACCTATTATTTTAAGTAAGACTCCATTTATTCCTGTAGTTTCTAATGTTTTTTGTTTGTTTTGTTTTTAAAGCAATTGGGGTTAAGTAACTTACCCAAGGTTACATGGCCAGTTTTATTGTGTGGGTGTTAAGTATCTGAGGCCAGAACTGATCTCGGGTCCTCCTGACTCCGGGGGTGGTGCTCTTACTCACTGCACCACCTAGCCACCCCATCTTTTTTTTTTCACTTTTTGGAGGGCAATTGGGGTTAAGTGATCTAATGTTTTTAATAGAAATGGATGTTGTATTTTGTCAAAAGCCTTTTCTGCATCTATTGAGATAATTATATGGTTTCTGCTAGTCTTATTGTTGATCTCTTATACTGATGGTTTTCCTAATATTGAACATCCTTGCATTCCTGGAATAAATCCTACCTAGTCAAAGTGTATTATTCTTATGATAAGTTGCTGTAGTCTTTTTGCTAATATTTTTGTTTAAAATTTTTGTATCTATATTCATGAGGGAAATTGGTCTATAATTTTCTTTCTCCATACAAAACATTTTTTTAGAAAAAATACTCAGAAGAAAAGAAAGTGCAGTAGGGGATGCAAGCAAAAAGATTAATTGTATTATTACCTAGTGTTTTTACATATACATATATATGCATATATATGTCTTTAAAAAATAAACTATGTAACAGAAGTCCACAGTTTCTTATACTGTCCGCTTTCAAGTTCTCTGCACTTTGAAATATTAGTGTTTGACAATTTTTAAAGTTCACAATTTAAAAATTTTAAAGAACTTTCACAATCATCTTGTTTGTTCTCATATCACAGTTATGAACTAAGTAGTTCAAATAATATATTCCACTTTATAGATGAGGAAACTGAGTCTCAAAGAAACAGTGTCTTAACCAAGGTCCTACAAAGAATGAGTAGCAGGGAAGACTTTAATCTAGGTCTTCTGATTGCAAATCTGGTGTTCTTTCCAGTGGAACATGCTCTTTCAAATTATTGAAAATTAGTTTCCCGTAGTAGAGATTCTCTCCTTCATAGATACCAGAATTTTAGGATCCTGTTTAAGGTTTCCTTACCTTTAGTGAAATGTGGTTAAAGTTGAATCTATCACTTTCCTAGCTTTTGCAACTATAATGTATGTACCATTAGGGCTTAAGCTTCTTTTTGATCCATTAAAATTTAAGCCAAAATGATGGATTTGGGAATAGGAAGGCTAAGACATCTCTAGGTTTGCAAAGATTGCATGATGATCAATGTCTGAGAAGCTTTTTTTCAAATGAATTTGATAACTGGCCTGTTGGGAGCTATAACCTAACCAAAAAGAATAAGAAAAGTGGCAGACTTTTTTTTAACTATGGCAAATCAAGATGAAAATTAACTTAATGAATTATTTTAATTGTACGTGTAGATTTATGGATTTAATGTTTAATCTTTAGTTGTTAATACAAACTATCATAGAAAATACTTTCGTAAGTGTTTGAGCCAATTTAACTTTTGTAAAATGAGTAATCCCATGACAACCTGTAGGGGTAATTTTGCCCCTTCCTTTGACCAGTATAATCAGGCAAAGTTTCATTCTGATAGCAAGGCCAGATGATACTATTAGTAATTTCCATTCTTGACAAATTAGACTTTTATCTTGTTGGTTCTCCACATCTTTTGTCCTCTCATGTTCCAAATACTTGCACCAAGGCAACAGTATTATTTTTTAAACATTCGTTTTTTGAGTTCCAAATTCTTTGTGTTTCTCTAGCTCCTCCCCTATCCATTGAGAAGGCAAGCAGTATGAAAGGCATATATGTAAAGTCATGCAAAAATCTATTTCCATATTAGCCATGTTGCAAAAAAAAAAAAAAGCAAGAAAAAAAAATATGCTTCAGTCTTCCAAGTCTTTTTTGTTTTTTGCTTTTTGGAGGGCAATTGGGGTTAAGTAACTTGCCCAAGGTCACACAGCTAGTTTTTGTGTTAAGTGTCTGAGGCTGGATTTGAACTCAGGTTCTCCTGACTCCAGGGCTGGTGCTCTATTCACTGTGCCACCTAGCCACCCTAAAGCTAAAATTTAACTTTTTTTTTCTTTTTTTTTTAAAGCAATTGGGGTTAAGTAACTCGCTCAGGGTTACACGGCCAGTTATTTCTGGGTGTGGTGCTAAGTATCTGAGCCCAGATTCAGTTCCCAGGTCGTCCCAACATTGGGGCTAGTGCTCTTACTCACTGAGCTACCTGGCCACCCTATGCTTCAGTCTTTACTCAGAGTTCATCAGTTCTCCCTCTGAAGGTAGATAACATTTTTCATTGAGTCCTTTGGAATAGTCATAGATGATTTTATTGATCAGAATAAGCCTTTCACAGTTGATTATCATTATAATATTTCTTTTACTGTGTACAATGTTCTACTAGTTCTGTACATTTCACTTTATGTCAGTTCATATAAGTCTTCCCAGGTTTTTCTAAAGCTATCCTGCTCATCATTTCTAATAGCACAGTAATATTTCATCACATTATCTATCACAACTTGTTCAGCTGTGCCCCAACTAGTGGGCTTCCCCTCAATTTTCAATTCTTTGCCACCACAAAAAAAACTGCTATAAATATTTTTGTACATATGGATCTTCCATTTTCTTTGATCTCTTTGGGATATATACTTAGTAGTGGTTATTGCTGGGTCAAAGGGTATGCATAGTTTTATAACCCTTTAGACATAGTTCCAAATTGTTCTCAGGAATAGTTGAACCAGTTCACAACTCCACTGAGAGTGCATTAATATACCTATTTTCCCATATCCCCTCCAGCATTTGTCTTTTTCCTTTTTTGTCATATTAGTCAATCTGATAGATATGAGGTGGTACCTTAGAGTTGCTTTAATTTGCATTTCTCTAATCAATAGTGATTTAGAGCTTTTTTTTTTCTTCATATGACTATAGATAGATGTTTTCATCTGAAAAACACCTGTTCATATCCTTTCACCACTTTTCAGTTGGGGGGAATGGCTCTTATTTTTATAAATCTGGCTCTGTTCTCTATATACTTGAGAAATTAGACAAAAAACTTTCTATAAAATCTCCCCCACCCCCAGTTTCCTACTTTACTTCTAAGTTTGCCTACATTAGTTTTATTTGTACAAATTTTTTTTTTTTACTTCATGTAATCAAAATTATCCATTTTACCTCCCATGATCCCCTCTATCTCTTGTTTGGTCATAAACTTTTCCCTTACCCATAGATCTGACAGGTACATTTTTCCATACTCCACTAATTTGCTTATTACATTATACTTCATATCTAAATTATGAACCAATTTTGACTTTTTCTTGGTATACAGTGTGAGACACTGATCTTTCCTGTTTACTGCCAGACCACTTTCCAGTTTTCCCAGAAATTTTTGTCAGATGGCGAGTTCTTGCTCCCAAAACTTGGATCTATGGGTTTATCAAACACTATATTACTATGATCATTTACTACTGTGTACTTTTCCACTGATCCACCCCTCTCTTTCTTATCCAGTACCAGGTTGTTTTTTATGATTACTGCTTTGTAATCTAGTTTGAAACCTGTTAACTGATAGGCTGCTTTCTTTCACTTTTTATTTTCATTAATTCACTCGATAGTCTTGATTTTTCTTCTTCCAGATGAATTTTGTTAATGTTTTTCTAGATCCAGAAAATAATTTGTTGGTACTTTGATTGACATTGGCACTTAATAAGTAAGTTGATTTAAATGGAATTATCATTTTTTTTTTATATTGGCTTGGCCTACCCATAAGCAATCAATATTTCCCCAGTTGTTTACATCTGTCATGATTTGTGTGGAAAGTGTCTTGTAATTGTGTTTATACAGTTCTTCTGTGTCTCCACAGGCAAACTCTGAAGAATCTTATACTGTCTGCAGTTACTTTAAATGGAATTTAAATTTAAATTTAATTTAATTTAAATTTCTCTTCCTATCCCTTCCTGCTAGGTTTCATTGGAAATATGGTGAAATGCTAATGATTTATGTGTGTTTATTTTATTTTATTTGTCTTTCTGGAGGGGGGAAAGCAGGGAAATTGGGGTTAAGTGACTTGCCCAAGGTCACACAGCTAGTAAGTATTAAGTAGCTGAGGCCAGATTTGAACTCAGGTCCTCCTGACTCCAGTGCCAGTGCTCTATTCACTGTGCCACCTAGCCACCCCCTGTGAGTTTATTTTATAACCAAGCTGTTAATTTTCTTTTTATAATTTTCTTGCATTTCTCTCATTTTCTTTCCCAATTTTTCCTCTATTGCTCTTACTTGATTTTTAAAATTATTTTTTGTTCTTTTTTATCTCTTTTTTTAGCTCTTCTAAGAATTCTTAGAGCACAGCCCTGGAGTCAGGAGGACCTGAGTTCAAATCCAGCCTCAAATACTTGATACTTATTAGCTGTGTGACCTTGGGCAAGTCACTTAACCACAATTGCCTTGCTTTCCCCCCTCCAAAAAAAATTCTTGTTGGGCTTGTATCCAATCTTCATCTTTCATTGAGGCTTTGCTTATTTTCACAGTATTGTCCTCTGAATTTGTGTCTTGAACTACCCTGTCACCACAGATGATTTTTATGGTCAGGTTCTTTTGTTATTGTTTGCTCATTATTTCCAGCCTACTTCTCAAGGAACTTTATGTTAAGAGTTGGGCTCTGCTAACCTCTGGGTAGAGGTGGAGCTGGGGGGAGAGATCACTGTCACAAGCTTCAGGTTTTTTCACCTTGCTCTTTTCACAGCTAGTTCTGGCAGTCTGTAAGTTTTCAGTGCTTGCAAGCTGGTGTGATCTGGAGAGAAGTGTGGCCCAGGAATGACTCCTGTTCCCTTGTGACCACAAGCACCAAACACTCTTCTCTGTCCTGGAACTACAACCCAGAACTTACTAATGGGCAATAGAGTTGCCAAATGGCATCCATCTCTGTGTGGTGAAAGTTTCTAGTACTGTCTCAAAACCCATAGCTGGTGCAGAGGCCTCTCTCCAGGCCAGCCTACACTCTAGACCTTTCCTTCCAACTTTCTAAATTGCCCTGAGCTGGAAAAAATGTCTCATGTCAACCTTTTTTGGCTATGCCACTCCTGGATTTGATTTGGAGGGTTATGTAAAGAAAGTTCAGCTAGAATGCTCCCTCTACTCCCCCATCTTGGTTCTATCTCCCCACTCTTCTTTTGAATTCTGTTATGGTTGAGAGCATTGCCATCCGTCTAGCCACCCAGGTTTGCAACATCAAGGTCATTCTCTATTCCTTATTCACCCTACACATCTAATCAGTTGTCAAATCTTCTTGTTTCTACTTCCTCAATCACTCTCCCATACATTGCCTTCTGTCTATGCACACAGCTGCCACCCTAACTCAATCCTTCATCATCTCTCCCCAGGATTATTGTAATAGCCTCCTAATTGGTCTACCTCCTGCCAGCTCCCCTCCTCTCTAATCCTCCCCAAAGCTGCCAAAGCGATCTTCCAAAAATGCATGTCTGACCATGTCAAGTCTCCTACTCAGCAAACTCCAATAGCTTCCTGTTGACACTAGAATCAGCTTGATTTCATTTTTTAAATCAACATTTCTAAAATTCTATTTTTGTGTAATTTTTATAACTACTACCACTCCAGTCATTGTTGTTATTGTTATTCAGTCATTTTGAATTGTGTCCAACTCTACACATCTCCTTTTAGGGTTTTTCTTGGCAAAGATACTAGAATGACTTGCCATTTCCTTCTCCAGCTCATTTTGCAGATGGGGAAACTGAAACAGGGTTAAGTGATTTGTCCAGGGTCACAAAGAGTCTGCAACTAGATTTGAGTTCAGGTCTTCCTGACTTCAGTCCCAGGTGCTCTATCCACTGTGCCACCTATATAGATTATAAATAAATAAATATACATATATTGGAAATATAGGCTCAAAAATGTACTGATAGGGTATACAGTCAAAAAAGTTTTGAGACCCCTTATCTAGAAAATTGCCAGCATTTTGAGTGACAAAGAAGGAAACACTCAGCAAGCTGAGGGAACCACAGAATCTGAGGCTGGCCATAGGTTCCCCAGACAAAAGAGTTATAAGCAACTGGCCCACCAGATGTATTTAACATAGTTGTCCTTGCAAAATGTCAGATCCATTCAGAGTAGGGATATGCCCAAAGGACCCTTGGAGAACATTGTAAGATTATGAGATATCTACCTCTCTGACCCTCTGTTAGAACCCTAGGGGTAGAATTAGGGTTAGGGGTGAACTTGAGTCAAGGTATGGCCTTAGCAGGATAACCATGGCTCCCTGTGGCTGCCATATCTTTCTAGCATTGGTGAATGAGAAAAAGCCAGCTGTATTCAGGCATCCTTTTATTGATGAATTTTTATCTTGTGGTGACTACACAGAGAACTCAAGGAGACTCATGATAAAGAACTGGCTGCTTTGGAGGAAAAGTATAAAACATCCCTGAAGGCAGAGAAGAATGTCGCCCAAGGAAAGCTAGGTATGGCCACAATCTGGACAGAATGCTTGTTCTGTGACGTGAGCATGGCAGGGAACACAGATTAACTGGAAAGCATCTACTAGGTTTTTCTTGGGATTCTTCCTAAATCTTAGAAAAGGAAATGTCCTGTAGAGATAATGACTAAAAGGAGGGAAATCCATACAAGAAGAGAACCAGAGAAGCCTAATTCAAATCCCAGCTCCTTCACTCCATAGCCCTCCCTGCCTACTCCTCAGGTCTATTGTGAGGAGCAAATAATAATAATAATAATGTTCATGAAAGTACTTTGGAAAATATAAAAACCCTATACCCATGTGAAGTAGTTGTCCTTACTATTTACCATGAGATGGAATACTTATGGAATAGTGATGACTTTTTATTTTCTCTTGTCTAGAGAGTATGGTGAAGGAGTACAAGTATTTGAAGAATATGTTCCAAATGTACCAGGTGAGATCTAGTTACTTTGAACCATTTTCAAGCATAAGAGAATCCGGGCCACCAATTCTAGACTTCATTTCCTGGAAGATAACCCACGTGGAACAATACAAATGGGGTATTGGATGGAAAATAACTCCTGGGGAGACAGGGCAGCAAAGAGCTGGGGTGGGGGACTGGTACAGAGCTGTGAATCAAATTGCATCGATCTTTTCAGTACTGGCTGCTCACTCACAGCATTAATAGATTGGTGGGGCTGTTTGTGCATACAGTGATTCTCCCAGATTATTCTTTATTCTCAGTTTTTTAGGAGGGTAAATGCCTATGGAAACAGAGAAGTAGGTTTCCCCAGGCAGATAAAGCAAGTTGAGCAGGTTGAAGTGTCAGTGTTCATTTTTTAAAAAATCAAATTAATTGGTATTTGTGTTCATTCATTAATTTGTTCATTTCATTTATTCAATGTCTATAAGCCCCTGCTAAAGGGAGAGAAAGAGATTGAGCTAGCATATTTTCACCACTTTTAAATCATCCTACTTTTAGAAACACTGCTGTGTTTGTGTGTGTGTGTGTGTGTGTGTGTGTGAGTGTGTGTGAGTATAGGTGTGGATGGTGTATGGAGAGAAAAAGAGAGACAGAAAGTGTCCAGAGAAAGTGTATGTGTATATCCAGACATGTCTTTAGCTCTACATCTGTGTGTGAGGCAGATTCTTTCTGAAAGGTGCTAAAAGTCAATGAGAAGACTTTTTAGGGTTCTTCCAAGAGGTTTCCCCAGCATAAGAGCCATGAGAATGCCCAAATGACAAAGGAAAGGAAAGTGCTCAAATTCCCAACAGGCACCAGGGAGCATACTAGGCAGTAGCTACCTTGTCCAAGAGAATTCATGAACTTGTTAAGGCTCAGAGGGTCCATTCTCCATGACCCCACATAGTTATCCCTCCTTGCACAGCTAGCTCAGGAACAGAATGACTGAGAGCTGAGCTTCTGCCAAGGACACCAAGGGACTTGGAGCAAAGACATAAAGGCTGGCATCATGTCCAAAGTCTCCTCCTGTCCCTGTGAAGTAGTCACAAAGAACTGACATTCCCACGGGGCTTTGTTGTTTTCAAAGCACCTTCCTTATAGCAACATTGAAGGAGGAAGTACATGTACTACTAGTTCCATTTTACAGATGAGGAAACTGAGGTTCACCAAGGCTCCAGCTCACATAGCTAATAAGTGTCAGGGCCAGGATTTGAACCCAGGTCTTCTGACACTAAGCTCAGCTCTCTTTCCACAATACTACATCTAATTCAGGAGTTTTTAACTTCTGTATGATGGATCCAGTGGTGTGCTGGTAAATATTTAATCACTGACTCTACGGGTAGGCAAGGGGAAATGTATTATAGCACACTTTTAAGTTTAATCTATGTTATTGACATTATCTCTATCACTTTCTTAAGTATAGACTATGTACAAAATAAATCAAGTCCTGGTTTGTATGTAGGGTTTCCTGATTTATAACACTGAAAATTTCACAATCAGCTCACAGGCTAGTCTGAGCTGGCTCCAGCACATCCCTACATGAATCCCTTTGGCAGTCCAGTGAAGTCCATGGACCCCTTTTGCAGAAAACTGTTTTTAAGTGCATGAAATAAAATATATAGGACTACAAAGGAAATGAATTATATTGAAACACAGCCATGGAAAAAAATTTAAATTCACAGACTCCAGGTCAAGAACCCTAGCTCTATTTGATTTTTCTTTTGAAGAACATACCGCTATTTCCTAAAAAATTTTAAAAAACAACAACAACAACACTGACTCATGGGCCTTTTTACCCATTTCTTAGATGGTCCAATGGGATTTTCACCTGATTTACAATTCCAACAAAACCCTTAAGCATAGGGGTAAACCCCTCTCCAAAAAAACCCCACTTTCTCTTCCTTTGCTATCACAATAGCATGAACATTTCATTTTTTTTTCTTGAATGTATTCTTTAAATATTCCAAAGACCAAAGCTGGAAAAATATTGAAGTTTATCTCCTGTCATTTCCATTTTCCTGCACCTCACTGTCTTTCTCCAGACAGCTTATCAGTGAGGGTGGTATGGGACTTTGCAATAGAGAACACTACTTGGACAGGTACCCTCAACTCTCTATATCCCACTTTTCCATTACAACACCATCATGTGATTTTAGGAAAGTATTTATTTTAGGAAAATAATTTTTAAAGTCTCTCCCTTCCCTTCTCCTGGACATTCTTGATTTGTAAGACCATGATGTCCACGGATTTCTATGGTCCTCTGTGTCACCCTAGGACAGTATCTCAGATGAAATGGAGGAGAAGTGGTCGAGGAGGAAGGTTGAATGGGAGAAGAATGAGAAAATGGAACGAGAAAAAATCTTATTGCAGCAAAGTAAGAGAATCTTCAAGTGTTTTAGGTGTATAAATGACCTAGATTTATTGAAAGGAAATATAATCAGATGGAAAGGTTGGAATGGGAGGACCATGGCCTAACTGTCGGTTCCTTCTGTTGCTGTTATCCTTTGTTCTTCATTCTTAAAGAGGACCATAACCTCAGGGAGGTAAAGCCATGATATGCAAGTGAAATAAACTTAAGTGAGGGAGGGCCCAGCAAAGTCACCAGCCTTACTTCCTCCTCATCAATTCCTCAAAGTCACAGCATGCCCCATTTGTTTCCATTTTTATTTTTTACAACAATAATATAATCCAACAGCTGGCAATTTTTTTTTCTTTGAGGATCCATTTTTAACATAAAAAATTTTGTGGGGGCGGCCAGGTGGCTCAGCAAGTAAGATCACTGGCCCCAGTGTCAGGATGACCTGGGGATCGAATCCCAGGCTCAGATACTTAGCACCACACCCAGAAATAACTGGCCGTGTAACCTTGAGCAAGTTACTTAACCCCAATTGCTTTAAATATATATATTTGTGGATCCCCACATCATAGTATCTGTATTGTTAGTATGTAATTGTGAAAATGTGTGGGTAGACCATTAGTTTTACCCAGGCAACCATTTCTTATGTTATTGAGTATTTTGTGCATTCTGTATTTTTCCTCCTTGTATCTTTCTTTCAATCACAAATATGAGAGTACACATATATACACATCCTTTATTCTCTGATTCTCCACAGAATACAGACTAACAAAAAAGTTTGAGGTAGATGTGGAGGAAGAAAAGAGAAAAATAGAGGAACTCCATATCCAAGCCTGTGAACAATTCAGTAAAGAGAAAGAGGTAATTCCCCCAGAGGAATGGATAATCATAGATCTACTGTAAAGGCAAAAAATAACATTGTGTGCCTTGAAATGACTTATGGATGTTTTATATTTAATAGCTAGTGACTTTTTAGAGTCAGCTCGAATCTAACTTGAATTATTTAGATAAATCCAGGGGGTCAAGTTACCTGGTCCACAATATTGCAGTAATAACAATAGCTAGCATTTATATGGCACTTTATGGTTTGCAAAGCACTTTGCAAACATTATCTCATATCATGCTTGGTCATTGTATTGATTAGGGTTCTATAACTATTCTACTGAGTGTGATAAGTTGAACAAATACCGATAATCACCAAAGGCCTCAAAATCCTCTTTCCAAAGACAGCATGTGATACCTTAAATAAAAAGTCTGTGCGTTATATATTTTTTTAAAAGGGCTTTGAGGGGCGGCTAGGTGGCACAGTGAGTAGAGCATCAGCCCGGGAGTCAGGAGGACCCGAGTTCGGTTCCAGCCTCAGACACTTAACACCCAACCAAAAAATACTAGCCATGTAACCTTGGGCAAGTTACTTAACCCCAATTGCCCTCCAAAAAGCAAAAAGTAAAAGGGCTTTGAAAGAATCAGTGACTTGAAGAGCTAGTTCTTACCACTTCTATGATTTTGTGACTTAACTGCTTGGATGATAATTCTATTCTCTCTTCTCTCCCTCCCTCCCTCCCTTTCTTTTTTCCTTCCTTCCTTTCTCTTCTCTTAACTTTCATATGGTTGGGGAGAGGGATGGGTTGGAGATCATTCTCTTGTTTTGTTTTATCTTTGTGAATGAGATATATTTTCCTCTGTGTTGCCTGTGTAGGATTTAGATTTAGTCTTGTGGAGCATGGGATCACAGAATTGAATGGTACCTCATCTTACAGATGAGGAAACTGAGGGCCATGGAGCTTAAGTGACTCAAATGAGGTCACAGAGCTGGAATTTGAATCCAGGTTCTTTGATGCCAAAAGGCAACGCTCCTTTTACTACACCACGGTGCTAGATCTGAAATAGAAATTACATAAGATTCACCTTCAATATACTGTTGCTTTCAGGCATTCATAAAACAACATGAAATTGATGCAATGAATTTAGAACAGCTGCAGAAGGCCAAGGAGGTGAGGTGTTTTTTTTTTTCCCCTTTTGGGATTTCTGGTAACAAGTAAGCAAAATGAAAAAATGAACCAAAGGAGATTGACTTAATAATGCCGTTCCTCAAAGAATTGCAATCAATGGACCAGAGTGGAGCTTTCTGGGGACTTTAGAACTTGTTACCCAACAAAGCCTTTAGTATCCTTTTAGACTCAGGACTATTCTTATGTATGTTAGTTATAAATCAGCTTAATGTATGACTTTTGTAGACCAGTTTGAGCTAGAGCTTGTAATCCAGCTCCCCTAAATTCAAACAAAGATGTATACTTTAACAATCATTATACTACCCAGTTCTACCTTTGATCTCCATACCTTGCAATAATATATATATCCTGTGGAGGCCTCCTTGAGGGAAAAACTCTCCCCATTGCCCTTGCCAGATTTCTGCTCAAGCCCAGTTTATCCTTCGTGGGAGCTGGAAGGGGCCTCAGAAGTCATCTGGTCAAAAACTGTCATTTGACAGACTATGAAACTGATGCCAGAGAGATTAAGCAATTTGCCCACAGTCATAACACAGACTTTAGTAGCAGAGCCAAGATTTGAATCCAGGGGAACTAATTCCAAATCCAGTATTCTTGCTACTACACCAACACTGCTTCACCTTTTAACCTGTACTGCAGCATATGGCTAAGGTATTAGTTTCTCAAGGGGTTCTGAAGTCTCTTGGCCAATTGTGTGATTTTAAGGTTTGTCACCAGAAGCTTGAAAGTCAAGTGATGATTTTTTTTTTTGCCAATGTAATTCATCAAGACCATCTGTTCATTCAGGGAGAGGAACAGGCAGTGATCTCTATCTGTGGAGAGAGTAACCACATTGATGAAATTGCAACTTCTAGAAGTATTAAAGAATTGTTTCATGATAACCAAGCACATAAACTGATTTATATTGCTCCTTCTGCTGAAAATTGACCTTGAGTCTTTGATTGCAGTGTATTTGGACACTTTGCTAAGGTATAGACTAATGGGATTATACAGCTCACTTAGAGACCTCAGGGAAAAAAGAATAAGGCAATGTGAGGGTTAAGTGTTGTACATGAAATCACAATGTATGCTCAGGAAATATCTTCTACACATTTTGCATTTTCCCTAGCCCTTATCACAGTGCTTTGTAAACAGTAGGTGATCCATAAGTGCACACGGAATTGAATTGAGTCTCTTTCTCCTAATAAAGGCTGTGGAAGAAGAATTGCAGGCACAGTCTCTTATTTTAGAATCGCTGAACACATCATTGTACCAAAGTCAAATGGAACTCCAGAAAGCGGTGAGTTCCAGTGGAGGAGAGGGGATAGCAGTTGAATATAGCATGAGAGATTGACATCTGGAAAGAACCAATCCCTTTGTAGCACAGTAAGCTGCCTCCATTGATGTATTACGGCTGTCTTACTCAGCTGCTTGCCTAGGGGGGAGGGATAGTCAGCTTCTGAAATACCTTTCAGAAAACCCATGCAATTAACGTGGAGCAGATCCTCCAACGGAAGCTTGTTGAAGTTGAGGAAAGGTACCAACGTGAGGTACAGAACCTGACAGATGAAAATCTAGACCTGAGGTATGTATGTACCCATAGGGAAAATGAAAATTGGAACATTGGGGCTGGGGGTGGGGCAGGGAGGGTTTTGGTGAGACAGTGGTGGGGGGAAAAGAAGGAGCTTATCTGAAGTTGTTCTAGAAAGTGTCTTTGCCATTGGAAAAGAGAAAAAATTATTTAAGCTTCCTAATGCTAGCTTGTAGAACTGATTTGGAGATGAAATTTCAAGCAAATTTGCTAGTCTATACCATTTTCCTGATTCTCATTAAATTATATTTTTATTATTATTATCTCTTTTTAAAAATTGATTTCTTCTTCATTTTGAATTTTAAAATTTTTTTTAAATAAGCATTACCATGTAGAAAACAGAATAAGAAAAGAGGATATATATATATATATATATATATATAAAACCACTCCATCCCCCAACTTGGGGCATTTTTACTGGCTGTAAACCCATGTTTGGAGTGCCGTCCTTTTGTCTTCTCTACCTCCTGGCTTCTCTAGCTTCCTTCAAATCCTAGCTATTTTCTACAGGAAGCCTTTCTGACCCACTCTACTTCTAGTGCTTTCTTTATTATTAATCATCCCAACTCCCATTTATCCTGTGTATTAACAGCTTTCTTGTAAAGAGTTTTTCTCATGATATGGCCTCCACTGAAGGTTATATTAGCTCCTTGAGAACAGGGACTGTCTTTTACTTTTCTTTGTTTACCAAGTTCTTAACATATTGCCTAGCACATAGTAATCAACTAATAAATCTTTATAGGCTTTATGTGACTGGCATTTATCTTCATTTCATAATGTTTGCTTTACTTTTAAAAAGTATGAAATCCCACACATTACTTTCTTTTTTTTCTTTAAATTTTTTTTTAGTTTACATCATTCATTTCCACAAGATTTTGAGTTACAAATTTTCTCCCCAATTTTCCCTACCCACCACCCCAAAATAGCATTCCCATTGAATATCCCTTCCCCCAATCTGTTCTCTCCCATATCTTCCCCCATTCCCCCTTCGATTTTCCAGTAGGGCATGGTGGATCTCAATGCCCCAGTGCCTACATATCTCATTTCCCAGATACATGTAAAATATTAATAATAATATGTACATATATTTTTAAACATTTGATTTTAAAACTTTGGATTCCAGATTCTTTCCCTCCTCCCTTGTCACCCACCTTCATGGGAAAGATAAGCAATTCAATATAGGTTGTACATGAGTAGCTATGTAAAACATTTCCATAGTGGATATATTGTGGAAGACTGACTATATTTCCCTCCATCCTATCCCACCTCCCACTTGTTCTATTCTCTACTTTAATCCTGTCCCTTTTCAAAAGTGGGTGCTTTTAACTTCCTTCCCCCTAGCCTGCCCTCCCTTCCATTATCCTTCCTCTCTTTCCCTTCTCCTCCACTCTCCTGTAGGGTGAGATATCCTATTTAGTATATATATCATTCCCCCCCCAAGCCAAATTCAATGAGAATAAGGTTGACTCATTCCCTTTTGCCTTCCTGTTCCTCCCCTCCATTGTAACAATTTTCCCTTGCCTCTTCTATATGAGATAATTTACCCCATTCTGTCTCTCCCCATCTCCTCTCATTATATTCCTCTCTCACCTCTTATTTTCACCTTTTAAATATCATCCCTTCCTATTCAATTGGTCCTGTGCCCTCTGTCTATGTATACCTGTAGACATATATACACACACTCACATATATATTCGTATACCCATATACCCTTCTATATAGACATATATATGTATGTATACATATACACACATATACATACATACACACATATATACATTTCTATTCCCTTCAGCTATTCTCATACTGAGAAAAGTTTCATAAGTTACAATTATTATTTTTCCATGTAGGGATATAAGTAGTTCAGCTTTGATAAGTTCCTTAAGATTTCTTTTCCCTGTTTACCTTCTTAAGCTTCTCTTGCTTATTATATCTAAATGTCAGATTTTCTATTCAACTCTGGTTTTTTCACCAAAAATGCTTGAAAGTCTTCTATTCCATTGAATAACCATATTTTCCCCTGGAACATGATACTCAGTTTTTCTGGGTAGGTGATTCTTGGTTTTAATCCTAGCTCCTTTGACCTCCAGAATATCATATTCCAAGCCCTTTGATTCCTCAATGTGGAAGCTGCCAGGTCCTGAGTTATCCTGATTGTGTTTCCACAATATTGAAATTGTTTCTCCCTGATTGCTTGTAATATTTTCTCCTTGATTGGGGAATTCCATAACCTGGCTATAATATTCCTAGGAGTTTTCTTTTTGGGGATCTTTTTCAGGAGATGATCAGTGGATTCTTTCAACCTCTATTTTGCCCTCTGGTTATAAAACATTAGGGCAGTTTTCCTTAAGAATTTCTTGAAGGATGGTTTCTATGTTCTTTTTTTGATCATGGCTTTCAGGAAGTCCAATAATTTTAAAATGATCTCTCCTGGATCTATTTTCCAGGTCAGTGGTTTTTCCAATGAGATATTTCACATTGCCTTCTATTTTTTCATTTGTTTGGATCTGTTTAATAGGATCTTGATTTCTCATAAAGTCACCAGCTTCCATTTGCTCCAATCTAGTTCTGAAGAAATGATTCTCCTCAGTGAGCTTTTGAGATTCTTTTTCCATCTGGCAAATTTGGCTTTTTAAGGCATTCTTCTCCTCATTGCCTTTTTGAGCCTCTTTTGCCATCTGAGTTAGTCTATTTTTTTAAGGTGTTATTTTCTTCAATCAGGCTGTTGACTCTCATTTCATAATTTTCTTGCATGGTTCTCATTTCTTTTCCCAATTTTTCCTCCACTTCTCTTATTTGATTTTCAAAATCCTTCTTAAGCTCCTATATAGCCTGTAAGCAGCTTATTCTTTTGCTGGAAGCTTTTGGTGCAGGAGTTCTGACTTTGCTGTCTTCCTCCTGTTCCATGCTTTGATCCTTTTTGTCCCCAAAATATGAGTGTAAAGTTGGATTGCTCTGTGTGCTTTGCTTCCTTTGCCTGCTCATGTTGCCCCTCAATTGCTTGACTTTTGGGCTTTTTGCAACAGTAGAACTTTGCTACTAGAAACAGAAGCTTTATCCCAAACACTGGGGTTTTTGCAGCTGCCAAAGGTATTAGTTGGGTGCCCTCTCTAAAGCCTTCACATGCTCTGGCACCTGCTCAGGTACCCCAGGACCTCCACCCTAGACCACAATCCAGATCCAAGCAGGTTAAAGCAAGAGTGATTACCCCTCAGACTGGTTGCTTGGTCCTCCTACACTGTGTAGGCCAGGAGCTGAAGCTGCCATGTGGCAGTGGCTGCACAGCCACGGTGGCTCAGCCATTTCTCGCCCCAGAGGCAAAGGTCGGATCACACTCCAAGTTCCCAGGTCCCAAAGTCCACACTGCACTGTTCTCTTACTTTGTCCTTGGCATCTATGGGTTGATAATTCTGGAAACTGCCACAGCTGCTGGTGATCTGAAGTCCCTCCAGCCAGTGGCTGGTCAGACCTCCCTGGGGCTAAGACCTCCAGCTCGAGGGCGGCTCTGGTTGGCTCCCAGAGAGCTGCACTGGCCGCTTGTTGCCGGCCTGCTGGGTTGTCCTCAGCAGGAGGTTAGCTTCTCTGTGTCATTTTGTGTGTTCTGTAGCTCCAAAATTTGTCTAGAGTCATTTTTTACATGAATTGGGGGAGGTGGGAGCCGGAGCTGTGAGGAAGTCCTGTTTCTACTCTGCCATCTTGACTCCCCCACGCGTTACTTTCAAAGCTGTCCCACTCATCTGTGCTTTCTTCTATTATTTTCTGTGAATTAAATTTTTTTCCCCCAGTGGCTTTATTTTTTTTAGCATCACTGTTGTTCACCTCTTTTCTCCCCCTAGTCCCTTACCCTAATTAAAAACTCAGAGAAAGAAAAAGAAACTCTTGTATAAAGTAAGTATCATTGAGCAAAACAAATTCATAGAGTGGCCATGTCCAAAAAAAGCACCCTTTTTCTGCACTTTCATTCCATCATCTCTCTCTCAGGTAGTGCGAAACATCCTTCATCATAAGTTGTCTGGTGACAACATGGTCTGTCGTCTCATTTATGGGTTCCTGAATCTTTCAGAGTTGCTTTTCTTTATGATGGTATTGTCCATGTATAAATTGTTCTCCTGGTTCTGCTCCCTTCACTCCATCCCTGCTACCCAGCATTCTCTGAAATGGTCTCTTTCATCATTTCTTATGGATAAATAACATTCCATTATATTCAGATATCATCCTTTGTTCATTCTTCAGTTAATGGAGACCCCTAAGCCTAGAGGATAATTGTTTTTTCCTTCCCTTCATGTTCAGGAAGTTATGTTTTGCTTCTGTTCATTCCCTTCCTAGCATTATGTTCCTCTTAACCCCTCCTTCATTTTCCATTTTTTTTCCTAGTTAAGTTATAACCAATATCCTTTTTATTATTACTTTCAATGATCAGTCATTCGTTTTTCCCTCTTGTCTCTCCCCACCCCCATCCACTGAAAAGAAAAAAACAACACAGAATTCCTGAATTACATAAGCTTAGTCAAGCAAAACAGTTTTATTTTGGTTACTTCCAAAATGAATTTCTTATTTTGCCCATTAGTCCATCTCTCTGCCATAAGGTGGGCAGTGCTCTTTATCAGTCCTCTTTCTGGAATTATGATTGATCAGAGTTCTTAAGTCTCTCAAAATTGTTTATTGTTGTTTTGTTTTGTTTTTACAATATTCGGGTTACATTGTAAATTATTCTTGTTCTGCTTACTTTACATCAGGTTGCACAACTCTCCCAGGTTTCTTTGAAATTTGTCTTTTACCTCCTTTCTTAACAGCACAATAGTATTTCAATACATTCAAATGACACAATTTGTTGAACCACTCCCCAGTGATGGCCATCCCCTTAGTTTCCGGTTTTTCCTACCATTCAAAAGGAGCTGCTATAAATATTTTTGTATATATAGTACTTTTTCCTCTTTCTTTGATCTCTCTGGGGTATAATAGGCCTAGTCATGGTATTGCTGAGTCATAGGGCATACAAATAACTTTTGTGTGACGTCTCTTGCTGGCATTGATTCAGATTTTATTACAGCCTAATGAACTTCTACTTTTTTCAGGCCAGCATTTATACTTCAAAGTAAAGCTATATTCCAGTGATATAAATGAAAACACTAAAATCTTTTTAAAAAACCCAAACAATATTAGTCCCATAGTTTTCTCACAAGTGATGCAGAATGTTGTATAGTCAGATGTGGGTATCAATAAAACTTTTTTTTTAAGTTCCCAAATCCCCATAGTCACTTGAGAACTTATTTCATGTCTTCAAAATTTGGGGCATTACAAGTTATAATTAAGATTCCACCTGGGCCAAAACATGGAACCATGTTCTCTTACTCATGAGAATCCTACAAATTCTTTATGTTTCATTTCTAAGATAATGTTTCTTCCTTAACCCTTCAGGCATATGCTAATCTTAAAGAATGAAGAACTTTTTGCAGAAAAAAGCAAGAAAACTATCAGGGAAGAATCTTTCAGCTATCCTGACATACTTAATGAGAATGAAAATCTAGACACAGAAGAAAAAAGTTGACTGTTTTACAGGGCCTGGAGAATTCATGTGAAGAAATTCCTCTCAGGATTGCCTGAGACTTGTTCAGTTCTTGGCGTACCATATTTGTGTTTTTGTTTTCACAGCTTAACTTTATTCAGAGTTGTTGGAAGCATAAATGTCATTGAGCCAAGAATTTTTTCCCCATCTCCCCCCACTTTGAGGTAATCCATGAACCTTACTGTTCACTTGATTTTCTGCCTGAGTATGACTGAACATTCAGGTGATGACAACACTAGGAATGTTTTCCCTTAGCCAACATGTACATGCCATTAAATTAACTTTTCATTCTGCCCTTCCTTACTGCACCAGAAGAAGGTATCTCCTTACGTCTATTCTCTTGCTAGAAAAGATAAATTTGTGGTTGATTATATCTCCCAAAATCATAGGATTTTAAAGTTGGAAGAGATCTTGGCAATATTCTAGTCCAGGGGTGGGGAACCTGTGGCCTCAAGGCCACATTTGGCCCTCTAGGTCGTCAAGTGCAGCCGTTTGACTAAATCCAAACTTCACACAACAAATCCCCTTAATAAAAGGATTTGTACTGTAAAACATGGACTCAGTCAAAAGGCCCCACCCAAGGACCTAGAAGGCCACATGTGACCTCAAGGCTGCAGGTTTCCCATCCCTGTTCTAGTCTGTGCTGCTCATTTTTCAGATGAGGAAAATGAGGTCCAAAGAGACTTGTCCAAAGTAACGCAACCATCTAATGATAAAGTCAAAATCAGGCCTTAGAACTCCCACTCCCAAGTCCAGTGCTCTTATGACAATGCCATGCTTTCACACTACCCTACCTTTCCAGAATCAATTTGTTGAAAAACAATCTAATTTATAAATTTTATATAAAAAATGGATCCCTGGATCTAGAGTGTTGTGGTAGAGTAGGTACTAAACCAGAGACCAGGTAACTTTCTGGATCACCTTAGGGAATTCACTTGACTTTCTCTGGGTCCTAGGTTATCTATGAAATGTAGGTCTTGGACAAGATGACCTCTGAGGTCCCTTTCAGCTCTGATGCTTTCTTGATTGACCCCAACATTCTATAAACTATGGCTTAGCAAAAAGTTTTTGTGGGGGCGACTTAAGTGACACAGTGAATAAAGCACCAGCCCCAGAGTCAGGAAGACCTGAGTTCAAATCCAGCCTCAGACACTTAACACAAAAACTAGCTGTGTGACCTTGGGCAAGTCACAATCACAATTGCCCTCCAAAAAACAAAAAGAAAAAGTTTTTGTGGTTTCTGTCATCCTCTATTATCCAGAAATGTATGACTTTGTGAAAATAGTCATTAGCAAAGACCAAAACCATGTTGATTCAGGAAATTTGGGGGATAGGAATAATCTATTAAATTGATGAAATCTCCCAGTAGATTAGATGCTTATGGTGCTACTCACTTCCAAGGCTCTGGTTATAACTTCATACATTTGAATTTTAAGTTGAAAAAAAAAAAAACCAACCCTTCACCTAAGGCAACATTGTGTTTTTCCAGCAGTGATGAAGAAGAGATAATGAATTCTTCAGACAAAGTTAATTCAACCTAATTCAATTCAATTAAGCATCTGCCCTATGCCAAGCAGTCATCCTGAGTGCTAATAATATAAAGACAAAAAAAAAATAGCCCCTGCCCTCAAGGAGCTTATATTCTTCTTCATGGGTATTTGGGGGAGAGGGGTATGAAAGATAGCAGGATCAGGAAAAGCTTCATGTAGAGAATCCTGGTTCTTTTGGAGCAATGTGAGCAAAACCTGATTCTGCTTCTACATTAGCATTGCTGTCAGTCAAGAAGCATTTATGAATCATCTTCCAAGTACCGCCTACTGTGCTAAGAGGTGTGGCTACAAAGAAAGGCAAAAAACAGGCTTTGCCCTCGAGGAGCTTACAGTCTGAGGGCAAACAACATGCAAACAGGCTGTAGGTGAATAAATGGAAGATGATCAAGGGGGGGGGGCACTAGAATGAAAGGGGGGTTGAGAAAGGCTTCCCATAGAAGGTGGGTTGTTTTTTGTCCTGGTTCCATCTAAATGAAGGTAAACTAAGGCACAAAGTCCTGAGCATGCTCTGTTTTTGGCAAGTTTGGCAGTTTCTACAGACAAAAGGAGAAGCATCCAAAAGCAAAAAGGCGGCATCATAGATGGGAGAAGCAATATGATTAGCTAGAAATTTGGAATACAACCCCTCCTTCTTGTAAGTATGGGAAACTCATTGGTGGTGTCCAGTTGCAGGGCTAGTTAGTTTCACAGCAATACCAGATCAGCCTTTATTGAAGGACAGCTTCAGTCTTCAGAGTTTGGTCTAAAAAGAGACAAATTAAGATTATATATGTGCTGTTTATTCTCTGTAAGCTAGCTGAATCATACATATATAAACTGAGCTTACTTTGTGGTTAGGCTGCACAGTTTATATACCTATAAAGGAAGGAAGTGTTCCCTCCTCCCTTTTCCCTGACTCAGGATATCTTTGTTTTTTGTCAGCCAAAATTAGAGTTTTCCCCTCAGACAAAACACAAAAACTAACCATTTGACCTTTGGCAAGTCACTTAACCCCAAATGCCTTACCTTTCCTCCTCCAATAAGCAAAAAAGCAACCAAAAAAAACCAAAAACTTGTTTCCAAAGGCAAGGAAGTACCCCTGACTTCAGGGTGTCTATCCTTTTATTAGCTGAAATTATAATTCCCATAGAACAAGAGAGTGTCCCCAGGATGTCTAATTTCTGTCAGCCATAAACAAGGGAATGTCATAAGAAGAGAGTGTTATAATAGGACAGTGTCCATAAAACAAGATAAGAGAAATGCCATTAATCAAGATAGGGAGGAAGACAGCGAGGTCAGAACTACAGCATCAAAAGCCTCCAAGAAAAATATGAGCGGGTTACAGGCCATGGAGGAGCTCAATAAAGACTTTGAAGATCAAGTAAGAGAAGTGGAGGAAAAATTGGGAAGAGAAATGAGAATGAAGCAAGAAAATCATGAAAAGCAAGTCAATAGCCTGCTAAAGGAGACCCAAAAATACACTGAAGAAAATAACACCTTAAAAAAATAGATGAACTCAAATGGCAACCAGAGCCTTAAAAAGCCAAATTTGCCAGATGGAAAAGGAATTTCAAAGCCACTGAAGAGAATAATGCCTTCAAAATTAGATTGGAGTAATTGGAAGCTAATGACTTTATGAGAACTCAAGATACTAGAAAAAAGATCCAAGCAAATGAAAAAATAGCGGTGTGAAATACCTTATTGGAAAAACCACTGACCTGGAAAATAGATCCAGGAGAGATAATTTAAAAATTAGTGGACTTAGGGGCAGCCAGGTAGCACAGTGAGTAAGAGCACCGGCTCCAGTGTTGAGAAGACCTGGAGATCGAAGCCCAGGCTCAGACACTTAGCACCCACCCAGAAACACCTGGCCGTGTAACCTTGAGCAAGTTACTTAACCCCAATTGCTTAGGGGTGGCCAGGTGGCTCAGCGAGTAAGAGCGAGCACTGGCTCCAGTGTCGGGATGATCTGGATCAAATCCAGGCTCAGATACTCAGCACCACACCCAGAAATAACTGGCTGTGTAACCTTGAGCAAAAAAAAATTAGTGGACTAACCTGAAAGCCATGATCAAAAAAGGAGCCTAGACACCATCTTTTAAGATATTAGCAATCAAAACTGCCCTGATATTCTAGAACCAGAGGGCAAAATAGAAATTGAAAGAATTCACTGATTGCCTCTTGAAAAAGATCCCAAAAAGAAAACTCCTAAGAATATTGTAGCCAAATTCCAGAGTTCCCAGGTCAAGGAGAAAATACTGCAAGCAGTCAGGAAGAAACAATTTGAGTATTGTGGAAACACAATCAGGATAACACAAGACCTAGCAGCTTCTACATTAAGGGATTGAAGGGCTTGGAATATGATATTCCAGAGGTCAAAGGAGCTAGGATTAAAACCAAGAATCACCTACCCAGCAAAACTGAGTACAATACTACAGGGGAAAATATGGACATTCAATTAAATAGAGGATTTTCAAGCATTCTTGATTAAAAAAACCAGAGCTGAACAGAAAATTTGGCTTTCAAATACAAGAAGCAAGAGAAGGTAAACAAGAAAAAGAAATCATAAAGAACATATTAAAGTTGAACTATTTACACTCCTACATGCAAAAATGATAATGGTAACTCATAAGACTTTTCTCAGTATGAGGATAGTTGAAGGGAATATATATGTATATATTTATGTGTACATACATATATATGTATGTATAGGAAGGTGTATGTGTATATAAATATATATGTCAGTGTGGGCATATGTATGTTCATGTATACATAGAGAGCACAGGGTGAGTTAAATAGGAAGGGATGATATCTAAAAAGTAAAATTAAGAGGTGAGAGAGGAATTTATTGGAAGAAGGAGAAAGGGAGAGATAGATTGGGGCAAATTATATAAAAGAGACAAGAGAAAACTGTTACAGTGGAGGGGAAGAGCAGGAAGGTGAAAGGGAATGGGACAACCTTATTCTCAGTGAATTTGGCTTAAAGAGGGAATAACATACACAGTTGGGTATCTTACCCTACAGGAAAATATGGGTGGAGGGGACAAGAGGGGGGAGGATAGAAGGGAAGGAAGATTGGGGGAGAGGGTAGTTAGAAGCAAACATTTTTTAAAAGGAATAGGGTCAAAGGAGAAAATAGAATAAGTGGGGGGTGGAATAGGATGGAGGGAAATATGGTTAGTCTTCCACAACATAACTACTATGGAAATGATTTTGGTAACTACACATGTACAACCTATATTGAATTGTTTATCTTTCCAGTGGGGGCAGGGGAGGAAGGAAGAAGGAAAAAAAAATCTGGAACTCAGTTTTAAAAACAAATGTTTTTTTTTAATTGGGTTTTTTTACATGCAACTGGGATATAAGATATACAGGCACAGGGGTATAGAAATCCATCTTGCCCTACTAGAAATTTAGGGGGAGGAGATAAGAAAGGACAGATTGGGGGAAGGGGTATTCAGTAGGCTTGCTATTTTGGGGTGGGGGTAGGGGAAAGATGGGGAGAAAAATTTGTAACTCAAAATCTTGTGGAAATTAATGTTGAAAACTAAAAATGAATGAATGAATGAATTTTTTAAAAAAAAGAACTTCTCTAATGCACTTAGGAAAAAATAAATAAAAATCATTCCCCAATTGATAGATGGTCAAAGGATATGAACAGGCAATTTTCATAAGAAGCAATTAAAGATCTATAATTATATGAAAAAATACTTTAAATCACTATTGATTAGAGAAATGCAAATCAAAACAACTCTTAGGTACCACATCTCATGTGTCAGGTTGGCTAACTGTAATAGTAATGGAATTTAAAGATCCCCTGTATTGGCTTGGTTGAGTGTTAAAACCCAGAGCTTGTGAATCCCACTTGTGGGATGGACTTGTTGACATGAAAAGAGAGGGCTAAACTGGGAGGAGCTGGTGACGTGGCTTTAGAGAGGCACAAGCAGAGAGAGAGAGGCAGAAGAATTTTTTGGAAGCAGCATTGTAGAAGCAGAGAGATGGAGAGGATTGCTGAGGACCAGTTTGAGCTGCCCAGGACTTTTGAGAGCTGCCACCCAGAGCTGCCACGGACTGAGGAGACATGTCTGTAATGCTGGTACTTTGTCTGTTTTGATGTTGTTTTGCCAGATTTGTCCATTGGTGAAGGACAGTGCTGTTGTTGCAGAGGTCCTGGAACCTTGCTGTTGGTTCAGAAGCCCTGAAGAAGGATTTTCTGGTTGTATGTTTACAGAAATCCTGGAAGAGGGTCTTGCTGATGTTTTCATGGGTCCTAGGACTGTTCTGCAGACAGAGAATGAACTAATGAGGACACTGGCAATGTATCTTGTGGCCTTGTTAAGCTTTGTCTCCCCAGGAACAGAGATTGCTGAGAACTTGCCTTGGGTCAAGATGAAGAAAAGACCTCTCTTTGGGTATTAAATGCTGTGAGCATATCTTAAGCTTGTTGTAACTCTGGGGTAGATGACCTATTCAGTTGTGATCCATGGGTGGGGAACTTTTGACTTTTTTTGTGTGTTCTGTGACTGACCAAATGAATGTACTTTGTTTATGATTGGAAACATCTCCATTTGAGAAGAGGGGCTTTGTGATTGACTAAATAAATGTATTTCCCAGGGGTGGAGTAGTACTAGGTTGAATTACACTTGGTGAATGCTGTATTTTAAATTATGCTGTATTTTGATTTTCTCTGTTCTTAATTTGTCACTGAATAAAATGGAGAGTGGCTATACTGGTATTTTGAACCTTTGGGAAGTTGCCTTTGCTTGGAGTTACACTAACATGACAAAACAGGAAAATGATAAATGCTGGAGAAGATGTGGGAAAATTGGACAATAATGCATTGTTGGTGGAGTTGTGAACTGATCTTTTTATGGTGGCAAAGAATTGGAAATTGAGGGATGTCCATCAGATGGGGAATGACTGAACAAGTTGCGGTAAATGAATGCAATGGAATACTATTGTGCTATCAGAAATGATGAGCAGGCAGACTTCAGAAAAACCTGGAAAGATTTATATGAACTAATGCTGAGTGAAATGAGCAGAACCAGGGGAACACTGAACACAGTAACAACCACAGTGACTGACTTTGACAGACTTAGCTCTCTTCTCAGCAATGTAAGGATCTAAGACAACTCCAAAAGACTCATGAGGGAAAATTCTATCCACATCCAGAGAAAAAACTGAATACAGATGGAAACATACTGTTTGTTCTCCTTTTCTTTTTTAAAATTATTTACTTGTAGTTTAAAACTTCAATTCCACAAATTTTTTGAGTTCCAAAATTTTCCCCCTCTTTCTCCTCCCCCCCCCCTCAAGGCAGCATATAATTCAATAGAGGTTTTACATATACCTTCACATAAAACATTAGTCAAGTGGTAAAGAAGAATTATAACCAATGGAATGAACCACAAGAAAGAAGAAATAAAATAAAACAAAAAAGAGAGCATGTAGATTTACTTCAATCTGTACTCAGACTCCATAATTCTTTATCTGGATGTGGATAGCCTTTTCCATCATGAGTCTTTTGGAGTTGTCTTATAACCTTGCATTGCTGAGAAGAACCCAGTTTATCAAAATGAGTCATCACAGATACGATGTGTCTGTAATTGTATACAACGTTCTCCTGGTTCTGTTCTCCTCACTCACCATCACTTTATATAAGTCTCTCCAGGTTATTATGAAGTCCTTCTGCTCCTCATTTCTTATAACACAATAGTATTCCATTACATTCATATACCACAGCTTGTTTAGCCATTCTCCAGTTGATGGGCATCCCTTTGATTTCCAGTTCTTTGCCACCACAAAAAGAGCTGCTATAAATATTTTGGTACATACAGGTCCTTTTCCCACTTGCATGTATTTCCCACTAGTCCTTTGGGATACAACCCTAGAATTGGCATTGGGTCAAAGGGTATGAACATTTTATAGTCCTTTGGGCATAGTTCCAAATTGCTCTCCAGAATGGCTGGATTAGTTCACAACTCCACTAACAATGCATTAGTGTTCTAATTTTCTCACATTTTCTCTAACATTTATCATTTTCCTGTTTTTTCATGTTAGGCAATCTGACAAATGAGATGTGGTACCTAAGAGTTGTTTTGATTTGCATTTCTCTGATCAACAATGATTCAGAGCATTCTTTCATGTGATTATAAATATCTTTAATTTCTTCCTCTGAAAACTGCCTATTCATATACTTTGATCATTTATCAAATGGGGAATGACTTGTATTCTTATAAATTTGACTCAGTTCTCTATTTTAGAAATGAGACCTTTATCAGAGACACTGTAAAAATTCTTTCCAAATTTTCTGCTTCCCTCCTAATTTTGGTTGCATTAGCTTTGTACAAAAAATTTTCAATTTAATGTAATCAAAGTTATTCATTTTGCATTTCATAATGTTCTCTATCTCTTGTTTAGTCATAGAGTCTTTCCTTCTCCATAAATCTGACAGGGAAACTATTCCTTGCTCTCTCAGATTGCTTATAGTACTAGCCTTTATATCTAAATTGTGAGCCCGTTTTTTATTTTATTTTGGTATAGAGTGTAAGATATTGGTGTATGCCTAGCTTCTGCCATACTATTTTCCAATTTTCCCAGCAGTTTTTGTCACATTCTTATCCCAGAAGCTGGAGTCTTTGGGTTTAATCAAAACAGTAGGTTACTATAGTCATTGACTTCTGTGTCTTGTGTACCTAATCTATTCCACTGATCCACCACCCTATTTCTTAGCCAGTACCAAGTAGTTTTGATGACTCCTGCTTTATAATACAGTTTAAAATCTGGTATGGCTAGGCCACCTTCCCTAACATTTCTTTTCATTAATTCCCTTGATTTTCTGGACTTTTTGTTCTTCCAGATGAATTTTGCTATCATTTTTTCTAGCTCTATAAAATAATTTCTTGTTGGTTTGAATGGTATGGCACTAAATAGGTAAATTAATTTAGGTAAAATTATAATTTTTATTATATTAGCTCAGCCTAACCATGCACAACTGATGTTTATCCAGTTATTTAGAACTGACTTTATTTGTGTAAAAAGTGTTTTGTAGTTGTGTTGATATAGTTCGGGATTTGTTTTGGCAGGTAGACTCCCAAATATTTTATAATGTCTACAGTAACATTATATGGAATTTCTCTTTCTATTTCTTGCTGTTGTACTTCATTAGAAATATATAGGAATGTCAAGGATTTATGTGGGTTTATTTTATATCCTGTAACTTTGCTAAAGTTGCTTATTGTGTCAAGTAGTTTATTTACTTGATTCTCTAAGTATATCATCATATCATTTGCAAAGAGTGATAACTTAGTCTCTTCTTTGCCTATTCTCATTCCTTCAATTTATTTTTCTTCTCATTGCTACAGCTAACACTTCTAGTACCAAATTGAATAGCAGGGGTAATAGTGGACATCCTTGTTTCACTCCTGATCTTATTGGAAATGCTTCTAGCTTATCCCCATTACATATAATACTCGTTGGTGGTTTTAGGTAGGTGCTAGTTATCATTTTAAGGAAGGCTCCATTTATTCCAATGCTTCCTAGTGTTTTTAATAGGAATGGGTGTTGTATTTTGTCAAAAGCTTTTTCTGCATCTACTGAGATAATTATATGGTTTCTACTAGTTTTGTTGTTGATCTGATTGATTATGCTGATAGTTTTCTTAATATTGAACTAGCCTTGCCTTCCTGGAAAAAAATGCTATCTGATCAAAATGTATTATTCTCATGATATGTTGCTGTAATCTTTTTGCTAATATTTTATTTAAAATTTTTGCATCAGCACGATGAACATGTGGAGGCCCAGGCTGGGAGCACTGGCACAGGTGCACCTCGGAGACCCTGCAGAGCTGGGCCGAGCACCCTGCAGAAGCTGGCACCCAGGCCTAGGAGGGCTGCAATCTGCAGCCTCCCAGCCCAGGCAGGTCCCCTGTCTCTGGAAGCAGGGGCTGGAGCTGTGGTTTCCTGTTCTCCGGGACAGTTGAGTTCTCAGTTTCAGGGCTTCAGAGGCCAAATTCCAAAGGTCAAAAAACAGAGTGCTCATCTGATGAATTTGAGGAAAACAGGTACACTGGGTGGCAAAAACTCACTAGATGAAACCACTTATAAAAAACTTGTGGAGGAAAACACTGGACTCCTTAGCATATTTTTTTGAAGATCTCGGAGACAAGCCTTACACATGCAAGGATTATGATGTTTCATTTGGGAATGGTGATGTAACAGTAAAGCTGGGTGGAGACCTGGGAGCCTATGTGATCAACAAACAGTCCCCCAACAAGCAAATCTGGTTGTCTTCTCCATCCAGTGGTCCCAAATGCTACAACTGGACAGGGAAGAATTGGGTGTATGCTCATGATGGAATGTCTCTCTATGAACTTACAAGAAATGGAGTTTTCCAAAGCCTTGAAAACTCAATTAGACATGTCTTCCCTGGTCTGTTCTGGAAAAGACACTTGAAAAAATCTAATTTTTAAAGACGTTGAAAGCTATAGACAAAGAGTACCTCCCTCCTCTGCACCTGAATTTGTTTTCATCCTCTTAAGCATCCTCCCCCCATTTATGTAATAGTTATGTGAAAAGAATATATATTTTTGACCTAAAAAAAATTTTTTTTGCATCTATATTCATTAGGAAAATTGGTCTATAATTTTCTTTCTCTGTTTTGGCTCTTCCTAAGTTAGATGTCAGTACCATATTTGTATAATAAAAAGAATTTGGTAGGACTCTCCTTTTCTTTTGTTGTTTTGTTTTGTTTCTTCTTTCCTCCCATTAGTTCTAATTCTTCCTTACATCATGACTAATGTGAAAAATATGTTTAATATGAATGTATATAGAGGT
>NW_027187341.1:17574036-17600312 GCF_028583685.1 Petaurus breviceps papuanus | reverse complement strand
ACCTCTATATACATTCATATTAAACATATTTTTCACATTAGTCATGACATAAGGAAGAATTAGAACTAATGGGAGGAAAGAAGAAACAAAACAAAACAACAAAAGAAAAGGAGAGTCCTACCAAATTCTTTTTATTATACAAATATGGTACTGACATCTAACTTAGGAAGAGCCAAAACAGAGAAAGAAAATTATAGACCAATTTTCCTAATGAATATAGATGCAAAAAAAATTTTTTAGGTCAAAAATATATATTCTTTTCCCATAACTATTACATAAATGGGGGGAGGATGCTTAAGAGGATGAAAACAAATTCAGGTGCAGAGGAGGGAGGTACTCTTTGGTGCATCCAGGATTCACTGCATGTGCCCATATATCCAATCCCTTTGGGCCATTGGTATTCCTTCTACCCTTTACCTGTTTCTGTCTCAGGTGAAAAAAAATTCCTTGTTTGTATACGTGTTTCCCCAATATTAGCCTCTAAGTTCCTTGAGGATACAGACTTCTCTTTCATCCTTGTATTCCCAGGGCCCCTTTGCAGGAACTATACCTCAAGGTCGCAAAGGCTCATCTATCCATTGGTGGCTTTTGCCAGTTTGTGGCATTTTATCTATCACATAGTAGGCATTTAATAAAGTTGTTGGATTGAACTGAAAGAACTTCACCAAAATCCATCCCATTACTATGTCTGAAAACAGATTAAGTTATCATAAAATTATTTTCACCATTTTTTTCTATTAGTAGACAAATAAATGAACCATATTTTGTAAATTGGAGATCTGGTTCTTGACCCTTTGGCTAGTATATGGGAAGGTGCTGTAATTACCAAGTCATCAATTTGCTGGAATCAGAGCACTTAGCAGTGTATAGAAAGTTGTAGAGAAATGGTGGCAGAAACTCTTTGTGGGGATTACAAGGAGGGAATTATTTCTAGAAATTATAATATGTACAAGAAATGACTGCTGAGCCTTAGTCTTTTCCACAATGACTTTTATTTGATATGTACTTAATTGCAACTCTTTTCTTTAAAAAAAAAAAAAAAGCAGAGGTTTAGGCATCAGGCCTGCTTTTAGGGCCCGATCACCCACCCACCCCTTAATAAAAGTGCATAAAAAATTTTAAATCAAATAAATAAATTTTAACTATAGTGTTAGTATATATACAATTTCAAGTATTGCCAGCAATTCTAGTTAATGGGAAAGAAAAGCTTTTTCCTGAGGGTGTATTTAGGTTGCGGCATCTGCTTCCCTTTGTTGTTCGGATCAATTTTTTTGCTCACTTCAGAGTTTACCTCCGTCAGGATGTCAAGAATAGCCACTCCCCTGAAAAACAGAATATCACAAAGGAATTAACCAAAGGATGAATACATACTGTGGTAAACTGGGGAAGGACTCCTATTCATAACGCCATGGTTCCAGGTCAGTGGGTTCACATAGTCATGTGGTCAAACTGCTTTTCCCCTCCACCAATAAGGGTACCCTGAGGAAGTGTGGGTTGGGATGTTATACATTAGAATTGTTTTTCCTGTACAATACTCCACAATACTCTAACCATCCACTAAGTCTTAGACTGACTCCAACCTCAATTTATCTGTACGATGAGGAAAAGGACACTGGATATCATAGAATTACCTGAAAGTCCTGCCTACAAAATTCTCTCAATTCTTCAAAAGAAAGCACATGGAAAGAGCGGTAAAATCAGGAAGGAAAGGTAATTGCTATTCCAGATGTCCACCACGAACAGGAAGCATTGCAAGGTTGGGTGGGCAGGTATTTGGAAGTAAGTGCTAAGGGCAGACCAAGATGAAGAGAAGGAAGAAGGGTTTGGGAAGGTAATAATTACCGAGGACATTTTTCCTTCAGATTCTTGCAAAGGGACTGTATGTACCAGGTTCCCTCCTTCGGGTGTCGGTAAGAGATATGATTCTCTACAGTTGCCATTCCAAGCAAAAAGTCGGCTTCATCTGGAATGCATTCACTCTGAAGAAGTGAATCCAATTCCAGATATTCTCTTTGCTGATCAGAATCTGTATCGAGGGTGACCCCACTTTGGATGATCTTGCCTTGACAAGCTTGAATAAAGAATACTTTGGGTTTACCAGCAAGGGACGGGCACTTGGAACTACGGTAATACGATGTCAGATCTCTGATGGCCACCTCCTGCCCATCGATGCCGTAGATGGTGCCTCTATCCCCATGGGACAGGAGGCAGCAAACAAAGCAATCTCTGCCTTCGTGGCTCTTGTCCCGGAAGCTCCGCAGGTCTTCGTGTATTTGCTTTGCTGTGCGATCTTGCAAATGTACAATTTCAAAATGAAGCTCCTTGAAGGTGTTTTTCAGAGCATCTAGGAAAGGAAACAGAGGAAAACACTCTGTGAAATAAGAGTAGAGATAAAGAAGTATTTGAAAACAGAAGCTACAAATCATGTCCCACTAAATGACTCCCTTGCTTCTTCAGGCTACTGGTACCTGGGCTTAGCAGATACATCATTGCCCCAGGACCCAAATAGAAAAGAGGGAGGGTGAAGATCATTTTTATAAATTAATTTACCATAATACATAGTCTCCAAGTTCTGTTGTTAGTAGTTTTCAGTCATGTCCAACTCCTTATAACCCCATTTGGGGTTTCCCTGGCCCAGATACTAAAGTGGTTTGCCATTTCCCTCTCTAGCTCATTTTACAGGTGAGGAAACTGAGGCAAATGGGGTTAAGTCACTTGCCCAGGGTCACAGAACTAGTAAATGACTGAGGCCAGATTTGAACTCAGGAAGATGAGTCTTTCTGATTCCAGGTCCAGCACTCTATCCACTGTGCCACTTAGCTGCCCCTAATCTGCAAGATCATATGATAAAATGTTTATTAGGGTTATTCTGCTGGGCCATCTCCAGTTGTCCTGATCTATATCTGGCCACTGGACCCAGATGTTTCTGGAGGTTAAAGTGAGGCTGGTGCCTTTGCACAGCCCTGCCTCACTTAAATCCAATTCATCTGCATTTCATGCCATCACCGTGATGTCACGGTGCTCTTCAAGAACCAAGGACAAACAACAATAAACCACCTTGACAGTCTTCTTAGACCTCACTCCTGGCAATGCACTATTCAATCTAGTGACGCCAGTCTCCTAGCTGTTCCATTAATAAGATATTCATCTCCTGACTCAGGGCATTTTCTCTGGCTGTCCCTCATTGCCTAGACAGCTTTCCTTCCTCATCTCTGACTGCTGGCTTCCCTGGCTTCCTCCAAGTCCCAGCTAAAGTCTCACAGAAAGCCTTTCCTAATCTCTCAGTTCTGTTGCCTTCCCTCTGATAATTATCTCTTATTTATATATTATTTGTGCATAATCTGTCTGCTTACTATCTTCCCCATGAGATTGTGAGCTTGAGGGAAGGGACTGCCTTTTGCCTCTTTTTAAAGTTTTCTCCAATGCTTAGCATAGTACTTGGCATGCAGTGGGCAAATAAAGGCTTTTTGACTATGCTGTGTTCTATGCTAAGTGCTAGGGATACACAAAAGAAAAAGACCATGGGCATCTAGGTTACACAGTGAATAGAGCACCAGCCCTGGAGTCAGGAGGACCTGAGTTCAAATCTGGCCTCAGACACTTAACACAAATACTAACTGTGTGACCTTGGGCAAGTCCCCAATTGCCCTCCAAAGAGCGAAAAAGAAAAAGACCAAAAAATACCCAACCCAGGGCTCCTGACCTCAAAGACTCTAATGGAGAAGAAAGCACACAAGTACTATGTAAGTACAAGAGATAGAAGGTAATGTTAGAAGGATTTTGCTATTTGATTTAGCTATGTGGGGTGAAGGGGAGTGAGATGTTGAGGTTGACACCAAGGTAGTAAGCCTGGGTGACTGGGAAGGTGGAAGTGGTCTCCGAGTTCAAGTACAGAAGGTGGAAAAGTTTGAGAGAGGAAGATGACCACAAGTTTTGTTTTGGATAAGTTGAGTTTGAGATGCCTATGGGACATTGAATGCTAGACAAAAGGCAGCTGATAAAGAGGAACTAGAATTCAGGAGAGAAAAGGGGAATAGCTATTTCAATCTGGGAATCATCTTCATAGCAATAATACTTGAACCCATGGGAGCTGATAAGATCACCAAGTGAGAAATTATAGAGTGAAAAAGAAGAGGACTGGGGGAGGGGGAAGTGGGGGGAAACACAACCTTGGACCCAGGATACTCATGGTTAGTAAATATGGCTTAGAAGAAGAATGAAAAGCCTTAGGAATAGTCATATGGAGCCTGAGGAGTGGTCAATTAACTTGGAATAGAGGGGCAGGTTTTGGAAGTACAAAGGTCAGAGCAACTGTGGGGGGAACAGGTCAACTGTCCACGTGACCTCTGGTCCAGAGAATATATCCTGTGGAGAGGAACTAGGGTAAAAAGCAGGGAGAGAAGGAGGCCAAGGTTGGGGCCCAAGATAGGTTTCAGCAGAAGGGTACCATGAGAAGGTTGACCTGTAGACAGTTTTCCTATGACTTAGTTACAGACAGGGGACTGAAGTTGCCTCATGATGGAGGATGGAGGAAATTATTATTTCTCTCTTATATTAATAACCAATTATTAATTGAGATTAAGATTTTTTTTTCTAATTCTCATCCAGAAATAAAGCCTTGTAGGGTAATATGGCAAGTATTTGAAGGACATTACTGATCTTGCCAAAAAAATTACTCTACCTAGACCAGTTTACCTAGGTGGAATTGTTACCCTACCCAACTAGAAAAACCTTACAAAGAGAATCTAATCCATTGTGTTCTACTCAGGCTTGGGTTGGTAGGTGACTTGGGGAGGGGAGGGAGGGAAGGGATAGATCTTTTGTCTAGATTGGCTGAGGCTGAGAATGGTCTGGGAATAAGAGTGGCATAATTAAAGTCACCTTCTCAGCCCCTTGTTAGAATAAATCTACCTCATTATAATATTCATTCTCTCATTAATTGTTAAATAATTTATTACCACTTGTTAGGAACACCCCCTTAGAGGGGGTGTTCAAGCATCGAGAGGCCTCCAGGAGGGGTCTTTGCTTTATCAGAGAAGGCCATAATTAATAAAATGATTAATTACCCAGAAATTATGTCTCTTGAATTTTTTTATACATCACAGTTAAGAAGCACATTCTCCCCCTCACTCTCCCCACCAATTTTTGGTGCTCAAAAACTAAGCCCTAATTTCCCTATGTTAACTGTATCTCTGGACAAGGTGATAGGAGTAGAGACAGAGGTGTGAGAGCAAAAAAGAAGGGCATCTGTCACACTGGAAGGTCTGAATCTGTTACAAAAAAACCAATCAAGTTTATATATGAACTGGACCATAACTGGTTAATATCTCAGAACTTCTCAGGATAAATGGTTATGATAGGAGAGGAAACAACAAACTAAAATGCCTTCCCAATTCATTTCTATTGGACACACTGAAGTTTAGGAAAAGATACCCATTACTTGGCTTTGGAATTGAAACTCATTACTCCTGGTCTCGGTTTGAAGACTCACCTATGAAGAATCACACACAGGACATAGAAATGGAAAGGACCTTAGGGACCATCTGGCCTGACCAGTGCTTAATCAGCCTACACCATGGTGACTCCCTTGCCTAGGGAAGAGGGAAGCTGACGCTCACTTCCATGAGAAAACATATTCAGAGTTGGGGTTTAGCAGAGAGCAGTCTAGCATAGAGGTCCTCCCAGCCCTCACTGATGAAAGTTTCCCAGCAAAGCTTCCTGCCTTCAGGTGCCTCTGATTCTGTTGTACCTGCATCTATATCTGTCCCTTTCCTGTCCCTTATGGTCTGGTGCTCAGGCTTTTCCTTCCGTGCTCTTTGGAAGTCAAAGTTGTTGATGATCAAGCAGTATCCTCGAGGCTTGCTGCTCATTTTGTAAGCTTTGTCCTCATCCTGAAAAAATGAAGACACAAAAAAAAACTTCTCACTCTGTGAGCCCCAGTCCAAATAGTTCATACAGAGTCTCATTTGTAAAACAAAGAAGCTGAACGAGATTGCCCCCAAAGGCCTTTCTCCCTCCAATATGTCTTTCTCATTCACACTGATACACATCCCACACTCCACCCCAAGAAAGGGATACTTCTCCAAAATTCCCAGCGCCATTCCCCTCACTTTTTCTGCTTCCTCTACATCCTTGCTATCTTTGTGCATATAACAATAATCCCTTATATGAAGTAAGAATTGGATAGGTCGGGGCACCTTTAGCTATATATTAAATGTAAATACTATGTATGTACGTACGTATGTGTATATATACATATATATGTGTATGTACACATATGTATCTGGATTATTGTGGGGTAGGTTGAGGGGGGGAAGGTGAGGTTGGTCCAGACCTACAATTTTATCATTGTGGCAATACTTCTTTCACTGAATAAAATCAGTAACTCATCTGTAAGCTATAATCTTCGATAGAGACAAGATTTGAAGTAAGATTTTCCCAATTCTAAAGTCAGCTGTCTATACACCATGCCGTACTGTTTTTCATACATGATCTCAATCTGAAAAACAACCATGGGAGGTGGGTAGAAAAGGTTTTTTTGATGAGGAAACTGAGGCTACTGACCACTGTCTACAGTGTGCTTACTTGCCAAAAAGCCTTATATAGCTAGTACCCCCCTCCTTTGACTCCAAGTCAATAGCTACTGACAATGTGTTCTCCTTCTCAGGGGTATGATGGAGCCAGCTGAACCAGCTGTTGAATTTTCCGTGTGAGCCTTTGCACCTTGGAAATTGGCAAATGTTACAAATCAAGGATTGATTTCCTGTTTTATTGACTGACTAGACTTTTAAAAGTGATGGACTAAATATGAATAAAGTGGATTAAACTTTAAAAGTGTGCCAAGCGAACATTTTTCCCTCCAGAGAGCCACTGTTAAGCATTTACCAAACACCCTGCCTGCCTATAACACAAGGACTTTCCAGAGACAATGTTTCCAGGGACCTCTTATGTAGGCCAAGGATATTTTCTCAGTTAGGATGTCTCTGTGGCATGGAGCTCAGACCCTGTCCTGTCAAATGCTAGGGCTGTGAGAGGTGGCCCTATCAGTCCTACTTACCTGCTCAAGAGGGTGCACTGCATGTTGATTTCAGGATTCTGGATGCCCAGAAGGGACAGTTGGGATTTAATTAGTTTGTAAAAGAAAATGATTGCTTCCTGCTTACTAAGAGGATGAAGAGACTACTTAGCTAGTCAAGAATTCTGGATCCTTCCACAGTGAGCAACAGCAGCAGAATTTGGGGGCCCTTGAAGGTTCCAAAAAACTGAGTATCACAGCCAAGCACCATGGGGAGAGGTGGGAAGCTTTGCTTTAGGGCCTTGCCACTAATCCCTGATAGGAGTGACTAGGTGGTACAGTAGATAGAGCACTGGGCCTGAAGTCAGAAAAAACCTGAGTTCAAATCCAGCCTTAGACACTTCCTAACTGTGTGACCCTGGGCAAGTCACTTATCCCAGTTTGCCTCAGTTTCCTCATATGTCAAATGATCTGGAGAAAGAAATGGCAAACCACTCCAGTATCCTTGTCAAAAAAAAAACCCAAATGGGGTCACAAAGAATTGGACACAACTGAAATGACTGGATGACAACAACAATTTATCCCTGGCAACTCATCTTAGACACTTCCCCACCATGGACAGGAAGAGGAGAAAGTCTGGGGTGGTTCCTCTACCTATCCAACATCTCCGCCTTGGGTCTCAATATACAGAAAACATTTTTATGTTTCTGTCTCTCTACTCATCTAACAACTATAAAAATGGAAAACAATAATGAATATAAAGTGGAATGGAATGGGGAAGGATGAGACAGGAAGTTGGTGATGTAAATATACCTTTTCTCCTGTAAAATCTCCGGATGTTGCCTGAAGGTCATTCATCATTTCTCCTGATGTTGCCTGAAGGTCATTCATCATTTCTTCAACTAAACGCAAGCACGATAAAGATTAGAATGCAATGGGCTTAAGAGGGAGCAAAGAAAAATGCAATATTCTAAATACAACTAGGATGCTTTTCACACTGACAATTCAGTTTACAAAAGTGATTTCTTAGGCCAGAGCTTATTTTTTTTTTGGAGGGGATAAGGAAGGGCATTTGGGGTTAAGTGATTTGCCCAAGGTCTCAAAGCTAGTAAGTATGTCAAGTGTCTGAGGCCAAATTTGAACTCAGGTCCTCCTGACTACAGGACCAGTGTACCACCTAGCTGCCCCACCAGATCTTATCTTAGGCCAAGAATTCACTTCTGGAATTTGCAGGTCCATATTGACCCTAGACATTATCCATCTTTCAGGGTTGATGCTTGAATAACATTTTTTTTTTTTAAAAAAGATACTGTCTTTTCCTCATCCATGTTACTAAAGGAAATTCAGTCTCATTTGTGAGAAGGGTTTTAATAACTCTTACAAGGAGTGCTAAATATCTGAGTTGTTGTTTGGGAAAAAAAAACAACCAAGCAAAAAACCCTTGCTTTTAAATTCTTTGTAATAACACCAGCTATGCTTCTCTGGTATAGACTCTGTCTTGTTTGGCGCAGCAGATATAAATGCTTAAAGATTCAGTCAAAAGTCCTTAAACCTGACCTGAGTTCTCAGAGAAAGTAACTTAACAAGGAAATTCTAAAAATGACATTGAGTGAATGATTTTGTGAGTAACCATCAATACCTAAATTTAAAATGAGATTTTTAAGGCGCAGCTAGGTGGCACAGTGAATAGAGCACAAGCCCTGGAGTCAGGAGGACATGAGTTCAAATTCAGCCTCAGACACTTAACACTTACTAGCTGTGTGACCTTGGGCAAGTCACTTAACCCCAACTGCCCTGCCCCCCCTCCAAAAAAAATGAGATTTATATTCATCTTTGTGTACCCTGCATTGCCTTGAACATAGCAGCAACTCAGTAAATGTCTGTCAGGTTTAACTGAATTGTATTAGGTTAAAATACAAAAACCTGGACTGACAAAACAGGAGGTGAGCAAATGCCCTCTCAGATCAAATAGAAACTTTCTGTTCATCATTTAAATCCCTTAAAAACTTGTATTCCTAATATTTAGCAGAGTAGTTGCTATAAAAATGCTGGTTGTACTGAACTAAACAGCAGAAAGGAGGAGAGAGAACACATAAGAATAAGTGAAATACATATATCCCTCAAACTTATCTTTATGTATTACCATCCTGGATTTCCACTGGAACTCTTTTTGTGATTCTTTCTGCTAGATTTAAAAAAATCAACATTTGGTTAGAAACCCTTTTGACAATAATGATGACAAACCATAAGCAAATTTTGACAAAGACAAAACAAGATTTTCCACCTCTTCTCGATTCGAAGTCTCTGATTTTCTTTAGTAGGTTCTTATCAATGACATCACAAACTGCTTTCAGGTCATCCAGGTTTTCTTCTCCTAGAATTCCCCGTTTCTCCATCTCAATGAAAATATCAATCAAGGTCTGGTGGAAAGGAGAGGACCATCAAGGAAAGAGCAGTTGAAAAGACTGGACTGTGAGTTACATCACTTTTCAGGTATTAACGTTTTTGCTTCCTTATACATTCTCAGAATCAGGGAAACTGTCTTTAGATAACCTGTCCCATATTTTCCAGGGATGTTCTGGCCTGTAAAGACCTGGCTATAGTCATGACATCACTGACTCTGTCCCTCAAGTCCACCACCAACTCTCCAAACCTATGTCTCATCCTAGTATCTCATTAAAATGGAGGCCAAAAGAAAGGCAATATGGCATGTGCCCCCATCTGACACCAGCTCTCCCTGAGCATTTCCTGAACTGTAAAGTGAGCAAATTGGATGAGATCACAGTTGGGGAACCTGCTGCCTCAAGGCCACATGTGGTCCTCTTGGTCCTCAAGCTTGGATTCAAAGGGCTACACTTGAGGACCTAGAGGACCACATGTGAACTTGAGGCTGCAGGTTCCCCAACCCTGGACTAGATGGTCCTTTATGGCCCTTACAACTCTAAATTTATGATCATATAAACAAAGAAAAGTGAGAAATATCTAAGGCAGATCAATTGTCCTAGCCCTGCTGAGACTCCCCTTTTTGTCATCTCCAAACACGGATCCCATTTTTTGCTAGAGATAACTTTTTCCTACTCCTAACCACAGCCAAGGTCCCATCACCCAATATCACGAATCCCAGCCAACTCTGCCTGAGAATTAGATGGTGGCAGGCCATCTTCTCTCTCTTCTCTTCAATCTTCTCTACCCCAACCCATTCTCAGAAAGAACTCTAGTTCACAAAGCACAACAATACCAACTCTTACCATATTATCTTCTAGTTTGCACTTGGGAATCTTGCGACTCAACATAAATTTAATAGATTTCAATTCAAATCTTGCCACATCTTCTGAAAGATCAAAAAGCAGGACCCTGGGGTAGGAAATTAAGAAACTTTTAAAAATGTCTCCTTGAGGCATTTTATAAGTTCCTACTCATTTTATCTTTTTTTTAATCTGGATTTAATGAAGACCAAATAAAATGGGCATTACCATATACATAGTAAAACAGAAAAAAAAAAAAGGATTGTACAGAATATTGTAACTCTTTTACAAACAGCTTGCTATTCTTTTAAGAAACAGTAAGTTCAATCTGTAACTACCCAACACTGTCCTGTTTGTCTGTCCTTCTTTCTGAACTTCCTTCTGTTTTCTCCATTTTAAAAAATGATTCTTCAATGACTTTTCTTCCCCATCTCTTTTTGCTACTTTACCCCTAATCCTCCTCCTCACCTTCCTCCCACCTGTGCCATTTGAGGGGGTAAGGGGGAAGGAAGAAAAAGAAAAACAAATTCCTTATAAAAAATATGCAAAATCACTCAAAATACATCCCCACTGTATCTGTGTCTTGAAAATGTCTTATACTGCATCATGGAGTGCCTACAGATGTTTTATGGAACTACAGTGAGACCAAGACACAGCATGGGAATGAGAAGGTCAGGAGACCTGAATCTAAATCCCATCTCTCCTGCTTGCTCCGGCTGTAAGCCTGTATAGGCCATTTAAGTTTTCTGGGACCCAGTTTCCGAATCTATAAAATGAGGAGGTCTCCAGTTCCAATCCTATCATTCTGTGACCGGGTAGCACTTTAACACTAAATTGGGAGATTCATTCATTTATTCACTTATTTATTTACTCATTCATTTATTCATGCATTCATTCTCTTATTTGTTTATCTATTCATTCACTCATTCATTTCAAGGGTGACCAAACTATAGGCACCCAGGGAATCCTAGAGGATGTTTCTGCTTTATACACCCTGATCATGTAATTCCTATTAGCTAAAAAAACTTGATGAGAGGGCATAACTCTCAGTCTTACAGGTATTCCCTGATTTGTAGAGAAGTGGTATATATTGCAATGAGTTGAGAGTTGAACATGAGGGTGAAGGTGTGGGTTCATATCCTACCAATGATGCGGTTTGATCATGTGTAAACCATTTAGCTTCTCTGTTGCCTCACTTTCCTCATCCGTAAGGTGAGTTACAAGTCATTACCTTACAGGTTTGTTGTGAGGCTCAATCGTAAGCTCTTTGAGGGTAGGGACTGTCTTTTGCCTCTTTTTTAGATCCCCAGCTTAATGACTTAAGTGACTGACACATAGTAGGTGCTTAATAAATGCAGATTGATTGACTGGATGTTAAGTGCTTTATAATTATTAAAGCACTACATGATCTAGAATGTGAGTTTCTCCTATCAGGTGAGATCCCTGAAGGCAGGAATGCCATGTCCTTGCCTTTCTTTGTAGCCCCAGTGGTTAGCACAGGGTCTGACACATAGTAGGTACTTGTTGAATGCCCAAAAATGTCAGTGGTGAGTATGATTGAGCCTTCCTCCATGAAAATCCTCCTCCAAAGCGTCCTATAGACATGAATGTGACTGTGGAAACTCTCTCTCTCTCTTTTATTTTAAGGTTTGCAACCTATTTTATTTTATTTTTTTCTCAATTAACAAACATTCTTCCTCTCTCACCCCACCACTGAAAAACAACAACAATAACCAAGAAAACAGAAAAACATATGCCCTACAACCAATAAAACTGTCAAGCAAAACAATTCCATATTGACCTTATCCTGACCTGGCCATCTTAAAGGCCACAAAAAGCTCTGGTGGGCCTATGAAGCTGCAAAAGTTTCAAGTTCAGGTGAAGTATAAGACCAGCAATGGACTGTCATTTGAGAACCAGCCTAGATAAATTTCAGGATGCTCTTTACCAAAAGATTAGCCCTAAACTCTAAGAAAACTCTCTCCCATCAGGTGTATCTGGGCTTACCATCTTTTTTGATAGAAGTAGCCACAGATAAAATCACCCACTTTTTGAAGAAGTAGTTACAAATCCAGAGCAAGTGAGCTCCCAGGAAGCCTGAGGGTAGGGACTGCTTCATATTTTCTGCATTTGTATCCCCACTGCCTAGCACAATGACTAATTCTTCATGGGAGCTTAATAAATGCTTGTTGCCTAAATCATTGATTTCTACCACCATATGTTTACATTTTAATTTGTCTTCACATTTTGGAAATGAAGAAGGCTGAGGCATGTATTTGTGAACCTTGCAAAATGCTACGGGATCTTACATTCATGGGTTGCTAGGGCTTAGTCACAATTTGGGGAGCCAAGCTTTCAGGAAGGCCAAGATAATGGATAGAAATGCTTGTTGGATTAGATTGGGTTGGACCCCTCCTCCAATTTTCCAAATTCAGAGGCTCCCGTTCCATGATCGGGCTTAGTTAATAAATTCCTTGTGCTTAGAATTCTCTTTATCCATAAATATCTGTAATCTAATTTTTAAATTTATTTAATGTTTAAGCAAGTCAAATTCTATTGATATTCAACTCCAAATTAGGCTGGCTATTCATAAGAGAATGAAACAGTAATAGTGAAATACTTAATATGTGCTGGGCATTGTACTAAAAATCATGAAAATCATAAAAAATAAATTATAGATCGGGATAGGCAAACAGCTGGCTAAAGGCAAGACAGTGACCTGGGAAATTAGCTTCTTCAATGCCCTTAAGTCTCCCCCTTTTGATGTTCCTTTTCTCTTTTTTGTTTTCTTCCAATTGTTGGCTTGAGGGTTCGAGAGCCTTTGTCTTCTCTTTGCTCTCCCTATCATCACCTGCTCTTAGTAAATTATTTGATGTGAATTGTGAAGAAACCACACTGTAAATGACAAATGCTGTTTTGTTCAAGATATGAAACTTACCACAAAGGGCCAACTTTAAATGAAAAATCAACTACTTTAGAAAAGAATTTTTTTTTTTAAATCATATCAAGAAGACTACTATTCCACTATAAGAAAGCAGGGAAGTATATTCTTTCACATTTTCTTAATTGCTCTTTCATCATCACTGCCATAATTATTATAGTATCGTGAAAAATGTAGCACCCAGGGCCATAGGACCATCTGTTTTCAAACTAAATCATTTTAAATGGATATGCTTTTTTTGAGTTCTTATGTCTAACTTTTATCTTTTCCTGGTTCATGCTAGTTGTCAGGAGGTAGCCTGATGTGGATGTGAAGGTGCCCTAAGGGTTAACATAATATTAAGGGTTGCTTTCTCAGTACCTTGGGAGGCCCTCCTGAGCCCGAGTGTCCTAAAGTCTCTCCCCTTATCCTGAAATGCCATAAAACTTCTGCCTTGTCCAGGACCATGGAATTCCTTGTCATCCCCCCCCATCCTGGGTCATAAAATTTCCCCATCTCCCTTATCTTGTGTCATCCATCTTCCTCATCCTATGCCTAAATCTCCAATCCCCGTTAGAAACCCTAAAATTATCCTACATCTACAGACTGTGGGACTTTCTGTGTATATAAGTCTGGTCCTTGTCCTATATCAATGCCTTTGTTTAGCTCCTTGCTAAGTCTCAGGCCCACATGCTTTTGTGTTAATAAAGCCCCCTTTTGGCTAAGGAGAAGGTCTGATTGAATTCTTTCAAAACTGAACCAGCTCACACAACTCTGACTTTGTCATTTTGGTGCTGAAACCCGGAGTCCAAGTATTAACTGGACTCCGATGATCTTTTCCTAGCCACTGAGATAACAGGTAAGCACCCTTTTCTTTGTTCTCTTTCCCAGACCTTTCTGCTCCTACTGTCTCCCTAGCAGCGAGAATCCCGGAGTGCCCAGACACTGCCAGCGGTGTCTAAAGCTCCATTGATTTCTGGGTGGTCAGTCGGACTGTGGACCCTCGTATAAGGGGGATGCCCTTGTGCTGGGTCAGTCTCATTTGTTTTCTCCCCCTCTGTCCTGGGATGCTGGAATGAGTGGTGAGAGTTTGCTAGGAGGGAAATTTGGGGAGATCTTAAGGAAAAGTGCCTAGTGTTCCATTGTAACACAGCCTGACCTCAATATATATAAATCTAAACAATATAATCTAGAAAAGTGATTTGTGAAGGGGATTTCTAAACAAAACAAGCTTAGTAAGAAATCTGGTCTCCAAAACTTAAAAGAAAAGGCACCTTGCTCTGTTTGAGTGAACTTTTTACCCTGTTGTTTCCCTTACACCCTGCTTTACTCTGTGTCATTCCTTCCCTCCCCCATGGGATTTTGGGGAGGTGCGGAGGTGGGCCTCTGTGCCTGGTTTCCTTTGGGGTCCCTGCACCCTGGTTTCAAGGTCTCTGTGCCCTGTGGGCCTCTGCACCTGGTTTTCTTTGTGGTTCCCTGCACCCTGGTTTCAAGGTCTCTGTGCCTTGCAGGCCTCTGTGCCTGGTTTTCTTTGGGTGTCCCTGTATCCTGGTTTCTAGGTCTCTGTACCCTGTGTTAACTTAAAACTTTATATTAAAATGTTACCAACTAGTGATTATGAATCCAGATTTAATTTGTTCAACCCTATGTAAAGTCTTCCATGTAACAGAATTCCTACTAAGTTCTTAAAGGCCTGATAAGCTTTGTTATTGTGATAAGGCTAGTTTAATTGAAAATGTTCATGCCTTAGGAAAAACTTAACTTCCTCCCCAAGGTAAACACCTTTTGGCACTTTAGAATTTGTAATTATTGAGAATTTTGGTTTTCTGGCACTTTGATTTGTGATGCTTAAAAGACATTTTATACCAATGTGGTTTTGATAAATCCCAATCTTTAAGGTTTCCATCTAATTTATTTTATTACTTTCCCCATTGTGTTCCTTTGAAAAAGGAATGTTTCTCACCTGACTATTCCTGAGTCTGGCTATGAGGTGGAATTGATAGTGCATGGTTGGAAAACTGTGACACTTTATCTAATCATGTCCTTGCCTTTCCTTTTATGGCAAATTTCTATAATCAAAGCAAGTTGTAGTGAAAGATATGTGAGCACAATGCACATATGTGACATTTTGCTGTTTTTCAATCCTAAATGCGTAGTTATTCTATAGCCCAGTTGGGTAAAATTGCATAGCTATGTGAAAGATTAAGTCCTTGGAACAGAACATTCTTTCTGAATAATATGGGAATAATTAAACAAAGGGAAAAGGAGTCTGTGAAACAAAGGTACAAACACAATGATGAACCATCATCCCATAGACTAAAGTTAGGATACATCTGAATTACTATAATAAAGTGTGTGTTTAGGATCTGAGCTATTCAGCCTCGGATTATATTCCTTTTATGTATTAAAGCACTTAGTAAATGGGTATTTGGCCTAGTCATCTGTCTGTCATTAGATATATGTCTGTATGGAATAAGGCCCTTAAATGTTTTAAAGTGATGTTATAGGGGTGGCTAGGTGGCACAGTGAGTAAAGCGCCGGCTCCAGAGTCAGGAGGACCCGAGTTCGGTTCCAGCCTCAGACACAAAAAAACTAGCTGTCTAACCTTGGGCAAGTTACTTAACCCCAACTGCCCTCCAAAAGGCAAAAATAATAATAATAATAATTAAAATTAAAGTGATGTTATAATAATGGAGTATTGGTACAAGTGATTGAGGGACCTAGTTGTTACTCTATTAATTACTGAAACTAGATCAGAAATATCTTCTATTTAAGGAAAATAATTTCAGTGCAAATTTCTCAAAGGAGGCAACTTATGGAATACTTTTGTATTAATGGGAAAGTCAACTTCATTCAAAGTTTGTTACTATTGTGGAAATAACACCTGTTCATACTGTGTGTTATGTGATACAAACATGTTTTATTATAAGCAATTTATTGATATGCACTGTTTTGGAATCAATTCCTTATGCATCCTCCCAAGTCTTTTATGACAACTGAAGTAAAAGTCAGTCTCTTATAAGTAAATTCATTTGTCTAACTCTTGAACTCAAGGATGGAAAGCTTCTATCTGCAAAGTGTTGTTACTGATATTTACGTGTATAGAGTTGGATCCTCGATAACATCTGATCCACCTAAAGAAGCAGAATCGGAGTGGAAACTTCTGAGAAAATAACAAGATGCAATAATCCTGCATGTCAAAAGCACATAAGAGCATCTTGGTTTCTTTCTTCGTTTTCCTCTATTCTCTATTGGGCCCTGCATATTAACTTGTCTGCCAGACTTGTGTCTCTTAGACTATTGACTGTGCAGATAGTCATGCAACAAAGATACCTGTTCCACACTCTCTTCATCCCCTGGACGCTGCTTCAACCTCATTTTACTCCCCTCTCCATCCCCACTCAGGCAGGGACAGCTCCTTTGTCCTTCTCCCAAAAGTATTTGGGTGGATGGTGAGGAAGAAGGAGTGCTGAGGCAGATGAAGCAAGCAGGAGGCAGGATGTGAGATGTGACATAAGATGCAGGGTGTAATCAGTCAGAAAAGTGATCCAAGGACACTATGCATTGAAGCCCCTCACTCTGGGGACTTGGCTGTGTGCTTTCTAGCTATGCTGTGTTCTGGGTCCCACCTTGAACCACTTCTGTTTGTAGCCCACTTATTCCTGATTCCCGCCCTGTGCCTAGGGTTAGGCCTGCTTCTTTGGAACTGGAAATCTAATGCCTTAATTCAAATAGGGCACTCTGTGGGACAGGGCGGAGTACATGATTGCTGGGTGTGTCAACATCATGCCCAGTACACTAGGTTACTCCCCACAGCTCTCCCCTATTCTCTGAAGACCCTGCATGGAAGTTATCCTTTGAACACTCAAAGGATGTTACAGGCAGCCTCTTGGGTGCAAGGTATCCACTCCACCCTGATATCTCCCCCTATGTCCTCTTGTGGGTTGTGGTTCGTGGTTCCTCTCCCTTCTTCCCCCATTCTGACCTCATTATTAATCATTTTATATGCTCTCATCCTTGGTCCGTGCTTATTTAACCTCCTGGTTTGCTTTCTGTCTTCTTGCCTACAGAAATTCCACTTTCAGATTTTAGGATACCAACCCCTACCCTTGGTGTCCTGCCTCTCACCATCCTGGACTCAGCTGGCACCAAGTTCTGCACCCCATGCTGACCCTCCCCCAACCAATTCTGGCCCTTAAAATGGACTCTTCACCCCTGTGCAGCAGGAAGCAGCTACTGGAGATAATGACCTTCGTTCCTTTTTCCAGAAAAAATTTTCCTGCCTAGTGGTTGAGTGGGGAAATGATGTGGATACAAAGGTGCCCTAAGGGTTAACATAATATTTAGGGTTGCTTTCTTAGAACCTTGGGAGGCCCTCCTGAGCCTGAGAGTGTCCTAAAGTCTCTTCCCTTATCCTGAAATGCCATAAAACTTCCCCCTTGTCCAGGACCATGGAATTCCTTGTCATCCACCCCCCCATTCTGGGTCATAAAATTTCCCCTGTCTCGGGGCGGCTAGGTGGCACAGTGAGTAAAATGCTGGCTCTGGAGTCAGGAGGACCCGAGTTCAGTTCTGGCCTTAGACACTTAACACCCACACAAAAAAAACTAGCCGTGTAACCTTGGGCAAGTTACTTAACCGCAATCGCCCTCCAAAAAGAAAAGAAAAATTTCCCCCATCTCCCTTATCTCGTGTCATCCATCTTCCTCATCCTGTGCCTAAATATCCAACCCCCATTAGAAACCCTAAAATTACATCATCATCCTACAGACTGTGGAACTTTCTGTGTATATAAGTCTGGTCCTTGTCCTATATCAATGCCTTTGTTTAGCTCCTTGCTAAGTCTCAGGGCCACAGGCTTTTGCATTAATAAAGCTCCCTTTGGCTAAAGAGAAGGTCTGATTGAATTCTTTCAAAACTGAACCAGCTCACACAACTCTGACTTTGTCATTGGCGATTTCATTTTCACTCTGACTCATTTCACCCTTCCCCTATCGCCAATCGGTTGCCTGGACTTGTCATTTCTCCCTCTTCAACTTTTCTCCCATCAGGCCCTCTTCTTCACACCAAAAACATCTTCATTCAATCCCTGATCTCTTCTCACCTAGATCACTGAAACAGCCTTAAAAACGAACATACTGTATCCTTTTCTCTACCCCGGCCTACCCCCGGTACAATACGAACTCCTTAAAGACAGTGAATGTTTCATTTTTGTCTTGGTATCCACCTCCCAGAGCTTCATACAGTGGTTGGCACATAGGCATTTGAAAAATGCTTGTTAACTGGTGTTAATTGAGTCTTGTTATTGTCTTAAGAAACTCATTCCACAACAACAAAAAAAAACCTCATTCAACATGGCGGAAAAGGGTGCCTGTGACAACCATGCAGCCAGCCCCAAGCCTACTTTGCTATTGACCCTAGATGTCCCATGTGGGGCCCCTGGATTAGTGACTCATCTTGGGGTGAAGAAATGTAATCTGCCCTCCAGAAGGTCCTTGAAAGAGAGCTATGGTGGCTAGGTAACCCTTGGGAATGGCAGCCTGGTGCCTGGTAAGGGAGAGGACCAATCTGGCAGGGAAGCATGGTTCTCACCCCCCCCCCCCAGAGTGTCAGCATCTGGACAAAGCCTCGGTCACCCTCCTATTAGTCCTTACTCTCTGTTACAACTCTGGTTGGGCATTGGAGATCAGAAAATTCCCAGTATCTGTTTACATTAGCACCTGAGAGAAGTGAGGCTGTTCTGGTTTGAAAAGACAGCCTCTTTTCTTCACTCACCTGAAGTGAAAAGAGAGAAGAGGCCCTTGAGAGAAACGGAACGTAAAGGAAGAGAGCAGGGAGAAAAGAAGATCAGCATATGATCTGCAGCCTGACTGGGTTATTCTAAGCATGGATACTTAGAAACAGGAAGCAGCCAGCATGGCACACACTCCCCACCATGACTGCCATTTTCAGACGGGCTCTTTGAATTGTCATGACTTTGTCTCAGTTGAGGTGAGGGCTTCTGAGCAAAATTAAAATCTTACTGACTTTCCGTACATAAGCTCCCCCCAAATCAAGATACAGAAACGAGGGAACTGACTTCATTTGTTTCCCCTCCCCCTACCTACCTTCAGAGAGAGAGAGATTATGGACTCAAAAGTCCTTTTTATTTTTTAACATGGATAATGCAGGAATTTGCTTTGTTTAACTATACTTTGTACAGTTATATACAGATATATATATATGTATACTTTGTATAAGAATACTTTGTATACTTTGCAACAGATTTTGTTTTTTCTTACTTTCTCAATGAGTGGGTGAAAGGGAGGTAGGGAGGGAGAAAATACAGAACCGAAAGTAAAAAACAATTGAATTTTTAAAAAGAAAGGCTTTGCCTTCCCTTAAAGGAATTTTAGACATCTGAGAAGAGGTGGGGGGCAATCCTTTTCTTCAGAGGCTAGGGAGGAGGGAATGGGAGCTTTTCACGTGCCCTTGAGATCATCATATCATCACTGGTGCTTATATAGCACATTAACGTTTACAAAGATTTTCACATATATTGATGTCATTTGAAGTGGCCATCTCTTTTGCCTATGTACAAAATTAAACTTATCTACCAAAAAAAATGCATCCAAATAACACTCATTTCAAAATCACAATATTAAAGCGTCACCTACCTGTAGTGGGAAATCAGGACTTTGGTTCGGATTTGACACTCTACCTCCGATTTCATAGTGTTCAGTGGGTTTTGGAGGAGATCTATTCGTTTGATGTGGTAGAGTAGTTCCTTCAAGAAGGACAGATTGTCCTCTTCCAATAAACCCTTTTCCTCAAGTATCCTGAAAAGCCCGATAGCATCCTTGATAGATTCCTGCTTCTTCAATGGGATATGATCCAAGCAGAGGAATTTCAGACCAGCCAGATCTTGACTGTCTATTTCCTCTGCAATGTTGTACAGAACTGTGTGGAAGTCCATGATTATCAGAAAATTAGGAAGGTGAAGTTCTAACCTGGAAAAAGAAACTTTTATTTTAGTTGAGGCTGATAAACTTAGCTGCATAAAGCCTAAGGTCTCTTTCTTGTTCATTTGAAAGTGTTCACTTTCAGGGAGGGTATTTCCCACGACATTCAAAGCCCGTACTTTGTTTTTTTTTTTTTTGCTTTTTGCAGGGCAATTGGGGTTAAGTGACTTGCCCAAGGTCACATGGCTAGTTTTTATGTTAAGTGTCTGAGGCTGGATTTGAACTCAGTTCTTCCTGACTCCAGGGCCGGTGCTCTATTCACTGTGCCACCTAGCCTCCCTGAGTCTGTACTTTCTTAAATATAATGAATTTAAAGTTACTCTTCCCAACTAGACTGTAACATCCACAAGGATCAGCACCATCTTTGAAAATCCCAAAGCATTGGGGCGGCTAAGTGATGCAGGGAATAGAGCACCAGCACTGGAGTCAGGAGGACCTGAGTTCAAATCCGACCTCAGACACTTGACACACTTACTAGCCATGTAACTTTGGGCAAGTCACTTAACCCCAATTGCCCTCCAAAAAAAGCAAAAAAAAAAAAAAGTCCTGTTTGAAAATAGCATACCTTTTGGTGTGAGTAGGTGGCACAGTGAATAGAGCACTGGCCCTGGAGTCAGGAAGACCTGAGTTCAAATCTAGCCTCAGACACTTAATACACAAACTAGCCGTGTGACCTTGGGCAAGTCACTGAGCCCCAATTGCCCTCCAAAAAGCAAAAAAAGAAAAAAAGAAAATCCCAAAGCATTTGCCACATAATTATTGCTGGTCCATACTAATTGCTTGATAAATGTTAGGCAAATAAATGGAATGAATATTGAACTAGACATTCCCAGATCATTCTGATGTACATTCATCTTCTTCTCTGTTTTCCTATAGCACTTCTTTTGGGCACATGATCAGAAAGGACTCAACTGTTTCATATTTTCCCCTCAACTAGACTTTAAATACTTAGGCAGCAAAGATCATGTGTTTTAAAAGTTAATGTTATCTTAATGGGGCAAATCATAGTAGGGCAAAATAAGCACTTGTATTCAAAAGACCTGGGCTCAAATCCACTTAGTAGCTGTGTGATCTTGAGCAGACCACCTTACAAGATCTCTGAGCCCAGGTTTCCTCATCTGTGAAATGGGGACATGAATATTTCACAGTGTTTGGGGGATGATCAAATGATATATTTTATGTAAAGTGCTTTGAAAACCTTAAAGTGCAATGCAAATTAGTAAAAATATAATGTCCAGAATGCCTATAATATTATGTCCATAATTACAAGTTAGAAAAGAGCACTGAAAAATGTCTTCACTCTTTGATCTATGATCAGATCATCCACACCTCACAAGAATCCAACATAAAATGGATTATGCAAACTTTTTTTTATCAGTATTGCATTCAAGTCTATAACGACATACTTCACTCAAACCTTTTAGAATTCTATAAACAGCCAGCCATGGTAGTGCATGCTTATAATCCCTGCTACTGGGAACACTGAGGCAGGTGGATTGCTTGAGCTCAAGAGTTCTGAGGTGAAGTAGGTTAAACCAACTGGATGTTTGTATTAAGTCCTATACCAATATAGTCACTTGTACATAAAAGACCTGAACTTGTCTTCAGTGTCCACATCCAGCTCCCTTTCCAAAGCAACCTAAGTTAAAATTAAACAGATTTCCAGTGTTTCTAGCAGTTCATATACATTTGATTAAAAGTGAAGTTAATGCTATCCCTTTACCCCTGCCACCACCACCACCACCAGGAATGAGGGTGTTTGCCCTCACCAAACCTGAGAAGTCAGAAGAAAAGAGCTTCACTCAACTGGATCTTATCCCAAGAAATAAGTTCAGGCTTTCTCGCAAATGCAGCAGCTCAGAGAAAGGGCTGAGCGCTTCTCAGGCCCGAAAAGAAATACAGATTAATTAAATGGTTGAAGTATAGTCTAACCAGTGACTTCCTGTGTGATGTAATATCCTGAATGTGGAACAGGACGTTTTCTTCCTTCAGCAAAATCAATGTTACTCCAAGACTTTTCTGGACTCATTCAGGCATGCATTCCTCCCTCATACATGATTGTTTTAAGAAAAATAATTCACTTATGAACCCCCCGAAACATTCCCTCTGACCACCTTACTCAGAACTGTTCTTGGGGGCCCCAAGGGTTTTCAACATCTAGTATCAGAAGTTTTCACACATACACAAACACCCACACCAGACCCATTTTCATTTTTTCATTCAGCTACAATACATAACACATATTCAACTTTCCACCATTACCCCCCTTTTTTTATATTTATACTACAAATGTAATGACTCTCAACAAAGACAAATGATCAATTCAAACAAATGAAACATCACTTACAAGTATTTTAGAAAGTCCAAAGAAACAAATTAACAAACAAGAGGCAAAAAAATGAATTTGCTCTGGGTACCTTTTCAAATTGATTTAAAACCTTTGATTTTTTTTCTTAAAAAAAAAAAATACAGTTTTAGTTAATGTTCTGATTCCACTCATTTCATTTTGTATCATTTACTGTAGGTCTTTCTCTTTTTCCTTCTGCTTTATATATTTGTCATTTTGCGTCACCAAAAATTTCATTATATTAATATACTGTAATTAATTCAAGCTGAATTAATTAAACTATAATTTTACCATAATTAATCACTTTAATCAATTAGGCAAGCAAGTATTTCTTAAGCTCCTACTATGTGCCAGGCTCGGTATAAAGTCAATTTTCTCATTCTTCCCCTGACAACACAGATGGTTTTGTAGCATGAGAGGCAATGTGGTATAATGGTTAGAGAACTAACCTCAGAGTCAGGAAGGCCTGGATTCAAGTTAAGCCCTTGACACATACTGGTATGGGACCTTGGACAAATTATTTCACTTTTCAATGTCCCAGACAACTCTATAAGACTAGTAGGCATTACAGGCAGGTAACAATCTGCCCCAGGAAAGGAAATATTCTCATTGAATGTTCCTTATCTAGACTTTTTTTTTTTTGCTATTTGTAAGGCAACTGGGGTTAAGTGACTTGCTCAAGGTCACACAGCTATTTTTTGTGTTAAGTGTCTGAGGTCGCATTTGAACTCAGGTTCTCCTGACTCCAGGGCCGGTGATCTATTCACTGTGCCACCTAGCCGCCTCATCTAGACTTTTTAAAGTATTGGTTGATTTTTCTGTGTCTCATCTCCCTTTTTTCCTTTCTTTCCCTCACTCTTTAAAAATGGCTATTTTTCTTTAAGATGGTTCCCTGGGATGGGGGAGGAGAACTATTTGGAGAAATTCTGGTGATGTAAAAAACAAAAGTTATCAATAAAATATTTTAAAATATTAATTATTTTAATTCCTTTATTATTATGGTTATAACTATACTTATTATATTAATACTTATAACAATGCCAAATATTATATTGATGGTTATTATTATTAATAATCATTTTAACACTTATTTCTAAGGCAGAGCCAAAATGGCAGCATAGAAGGGACATTCCAGCCAAACTCTCCTAACATCCTCTTCCAAACAACTTCAAAATAACAAAACAAATTCTGTAGCAGCATAGCCAACAAAAGGATGGGATGAGACATTTTTTCCAGTCAAAGACAACTAAGAAGGTTGGAAGAAGAGGTATAGAACATTGGCAACACCAACAGTGGGCCTTGGAGGCTGTGGCAACTACATAAAATTATATTAGTAGGGAACCTCAAGTTACCCCCTTTCAGAACTAGATAAATCTAACCATAAAATAAAAAGAAAGACATTAAAGAGATGAATAGAATCTCAGAAAAGTTAGATATGACAGAATTCTGAAGGAAAATGAATGGAAATAGAAGGGGTATGCCTTTTTCCTCAGCTGTATATGGTACCTTCACAAAACAACCACATATTAGGGCATAAAAATCTCACAAACAAATGCAGAAAAGCAGAAATGTTAAATGAACCCTTTTTGTTCCATAATGCAATAAAAATTACATTGACTAGGGGCGGCCAGGTGGTGCAGTGAGTAAGAGCGCCAGCCCAGCCTCAGATACTTGGCACCCACACAAAAAATAACTGGCCATGTAACCTTGAGCAAGTTACTTAACCCCAATTGCTTTTTAAAAAAAAAAATTACATTCAATAAAAGGCCTTTGAAGCGTAGATTAAAAATTAGTTGGAAACAAATTAGTCGGGAAGACTTATGTGAACTGATGAAAAGTGAAGTGAGCAGATTCAGAATATTGTACACAGTAACAGCAATATTGTAAGGATAATCAAATGTAAAAGACTTAGCTAATGTGATAAATACAATGATCCACAATTCCAAAAGACTTATGATGAAAAGTGCTATCCACACCCAGAGAGAGAACTTATGATTTCTGAGTGCAGATTGAAGATACTGTTTTTCACTTTCTTCATTTTTCTTACCCTTTTTTTGCAATGTGGCAAATATAGGAATATGTTTTGCATGACTTCCCATGTATAATTTATATTATATTGCTTGCTTTCTCAATGGGTGGAGGAGTGGTTAGAGAAAGGAACAGAATTTGGATCACAAAATTTTAAAAATCAATGTTAAAAATATAGTTCTCTGATTATTAGGAAAATTAAACAAATCATCATGTGTTCATAAACTTTTTGTATTTCCTCTTTTGAAAATGATCTTTTCTGGGGCAGCTAGGTGGCACGGTGAATAGAGCATCGGCCCTGGAGTCAGGAGGACCTGAATTCAAATCTGACCTCAGACACTTAACACTTACTAGCCATGTGACCTTGGGCAAGTCACTTAACCCAATTGCCCTGCCTTCCCCCCTCCAAAAAGCAAAAAACAAAAAAACGAAAATTATCTGTTCAAGAAAGTTTATTACAACTTCAGAGGGCTGAAGATGATATATGCCTCTTGTTTCTCAGGGGAGAAACTGTGGACTGGCTATAGGTGCAAAACAAGACCTACATTTTACAACATGACCAATGTGATGATTTGTGTTGCCTGCTGGTACCTATTTGTTACAAGGGAAGACTTATTGTATTGGCAGGATTCGGAGTCATTGAGATATGTATCATTTTCTGATTGCAGATTTCAAATCTTTGATATATTTCCTACAAGTATTTTTTTCAATCTATTTCTTATCTTTTAATTATTGATCAATTTCATTTTATCATATAAAATTATTTTATCTTTGCAAAGGCACACCTATTAATTTTGTCTCATATTTTGTTTTACTTCTTTTATAAAAATGTTCTTCCTTACACTGTTCTTTTTGCTTCTAGTTTTTTCCTATGAAATTTTAAAATAATCAGATCCAGGTGGAATTTACAGGGTGAAAGATAAGGTCATTCAAACCCACAAAACAGTAATGGTTGTATTCTCAAGTGTTTTTTCAGTCAATCACCAATCTTTGGTTAGGTACCTATTAACTGCCAGGTAATATGCTAGATGTTGAGACTAGAAATACCAAGGTGAAATAGTCATGCATTCAAGATTGCAACTAGTGGGATGCATCATGTTTACTGATTAAGTAAGAGGCATGTCATAGAGAGGACTGGCCAAGGAGTTCCCAGTCCTTATCCACACATTGGCTTCGTTGTGAGACTGCTTCTAGAAATTCCTAATACAAAGAGGCCTTTTCTCTCCTTTTCTAAGCAGATATAGGTACTCTCTGACTATTGCCTTTTGTCCTATCTCAGCATAACCAAAAAAAAAAAAAGACTTTTGAATACAAAAGGCTCATGGAGGGAATCTCTCTCCACACCTAGAGTCCTAAAGCATTTCTTGCCTCCTTCCATACCAAGGAAGAGAGTTGGTCCATTTGAGCCTTTTGTGTGCACACTCAGTTCTGAGCCTGACACAAATTATTGACTGTTGAATTGGACAAACCTGGGACTGGACCTCAAATCTCTGACTGCCCCTTCCACTTTGCTTTCTCTAAGCACAGGTGGCCGAGTAGGTACTGCTTTGTACACCGGATGACTTTTACAGAGGGACCCTATAAAATGTCACCAGGCTGAAAGAGACTGATTGAACTCTAGTCCCTGCTCTGATACTTACTCTGTCACACTAGGCAAATTATTTCCCCTCTGAATCTCCCTTTCTTCATATGTAAAACAAGGGGGTTGAACAAAGAGCAG
>NW_027187341.1:17542122-17544036 GCF_028583685.1 Petaurus breviceps papuanus | reverse complement strand
TGAGATCGGACTCCCAACAAAGAGTAGAAAGAAGAAGAGGAAGAAGAAACATTTATTAAGCACCTTCTATGTGCTTTGCTAAGCTCTTAAGTATCTCATTTGAATCCTCACAAGAACCCTTTGAGGTAGGTGCTATTATCATCTCCATTTTACAGTTGAGGGAATTGAGGCAAACAGAGGTTAAGTGACTTCCCATAGTCACACAGTTAGAAAGTGGTTAAGGTGGAATTTGAACTCAGGTCTTCCTGACTCTAGACCCAGAGCTCCACCCATGCCTAGGAGGATATTGAACAACATTGAACCTACTTCCCCAAATAGACTTCTCTCCAATCACTGCTGTTCTTCTTGGACTCATTTCTCAAAGGTTAGAATACTCCCACCCCCTCCTACCCTCCCCATTCCAGTGACTCTGAACCCCTGGTTACTAATGTACAAATGCTATTCCCCATCTCCAGCTGCCTATTGGCTAAGAAATAGCTCTAAAACCAGTAAGTGCACATTATTTATATATTTTACATACATATATGGATATGTGCCATGAGTACATATATTTATACATGTAAACATACCCATATATGCAAACACATATGCACACATGTGATATGCATACATATGTACACACATACATGCACTACAAGCCTTATTCCCATCCAGTTCAACCCAAACCCTATAGCATCCTACTCTAGATAGATCAGTCCTGTTCCACTGTACTCTCTGGAATGCTTGCTCCATGATTAACAAATTTCCTTTCATGTTAAACTTCTTTTCTTTCCTTCTTCTGTCTTCTAGCACTGGTATTGCTCACAATGACATTCCTTCCATCATGCATCTTCCTGGTTCTGGTTACATTGTCTCTCATACCTCCAACTAGGTGGTGTGCAATCACTAAAATGCTGGGCCTGGGGTAAGGAAGACCTGAGTTCAAATTCTATCTCAGACACTCTATTAGTTGTGTAACCCTGAGCTAGTCTAGTCACTTAACCTCTCTCTGCCCCAGTTTCCTCATCTTAAAATGAGGATAATAATAGCACTTACCTCCCAGGATTGTTGTGATGATATATATAAAGCACTTAGCGCAGTGTCTGGTACATAGTAGACATTTAATAAATTCTTGTTTCCTTTCTTCTTTCCCAACTTGCTATTTGGAATATTCTTTGCTCCCTATTGCCACTTTTGGATTTTTCTTCTACCACTATCGCTCAAAAACCTCCCTTTGAGGTTCAAGACATTTTACGTATGTATACCTTGCTGCTTTTTTATGCCCTCATTCCCCATTCCATACCATCACCACTGCGTGTACAAATACATATAATTGATATCATCAGAAAACCTCCCCCCACCTCACTGACTCTGACCAACAGAAACCAAGGGAAAAATTTTTATGTTAAAAACAAACAGGTATATGAGGGAGGCATGTGGTCCAGGGAGAAAAAAGCAATAGTATTCACCACTACATGTCATGAGATAAACTGGACACATTTGAATTGGTCCTTTCTAGTGAGCCACATATACTGCCCCAGTTCTGAAAGGCTTGGCCCTATCTGAAAGATAAGGAAACAAATATTGGGTGGTCCCTGGCAAAGCAGCAGATGGATACTTCAGAGAGGGTTAGCCCCTGAAAGAGTGTTACATAGGAGTACAGATGGTGTAAGGGTTATGGGATTTAAAGATCTTCCATGCTCCATTGGACTTGCTGACGTAGCAGGAAGGGGCGGAACAAGAGGAAGCAGAAGCCAAACTAGCGTTCCTGCGGTGGCTGGCGGTGGTGGCGACGGTGGCGGCAGCAACGAGGCAGCGGCAGCGCAAAGCCCTTTTTGAGTTAGCCAGAATTTCTGCTAAGGACTCCTACTGAGGACTGCCAGGGGCCGGAGCTTCTGGGAGCATGCTTCCTGGACGCTGGGTGGTTGCTGTGAG
>NW_027187341.1:17519687-17542112 GCF_028583685.1 Petaurus breviceps papuanus | reverse complement strand
CCTGAAAAAGATCCCAAAAAGAAAACTCCTAGGAATATTATAGCCAGATTCCTAAATTCCCAGATTAAGGAGAAAATATTACGAGCAGCCAGGAAGAAACAACTTCAATATAGTGGAAACACAATCAAGATAACACAGGATCTGGAAGTTTCCACACTGAAGGATCGAAGGGCTTGGAATGTGACATTCCGGAGGGCAAAGGAGCTGGGATTAAAACCAAGAATCACCTACCCAGAAAAACTGAGTATCATGTTTCAGGGGAAAATATGGTCAATTCAGTGTAATAGAGGACTTTCAAGCATTCTTGATGAAAAAACCAGAGTTGAATAGAAAATTTTACATTCAGATACAAGAAGCAAGAGAAGCATGAGAAGGTAAACAGGGAAAAGAAATCATAAGGAACTTATCAAAGTTGAACTATTAACATTCCTACATGGAAAAACAGTAATTGTAACTGATGAAACTTTTCTCAGTAGTTGAAGGGATTAGAAATATATATATATGTCTTTATATGAGGGTATGAGGGCATATGAATACATATGTGAATGTGTGTATATACGTTTACAGGTATACATAGATAGAGGGCACGGGACCAATTTAACAGGAAGGGATGATACTTAAAAGGTGAAATTAAGAGGTGAGAGGAATATAATGAGAGGAGATGGGGAGAGACAGATTGGGGCAAACTATCTCATACAGAAGAGGCAAGGGAAAATGGTTACAATGGAGGGAAGAATAGGAAGGCAAAAGGGAATAAGTCAACCTTATTCCTATTGAATCTGGCTTGAGGAGGGAGGGAAATACACACTAAATAGGGGATCTCACCCTCCAGGAGAATAGGAGGGGAAGGGGATGAGAGGGGGGATGATAGAAGGGAGGGCAAGCTGGGGGGGGAGGGAAGTTGGAAGCACCCACTTTTGAAAAGGCACAGGATCAAAGTAGAGAATAGAACAAGTGGGAGGTGGGATAGGAGGGAGGGAAATATAGTCAGTCTTTTACAATATATCTACTATGTTATTGTTTTGCATTAGCCGCACATGTACAACCTATACTGAACTGCTTGTCTCCCCAGTGGGGGTGGGTGGCAGGGGGGGAAGGGAATGAATCTGGAATTGAAAGTTTTAAAATCAAATATTCAAATATTAAAAAAAAAGTCAAAAAAAAGAACTACAGAAATATTAGCTATGATAGTGATAATAGTTTGACAATAATATATTAATATATATTGTATGTTATATGAAATACATTATATAATTATATACTACATTAACAAATAAATAATAATAAATTATTGATATTAAAAAAAAGAACAAAAAGAACACAGCATCTAAAACAGGCTGCTCCGTAATCCACTCTAACCATTTCAGACCCTAAGTCAGAGCAGAAACCACCACAGTAGTTAACACAACAAGAGACAGCAATCAGGATCTGAGAGGAAGAGATGCAGGATTGTTCTTGTCGTCTGTCCTTTGTTGTCAAAGAGGACCACTACATCAAGGACAGGGTTCCCTGCCCCTGTCGTCACACTTGAAAGAGATTCTAAATAGGTGATCTTCTGTAGATGATCACAAAAGGCACTGGGGAGGATTAATTAGGGAAGATTGCCGCAAGTATTCCTGCGAGAGCACTAATTACTTATGGGGCATCCCCCAGTCATCGAGTCAAGGCTGCTTACTTCTATGAGACTTGCTACCTTTGGCCAATTACCTAGAATGTAGTCCTCAAGATTGGCAAATGCTCTTTTTAAGGATTTATCAGACTTCTATAATCGTTCTGGAAAGAGGACAAATAATTACTTGAAATTTCTGTCTTTCCAGCTAAATGTTATATTTTCTCAGCAAACTGCCGCTTTGACAAATGATTCCTAGTATTAAAAATTTTCCCTCAACTCTCCCTGATATATTTTAGAGCTTTAGTCTAAATGCTTGTTGTGCATAATTAATTTTAAAAGGCAGAGACCTCTATCCTGAGTTCTGCTTTGTATAAAAACTAAGTGCCTAATTTCTTTGATGTGCTAGAAAATAAATCTTCTACCTAATAGTGAGGGAAAATATTCTATCAGTAAAAAGATATCTTGATTCTTAATCAAAGATGGTTATATACACAGCAGAAAGTCTTTGGTTGGTCAAAAGCTTGCCTTATTGAGGAGATAATTTGATTTGAGGCCAAAGGGAGAAATCTGATGTCCCAAGATAATCCTCCTCAGGGAATTCTCACAGTGAAAAATTACCACCAGAGTGCTCTGAGGATTCCTTAACAAGGGTGGCCCAGGGGCTGGGGTTCCTCCTGAATGGGGTTATGGTCATGATAAATCTGCCAGTAAGGGAAACTGAGGCACAAAAAGTCTGAGCATAATCTACTTATTAGTAAGGCTAGTAATTGTCAATAATAGAGGTCAATGGCCCCTCGAGGACCGGAAGACCTCCCCTCTGATATAATTAGAGTATACTTTTTTACAATCTGATTATATTAGTTCACTACAAATGTCAGCTGGCACCAACTAAACAAAAACTGTGATTGGTCCATAATTATGCTGACTTGCAAAAGAGGCCTTTCAGAGTCCATGGTAACAGGGACACAGAATTAGTCACCATCCCTGGAAGAGTCCCCAACTGCCAATGTTAGGAAAACCCATGACCAGGGTGAATCATCCTCCATTCATTTTCTTTATCTGCTTCAACAGGCAGATTCACACAAAGTTTACATACATAGGCTCTCATCAAGTATCATACTACCAAGGCATATATAAAATATTTCTAAATTTAAGTCTTTAGAAATTGATTACAATATAGTCAATGATTATAGTAATCTACTCCTTGATAAACCCATAGACCCCTGATTCTAGGATAAGAATTCACTATTTGACAAAAACTGTTGGGAAAACTGGAAAATAGTACGGCAGAAACTAGGTATAGACCAATATCTTACACTGTATACCCAAAACAAGTCTAAATGGGTTCATAATTTAGATATAAAGGCTGATTCTATAAGCAAACTAGGAGAGCAAGGAATAGTTTACCTGTCAGATTTTAGAGAACAAAAGAATTTATGACTGAACAGGAGATAGAGACCATTGTGAAATGCAAAATAGATAATTTTGATTACATTAAATTGAAAAGTTTCGGGGTGGCCAGGTAGCACAGCGAGTAAGAGCACTGGCCCCAGTGTTGGGATGACCTGGGGATCGAATCTGGGCTCAGAAACTTAGCACCACACCCAGAAATAACTGGCTGTGTAACCTTGAGCAAGTTACTTAACCCCAATTGCTTAGAAAAAAGAATTGAAAAGTTTTTGTGCAAACAAAGCCAATGTAACCAAGATTAGGTTGGAGGCACAAAACTGGGAAAGAATTTTTACAACCAGTGTCTCTGCTAAAGGCTTCATTTCTAAAATATTTAGAGAACTGAGTCAAATGTATAAGAATAGGAGCAGGTAGGTGGCCTGTGAATAGAGCACTGACCCTGGAGTCAGGAGGACCTGAGTTCTAATCCGACCTCAGACACTCAACACTTACTAGCCATGTGACTTTGGGCAAGTCACTTAACCCCAATTACCCTGCCCTTCCCCCAGCAAAAAAAAAAAAAAAAAGAAAAAGAAAGAAAAGATGAGCAGGCAGACTTCAGAAAAGCTCGGAATGACTTGAATGAGCTGATGCTAAATGAGGGAAATAGAACCAGGAGAACATTGTACACAGTTACAGCCACATTGTACAATTACTAACTTTGATAAGCTTGGCTCTTTTAAGCAATGCAAGGTTCTAATACAACTCCAAAAGGCTCATGATGGAAAATGCTATCCACATCCAGAGAAAGATCTGTGGAGTCTGAATGCAGATCGAAGCTTAGTATTTGCTCTCTCTCTCTCTTTTTTTATTTTGTCTTGTTTTGTTTCTTCTTTCTTGTAGTTCATTCTATTGTTTATAATTCTTTACAACATGACTAATGTGAAAATGTTTAATAGGAATGTATATTTAGAGCCTACATCAGATTGCATGCCATCTTGGGGAGGGGGGAGGAGAGGAAGGGGGAGAAATTTTAAAACTCAAAATCTTATGGAACTGAATGTTGTAAACTAAAAATAAATAAAGAAATTTTAAAAAAGAAATTTATTAAAATGGTTATTTCTGTGATTAATAAAACTTCTTTACTAATCAATCAATAATCATTTTCACAGCATGAAGATACAGGAATGGCAACAGAAAAGAGAAGAAGCAGGGGTGAGTAAATCATCTTCACCTGACATTAGGTTGCCAAGGGATAGAATGGTCAGGAGACATTGGCATCATTATGGGGTCAGACAGAGTAAATCTCCTCAGGACTCGCCATTAGGCAAACTGCTAAAAGCTTGAAACCAAGGAAACTGCCAGTTCAACTGGGAATGCCCAAACTCCACTGGACTCAGTATGTAGATAATTGTGGAAAACAAATTCAGCCAGGTAAATACAGGACCTTTGATTATTGTTAGCTGCACATGCTAAAAACGAGACTCAAAGGTCTAGAGGCAGGATACTGGTCCAGTACTCCTGGACCAGGCTACCTCAGGGTTATTGTGAATCTCCCCACATACTCACACAGGCACTTGTCCAAAACCTACATGATGTGCATCCACCCCAGGGGTCGACCTTAATTCAACATGCAGATAATTTATTGCTTGCCTCTCCTTCACAAGGAGCCTGTGAGGAAAATACCATTTTCCTCCTGCACTGTCTTTATGAAAGGGGCCACTGAGTCACCCCTTTAAAGTTAGTTCACCCTTCTTACAGTGGATATGAATACACCCCAGCACTAGGGCTTTGACAAATGATGAGATGCAGGGTATCCTTCAAATGCCAATGCCAAAAACAAAATGCCAGGCACATGCCCTATTAAGAACTATGAGGTACCACCAGCCTTGGAGTCAAGCACTGGGGGAACTCACCATGGAACTAGTGGTTTATTTATGCAGCTAAAGAATCCTTCATATCCTCAGGGGCCTTGAAAGGAAACACCTAAGCAGGTGATGGTCTACCCACCGACTCTGGGACTGCCCAGACGAGTCTTTTTTCCTTTTTGTACAGGAATGGAGAGAGGTTGCTTGAGGAGTCCTTACTCAAAGGTTGGTGCCCCATCCTAGACCTCTTGGCATGGAACCAACTTGATTTGGTGGGGCAAGTTACTGTGGAGTGCCTTTGGGCCCTCGAGGTCACTGCTGAGCTTATAAGAAGGACTTGACCCCTAGTCCTTGGTTACTCACCGTTTGTCTATGTGCAGCATGGTATTGCTACCATTTTCCTCCAATCAGGGACTCCAGCCTTTTTGCACCAGCAGTGGCTGCTTATGAGGTAAGCTTTTGCCTGACCCTAATCTCTCTATTCAGTGCTGCAATGTCTTAAGTCCAGCCTCTCTTCTTCTTGAACCCCTGAAAGATGGGAAGGTACCAGATGATGGCCTTGAGGTAATTGAGGCCAGGGAGAGCCCACAGCCTAATAGTCTCCTTGGAGGAGCCCAATCTCACATTGTTCACAGAAGGCTCCTCCTTTTATGGAAATGGGAAGCAAGGGACTGGGCCAAGTGGTTGTATCCCCCAGGCTGCTAAGTAGGACCTACACTAATGAACTTGGAGCACAGGGGGCCAAATTGGTGACACTGCCCAGGGCATGTCAGCTGGCCAAGGGGCTCCTACTGAACATTGACACAGATTCCAAATACCCTTTGGGGTCTGTCGTGCCCCTGGCACCATGTGGAAGGAGTGGGCTTTGTCACTGCAAACAGTAAGCTCATGCCTCACTTACTGACCAGCTCCTTCAAGCTGTCTTGCTCCCCAGGTCATTTCCACGATGCATTGCCCAGCCCAGACCAGATGGTGGCCATTTTTGCAAGATGGTGTAATGTTAATGGAATATGAAGATCTCCCCCATCCATTAATAGGCCTATGTGACCACATGTGTTCAATCACAGATGGCTTACTGCTTTGAACTCCAGCCCAGCTGTGACACATCCTGAGTCACATAGAACCTATTGGGGGAGGAGCTTTCTTAAGGGAGACTTGCTTGTAGGGAGGCTTTCACATCTTTGGGTATTAAGCTACTTAGGCACTGAGTCTTTGAGGGTTGAGATGCCTTCTGGCTCTGCATCTATTAGTCAAGAGTGTATATATGCTCTGAGGTGAGATTTTGCTTTGGGGGTTGACTTATGAGAAGGATCTTTTGGTTCTCTGAACAGGATTCTGAGCAGCCATTTGTTAGGAACCCCCCCCCCCCACCCACTACTCAGAGGCTTGTGCTCTCCTGGTCTGCTGGTGTATGTAGGTGGTTGTATTGCTTTGTTTAGACAGTAGGAGCCCTGTCTATTGAATCTCTGTGCTGATTTCTCTGCTTGTATTTTCTATTTATTTGTAATTAAAGTAAGATTGTTGACCCCTTTAAAAGTTATCTTTCCTTTAGAAAAACAGATTGGGGCAGCTAAGTGGCACGGGCGAATAAGCACCAGCCCAGGACTCAGGAGGACCTGAGTTCACATCCAGCCTCAGACACTTAACACTTACTAGCTATGTGACCTTGGGCAAGTCACTTAAACCCAATTGCCCTTCCTTTCCCCCTCCAAAAAGACCAAAATTTAAAAAAGAAGAAGAAAAGCAGATCAAAGAGCCTGTGCTAGCAGGCCATCCTGGGTGTGCTAGGGTACTTGCCACTATAACAGCAACTTTGCAGATAAGATGACCAAATGGGCTGCCTGCTGGGGTCCTTGAAAGCCCCCACACACTCTGCTTATGCTGTCTGCTAGTCCACCCACTGACTATTCTTTCTTTGACACTGGTGCATAAATTAATGTTTAGGTGACCAGACACAAGACAATTCTACACGACAGCCTTCTGGTCATGCCAGATGGGCACTTAACTGTATCTAAACATTTAGTGCAATTCCTATGCCAGCAACTCCATACTCAGGAAGATGGAGGAACCGAGGCCCTTGTACTGCCAGCTCTGTGGTCATGGTGCGCCATCGGTGTTCATGCAGAGATCCGCCATGTGGGCGCTAGCTGCCTTTATTGTCAACAGTTCAGCTCCTCATGGAAGAAAACTATGATAAAAGAGGGGAGAAAGTGAGTAGCCCTACCATTTTAACACCTGCAGTTTGACTTTGTTGACTTTCTAAAGTCTATGGGTTACAGATATGTTTTGGCCAAGACCAATTGAGCCATTGGATAAAGGCCTTTCCAGCAACACAAATTAGAGGGAGCATAAGAATAGCCAGGTCTAATCAATGGCATAATTCCAAGATTTGGCCTGCCAGGTACTATTGACTGTAATCAAGGGCCACACTTACCACAGAAATAACCAAACAACTCTCCAAATGTTTTTGGATAACCTTGAACCTGTTCACTCCTTATCTCCTACAATCATCAGGAGAAGATGTGTCTAAATAGGGAGGTCAAGATCCTTTGGGGAAAATTATGCTAGAAAACACAGTTAAAATGGCCTCAAGAACTTCCCCTTGTGCTGTTCCAACTTAAAAATTATAGTAGGCAGGACTGTGGATTGTCACCTTTAAGAATTCTGTTCAGTAAGCCACCTACTAATAATCAGGGGCTAGACGTTGGAGTCTGAGCCTGGCCAAAGGGAATGAAAGCCTGATAAGTTATGTGATTTCCCTCTCTAGTTCTCTTTCACAGGTCTGGAAAGGGGCAAAGGTAGAGTTGGAAAGCTAGGTGGCATAATAGACAGAGTGCTGTGCCTGGAGTCAGGAAGACCTGAGTTCAAATCCAGTCTCACACACTATCTGTGTGATGATTCTAGGCAAGTCACTTTACCCTGTTTGCTTCAGTTTCCTTATATGTAAAATGAACTAGAAGGGTGGCTAGGTGGCACAGTGAATAGAGCACCGGCTCTGGAGTCAGGAGGACCTAAATTCAAATCTGGCCTCAGACACTTAACACAAAACTGGCCATGTGACCTTGGGCAAGTCATTTAACCCCAATTGCCCTGCCCTACCCCCTCCAAAAAGCAAAAAATAAAATAAAATGAACTAGAGAAGGAAATGGCAAACCATTATAATTTCTTTGCCAAGAAGATACCGAATAGGATCATGAAGAGTTTGAACATGATTGAACAAGAACAAGTGTTGTTTAAAATTTGCACCAGCTGTACCCCAACTGCTTGCTGCCTTGGTATGCTAATAAACTACCTTTATCTTATTTCCTGAGTTTGCCTCATAGACCAGGGCAAGGCTCACACCAGAATTTTTCTTATTACAATCTTATTTACTGCTATTGCCCCTTTATACCAGCTGCTTGTAAACTTACTAATACTTACTGGAAAGGAGGGAGTGGTCAGGGGCCCCAGAACAGCAGACAATTTTTAACTCGGAGCAATAAATTTCCATCTGCAGACACAATCTTTGGACTGGACTGTCTTCACTAATTCACAGTAGTCTTGATAACCTAACCACTCCCAGAGAACCCTTATTCTCCCAGTAATATCTTTTATAAAAGTAAAATCTAGTTAAAATCAACTTCTAGGGAAGTCGATGGGAAAAAGTGAAAATTGTCTTTTTTAAAGGGGCAATATGAAGAGTGGGAATGAGGGAGAAGAGAAATTTCATTGGATTGTGGCATAGGCTTTTTAAAAATATATATATTTGATTTAGTATCATACATTTAGAACTTAAAGGGATCTTAGAAGTCATCAAGCTCATTCCACTCATTTTACAGAGGAGGAAACTGAGGCACAGAGTGGTGATGATGATGATGAGGATGATGAAAACTAGTATAACAGTAACTACCCTGGTCCCCACTGTCTGAAGGCCAAGTATGTTACATTTTACGACTCTCCCATGGGTCTCCTGTACCTTTAAGGAGGTTTGGGGCAGGGGTGTCTAGCCTCTGTCATTGATTCAAGTCCCTACTGATTTTATTTCTCCAAACATTTCTGTTCCTTTCATCCCAGGTCCATTTAACCACTCAACAATCAGATTACCTTTTACAACGGAATATTTACTTCAAAGTATAGTAAGAACAAATATACAAATATCCCCCCAAAAAACCACCTGGGGGGGCATAATACTCCAACTTAAACCACCTTAGTCTCTGGGAAGGGAAGTGGGATTAGATTCACAGTTTAACTCAGTTTTTATATAGCATGGCCACCAGGTTCCAAGTCCAAAGTTAATCCTGGGCTTGTTTCCCAGCCTCTGACTTCTCCAGAATTCCCTTCAGGACTGGCAGCAACATCCAGCTTAGAATCCTGTCTCCAAGGTTACCCTACCTTGAGCTCCTGAAGCCAGGGACTCTACTGCCCATGCCTAGACCTGAAAAGGACAAAACAGTTTTTCTTCCCAACCCCTTACAAGGTAAAATTGGATTCATGAAATAATTTATATTTTTTTCTCAAAAAAAAAAAAACCTGTTAAATTTCTTTTTGCTTATATGACATTCAACTAGTTTGGGCAGTCAGTGGCCTTTGATAGAAAAAAAAGATTTCCACCCCTGATTTGTGGTTTACCTTGAGCACTTTACAATAATACCAAAAATCTTTCATCCCAACATTGTGGAAATGGTTCTAGAATGAGGTTTTCTGTCACTCTACAGTCATTTGCCACCTTCAGGCATAATATGAGAGAAGACAACTCTCCTTTGGATAAATTCTTCCTCTACAAGCTCAAAACTCTGTTACCTGTGGGGGATTAAGTTCAGGTCAATCATTTTCCCTGCTCTTACTCCTTTGGGAATCTTATGTGGATTAGTATTCAGGAACAAAGGTGTGAATATTGTCTACATCAAGCAAGTTAATTATTTTACTGACCTCTTCATTTGCATTTGATGTTTCAGGTCTCCCCCCCTTTTTTTGGAGGGCAACTGGGGCTAAGTGACTTGCCCAAGGTCACACTGCTAGTTTTTGTGTTAAGTGTCTGAGGCTGGATTTGAACTCAGGTCATCCTGTCTCCAGGGCCAGTGCTCTGCTCACTGTGCCACCTAGTTCCCCCTCCTTTCCAGTTCTTGATCAAGGAGGGAGCACTACATACAAGTGCTACACACCAAGGTGGATGCTTTTCCAGGTTTTCGTGTTTTGTTTCCATTCTTTTTTTGGTGGGGAGGGAGGGAGGAAGGAGAAGGAAGGCAAGAATATCTTGCACCCTAGCTACATGATGCCAGTAAGAGAAGACTGAATGTAATCTCTGTCCCAAAGCCCATTGATGTGGGATTCTCTCCTCTTTGGTAGAGATGAATACCCTGTCCTATATGAGGGGTGGGGTAAAAGAGAGCAGGAGATTTCCAGCCTTCTTCAGTTTTCTTAAGACTTTCTTCAAGCTTCAAATAGATTTGGATGCTTTTGGCTTCAAATTTGAGAGGGAAGATGGAAGAAGTCAACCCTACCTGAAGCTTCCGAAGGAAAACACTCGGGGAAGACAGGAGAGCAGCTGGCATTCGCCATGTCCCTATCCCCAGCTTGCTATGACAGGGACTTCAAGGAGTTTTCCCTTGGGTGAGATCTAGAGCTCTCTCTTGTTTGAGCCTCAGAGCTTCTTCACTCTGTTGTCTGGTATATATCCCCCTGCATCCGAGGCCATCTCCAGTCGTTCCAATCGTCCTGATCTATAGCGCACCACTGGACCCAGATGGCCCCGAAGGAGAAAGGGAGACTGGTGACTTTGCACAGCCCTCCCTCACTTAAATCCAATGCGCCTGACCGTCTTGGCATCACCTCCCTGATGTCATAGTCCTCTTTGAGAATGAAGAGCAAGGGTGGCTAGGTGGTACAGTGAATAGAGCACCAGCCCTGGAGTCAGGAGGACCTGAGTTCAAATCCAACCTCAGACACTTAACACAAAAACTAGCCATATGACCTTGGGCAAATCACTTAACCCCAATTGCCCTGCCCCCCCCCCAAAAAAAGAGAGAATGAAGAGCAAACAACAACAGCAACAGCAATTCCCCTTTGTATACCTCTTATTTCTCTTTAGCTATGATATGGATAAACAGGTTTCCTTGCTATTTGTGTTCATGGGTGGGAAAAGGGATCAAGTCTTAGAAATATAGCTTGGGATCCTGCTTCTCCCCAACAATGGGAAATAGATATTTTAAAAATAGCTTGACCCTGATCATATCCTCCTGCTTAATAATATTTAAAGGAGCAAAAAGATATAATACTAGCCTGGCACCTCTTTCCCCCAGGACAGAGTGGTCTCCAGCCCCAACTTCCTATTCCTCCTCTTGGCAGAAATGAGTCTCCCTTGGGAAAGGGTCTATTCTGCTTCTCTTGGAGCCACGCAACAATACCTATGGGTGTGGAATAGGAGGAGGGATAGCTCCTCCCCACACAGGAAGCCTCCTTTAGACCTAGGCTTTCTCATTACATACATTTTTCAGAATGCAATGAGCTAAAGGCACATAGCAGATAAGTCAAGGGCCACCTGGAAGATAAAGGGAGAGGAAGGAGGAGGAAGAACTGTGTATAAGAAAGTGCAAAATTTCCTACAGATAGTGGGTAGAGGCAATGGCTGTAGAAGTGCCTGCAGCCAAGCCAGGAGCTAGAAAACATTTAAAGACAACAGATGCAGAGACAAATTCAGAAGTTGCAGAAATAAACAAAAGTAAAGAGCTGCCAGCAGAGGTGGTATCAGCCAAAAGCCAAAATACGGTGGCTGCAGGAAGACTTCATCCCACTAAGACTTCATTTGAACTTTCTCAATTGGTTTTTCTGAATTTTCCAGGAATGGAATCACTAAACTGGGGTGCTGCTGATGTGCTAGAGCCAACCAGTTCTTGCCAAATTTTCAGTTTGAACATTCACACCTCAGAAATCAGCAAAAGTTACAAATCTGGCTTCTTTGTGTTTTGTTGATTGCCTGGACTTAAGAAAGTAAAGGAGAAAATGTTGATATGTTGATAATGCAGGTAAACTTTTTTTTTAACTTGGAAAGCAGTTGTTAAACATTTACCAGCCCACCCCAGGGTCAGGGACATGAGAAGTGTCACTCATCTGGAAAGTCTACAACCCATATTTCCTAACTATATTTCCTAAAGAGATGGGAAAATTAGCCTCTCCAATAAAGTACTAGAAAAGCAATTTATGTTTGAATCTTGGTTGGTTCTCTGGTTGGAACGAATTGTTTATGGGACTGGGAATGGAGCCTAAAAGCTCTGTGAGATAGTGAAAATGAGTCAAATTATGGCATTTTTTCCCAGAAGAGAGCCTGAGTGGAAACAAGAATGAACATTTACATACTATGTGCAAGGAAATCTTCCAAGCACTGGAGATTGCACGAAAATACAAATGAACCAGTTTTTTTTTCCTCAAAAATCTCATATGTGTGAGAAGAGACAAGTTAACTTATTGAAAACCCCAAGAACTGACTGCTCAGAGCAGAGAGGTTGGGAACCCCATCTGACACTGCAGTTTCACAAGCATGTATGCTGATTAATCAGTACCCTTATTTTGTTTGTAAAATCACCCACAATAAAAAGGAACAGGTCACAGTTTCCTGTAAGAAGGGAAATTCATGTGGGTTATTCCACCCTCCCCACACCTTTCTCTCTTCCACCTCCACCGTGTTCCTCATACACAGCACACAGACATACAAGTATTATATAAGTGTCCCTGTGGGCTTTGAGAGTTTCCATTTTTATTCTGCATCCAATATAATATCCAATATGTTAGAAGGAGGCAACATAACATAATACATTTAGAGTAAGGAGACATTGGGACCTATTTACAAGCTGTGTGATCTTCGGAAAGTCATTTTTTTCCTAAGCCTCAGTTTCCTCATTTGTAAAATGAGAAGGTTGGCTGAGATACTCTTTAATATCCTTTCCCACTCAGAGGGTCTATGATTCTATTCTGTAATATTTTGTCTCTAATAGTAATAGAAGCTAGCACTTTATGGTTTACAAAGCGATTTTTACATGTTTACATGTTGATCCTCATAGTTAACCCTGTGAGGATGGGACTACAATATCCCCATTTTACAGATGAAGAAATTAGGCAGCCAATGACTTACCCAAGTTTACTCAGCTAGTAAGTGTTCCAGACAGAGGCTTTCCTGACTCCAAGTCCAGCACCTTAGCTACTTAGGCTATGACAAAGCAGGCAAGGAAATCAAAGACAGAAAGAAAGGAGCCATATGTACCCCAATCTTCATAGGACTCCTTTTATGGTAGCAAAGAACTGGAAACAAAGTGGGTGTCCATCCATCAGGAAATGTTCAAACTAGTTGCTCTGTATGAATACTATAGAATATGCTGTTAAGAAAAAATGAATGTGGGGCAGGTAGGTGATGCAGTAAATAGAACACCTTCCCTGGAGTCAGGAGGACCTGAGTTCAAATCTAACCTCAGACACTTGACACACTTACTAGCTGTGTGCCCTTGGGCAAGGAAATGAGCCCTAATTGCTTTGCCTTCCCCACTCCAAAAAAAATTAATACGAAGAATTAAGAGAAAACTAGGAGACTTGTATGAACTGATGCAAAGTGAACTGAATAGAACAAAAAAAGATAATATATACAGTGATTTCAGCAATGTCAATAAAAAGAAAATCAAATGACACTGACCTCATTACATAAAAGAGAAAAGAAACAAAAGGTGTACTCAAAGGTTTGAAAACATAAAACTTCATTTATTTGGTTTTCAGTTGATTTCTCCTCATTTATTTTTTTTTTCAAAGCAATTGGGGTTAAGTAACTTGCTCAAGGTTACACAGCCAGTTATTTCTGGGTGTGGTGCTGAGTATCTGAGCCCAGATTTGATCCAGGTCATCCCAACACTGGAGCCGGTGCTCTTACTCGCTGAGCCACCTGGCCGCCCCCCCTCTCCTCATTTATTAAGCCATTTATTTCATTGCTATGGTTTCCCTTTTATAATTATGCTATTCTTTCCCTCATTCCTCCCTCCTTTCTACTTTCTATTTTTCTTCCTTCCTTCCTCTTTCTCTCTCCCCTTCTTTTTTCTTCCTTCTCTTCCTTTTTTGAAATTTTCTTCCTTTTTCTCTTCCTTTCCTTTGTTCTTCCTTCATTTTTTTCTTCTTATTTTCATTTTTACCTTTCTCCCACACCTGAGATGTCATTAAGTAGGGAACTCACCCTCTACCAATGTAGATTAGTTACAATTTAAAGTTTGTTGCCTGAAGCACCAGTTGACTATACTGGCCACTCTACTCCCACAGCTCCCAGATTCCTTCATACCTTCATACAGCCCTTGGGAATAGGTCCTTGCTAAGGAAAGGGGATACTCTCTTTCCTCCTCTGGGTGGTTTCAAACACCCTCAGGACAACTTCTTATTCCAGAGGAAAGTCAGTGGAAGCTTCTTTTTGGCTTACACCAGGCCACACACCTAGGGAAGAATGCCCTCCAGTCTCTGATAAAGCCCATTTTTACTGGCAGTAAGCTAGGAGAAACCATCAGACAAGTCTGTCAGGCCTGCCCTGTGCTTAGTTGAATCCCGAAGGGGCAGTCAAACCTCCTCCCCTTTTAAAACCTGTTCAGAGGAGGGGTACCTACCCAGGTGAAGACTGGCAGATAGATTTTACATATATGCCCCCATGTAGGGGTTTCAAATTTCTTTTGGTTTTTGTTGACACCTTTACTAATTGGATAGAAGCTTGCCTGTGCAGAACTGAAAAGGCTCAGGAGGTATCAAAGTTCCTATTAAAGGAAATCATACCTCATTTTGTCTTGCCTGGCTCCTTACAGAACAACAATAGCCCAGGTTTTATTTCACAGATAACCCAAGCAGTGGCAGACACTTAAAATCAATTACCACCTCCACTCACCCGGAATCCAAAATCCTCTGGTTAAGTCAAGAAAATGAACCCTTAAATGGGTCCTTACTAAGCTATACATAGAAACCTGAGAAGATTGGGTTAAGAATCTCCCCATGGGGCTACTCAGAGTCTGAATCACACCTGGGGAAAATATCAAGCTTAGTCCCTTTGAACTCATGTATGGGAGGCCCTTCCTAACTTCTGACATCCTGGTGGACCCAGAACAGCATTTAATTACCCAATTTGCAACTCAGTTAGGAGCTGTCGGGAATGCTCTGACTGAATATGTCAATAAGTATCTCCCAAAACCTCTTGGCAATGAAAAGGAGTGTCCTGCTGCAGTTATAACATGGAGATTGGGTCTACTTAAAGTCATGGAAAACCCAAAAGGGAGAACAGTTAGATATCAAATGGAAGGGATACTACCAGGTCATACTCACTACTCTAACAGCAATAAAACTCGAAAGTCTCCCCAGCTGGACTCATAATTCTAGGATTAAACCAGTACCACCTCTTGCTCCCCCCCCCAGAGACTCCAGAATATGCCTTTGAGCCATTGGAGGACCTCAAGCTAATGTTTAGAAAGGCCCCAACCCCCTCCAGCAAAAAGGATAAAAAGAGGTGAAATTATAACTGTTCTTTTGACCTTGACACAGTCATCTTTAATTCCTACCAGAGAGATTGTCTTTTATCTATTTTTTTTGGTGCCTCTTTGGTTTTTCTTTGCTTAACCTCCTTGCCAGGTTTGTCTCCTCCAGGGTTCAAGCCATCAACCTCTGGCTGACCACTAAGGCTATGCAAATCTCTGACTGAATCCAAGTTCTCCAGCCCCCTGGACCTGGCATCATCCACGTTCCAGAGTCTGACCCCTTGAATGTGAAGTCTGACCCCCTTGAACGGGACCCAGAGAGGCCAAGACAGCTCTACGCCCCTTACCAGCAGGAAGCACTTTCAGAAGCTGAGACCTTCACTGTTTACCCCAAAGGAATTTGGGTCCCATTTGTTTGAGGGGGGAATGATGAGGTATGGGCTCCCTCCAGCTCTCCTTGAGTCCTTGAGGTACACGCTCTGGGAACCTCCCTTGGACTCTTGATTGAATCATCCCATTTGATGAGGCAGGTCTGTTGCTAGACTTCCCATCCTTGAACTGGTCTACCCCACCATTGTCTGTAGCCTCCAGCTACCTCCCACCCTTAATCACTCATTGGCCTCATTAACTCCTCCTGAAGACCCTCCCCAAACTCCTCCTCTGGACCACCCCTAGATTCCTCCCTTCTGTATATAAGACCCCATCTCACATCATAGAAGTATGAGAGTGCCAGAGCACCATAGAATTTTCTAGCACAGACTTATGCTGTGTCTAATGCAAGTGAACTTTTAATACATTTTACTTTTCTTTGGCTCGAAATTCGAAGAGTCGAATTCATTTGGCAGGACCTGGTGTGTTGGTATTTTGGGGTCTCCAGAGCAACCCTAACCCTCTTAGTGGGTACCCTCTTCAAAGTGATCTCTCCAAGGTCACAGAGCCAGTAAGTAGTAAAGTGGGATCTGAACCCAGTTCATCCTGACTCTGAGGCTAGATCTCTATCAAGACTGCCTCTCCATACTGCTGAGGTTCAGGGTTTATATTAGGGATGCTCAAGACCCCAAAATACCAACATACTGGGTCCTGCTGAATGAATTCATCTCAAGTCTTCTTTCAGTCAAAGTAAAGCAAAATTTATCCCGCCATAATGGGGGCGGCCAGGTAGCACAGTGTGTAAGAGCACCGGCTCCAGTGTCGGGATGATCTGGGGATCAAATCTGGGCTCAGACACTTAGCACCATGCGCAGAAATAACTGGCCATGTAACCTTGAGCAAGTTACTTAACCCCAATTGCTTTAAAAAAAAAAAAAAGATTCACCATAATGGGTAGACTCTGAAGGAGCCTAGGTATCTGTGAAGCTTGTATTGGGCAAACAGGCCAGAATAATCTGACACAGACTGAGTCTGCCCTAGATAATTCTCAGTGCCTTCATGGAGGCAAGATGGAATTTATATATAGAAAGATTGTGGGAGGGATCTAGGGGTGGTCTAGAGGAGGAGTTTGGGGAGGGTCTTGAGGAGGAGTCTAAGGAAGATCTTGAGGGGACTGAGGTCAGACTCCAATAATGAGATTAATGGTGGGAAGTACAGTGTTTCCCGATAATAAGACACTGTCTTATTATTTTTTTGGACAGAAAAACACCAGAGGGCTTATTTTCAGGGGAGGGATTATTTTAATGAACATTGACAGCAATTTTAATAAACAGGTAAATGTGAACAAAAAAATGTACCTTTATTCAATAATGAATTCAATAAAGAACAGGATGACGCACTCACTGCTGCAGCTCTGATTGGATGCAGCTTGGAGTGTGGTGTGTGGTGTGCGTTTCGGGGGGGGGGGGGGGGGGGGGACAGCAGGGGGAGTAATGTAGCGTGTTGCGCAGGGGATCACCTTCACTACAGTAGCAATCTCAATAGGGCTTATTTTCGGGGGAGGGCTTATTTTAGCAGAATCTTACACAGTAAGGGGAGGGCTTATTTTCGGGATAGGTCTTATTATCAGGGAAACACGGTAGCTGAAGGCTACCTGGAGATGACAGACAATGGAGGACTAGGCTAGTTTAAGGGTAACAGATTTGGGTATAGATATTTTGATAGGATCAAGGGTGGGAAATACCTGGACAATGGAGGATTAGGCTAGGTTAAGAGTAAGGAGATTTGGGTGGAGCTATAATGAAAGGCTTATGGCCCCAGGCAAATGCCTCATTAAGTGGGAAGATTCAATCAGAGTTCAAGGGGGTTCCTGGAGCCTGTACCCCATCAATACCAATATTTCTTTTCTTTTCTTTTTTTTTTTTTAAAGCAATTGGGGTTAATTTGCTCAAGGTTACATGGCCAGGTGTTTCTGGGTGGGTGCTAAGTGTCTGAGCCTGACTCTGGGGCCAGTGCACTTACTCGCTGTGCTACCTGGCTGCTCCTATACCAATATTTCTTAAAGAATAAAATTACTATTTTCATTGGCTAATTGATAACAACATTTCACAGTACACATGGACATTTTTTTAACAGAAAATACTGTCTTTAAAAATACACATTTAAAAATGTTTTCAAATACAAAAGCATGCCTTATTCACCACCAGATTTCTTTCATTGTACATTTAAAACAGCATTTAGTTGTCAGTTTATTACTGATCACAGCTTTCCATACATCAGTGTTTATCTTTAGTAGAGCAGTGGAAGAAAAAAAGTCTTAGACCTCCTGGAATAATGTTAATTACTTAGACAGAATCGATGTTGTTTGATAGTTTCATGGTTTCAAGCTTCAAAAAAAAAGAAAGGAAATAGCACTCATAAGTTGTCCTGGGAGGTGGGGTGGGGAAGAGAGACCAAGACAAGTCATCTAACCTTTTTGGGTCTGTCTTCTCCTCTTTAAAATGAGGGGGTTAGATTAAGTAGTTTCTGAGATTTCTTCCACCTCAATCTCTGATTCTATGGAGAGCAGAACTGCCTTGTGGACAACTAAATCCTAAAACAGAATGAAACTAAAGGAAATCAAATAGTGATTGCTTATGAGGAAGACTAACATTTAATGCTCTTAAACCCTAACAAAGTTACTAAAGGATCACCACCACAACAAAAAATTGTGATTGAGCATTTTCTTCTATACAAGGTCATGAAGATTCTTCTACTTAGACAGACATAATATGTACACACAAAAATACGTAATACAAGGAGGCAAGTAATTGGAACATTGTACAGGCTAAAAATTCTGAAAAAAGAGACTACTTTTAATTAATGGGATTAAGGAAAACTTCATAGTGAAGCACTATTTGTCAGGGCTCACACTGACCAAGGGTCTTTAATCTTTTTGTGTCATGGTCTCCTTCAGCTGTGTGGTAAAGCCTACAAAGCCTTTCTCAGAACCATGTTTTAAAATACATAGAAGAATCTACATAGGATGACAAAGGAAACCAATTATATTGAAATAGTTATCAAAATATTAAAAAAAAAAACCAGCCACTGACTACAGATTAAGAACCACTGAACTAGATGGTATGTCTAGCTCAAACATTCTATGATTTGCTGTTCACTGGTTCATTAGGACTATTGTTAAGTTCTGCCCTAATGCTAAGATCTCATTAATACATAATTTCTCCTGAGCACCTCTAGGCAAAAATGAGGTAAACTTGTGTTTCTGTGCTTTGGGCAGAGACTTCACCACTAAGTAGGTTCAAATTCATGGTGAAGGCTAGCCCAGCAACACCAAATCCTGCCATTGGCCCCCAGGATTCCCAGGGCCACAGAAGTAGAGAGTCACAAAAGGACCTCAAGGAGGTGTCATCCTCAAGTAATAGCAACCAAATTTAAGTCCGTAAAAGAGCTCGCTGTAGACAGGTGAGGAGAGTACTAGAATTTCTGGGCAGATTTGAGAGTATTGGGATCCTGCCCAGGTCCCTTAATAGTCTGTCAAAAGCTGAGTATATGTAAAAAAATCAGCATATCAAGTGTCCTGAGTCATACAAATGGCATACTCCCAGCTGTGACCAGATGTTCTCCTTTCCTTGTGGTTTAATTATATGTGTGTTTATATGTGCACACACATATGTATACATATGAATACAAAGGCACAGCAGCAAGCACCCTAGCATTAGTATACCCAGGATGGCTGCTAGCACAGGTTCTTTGATCTGCTTTTCTAAAGTTAAACAACTCAAAAAGGGTTAATGATCTTACTTTAATTGATCGAACATATATCATTTACCTAGTTCAGGAGAAAAAGTCAGCATCCTGAACTTCAGAGAATACAAACAGAAGTTACAAGAGAAAATAACACAATTAAGCAAACAGGGTTTCTAGCTGTCTGACCATTACATCCATACCTAGTTAGTCACCAGAGAGAGAAGCACCAACATCTGGGTTTTCAAAGCTGGGGGGACTCTAATGGCTGCCAAGAGTCTCATCTGGCCAAATCACACAACTCTTCCCCAAGTGAGCTCCAAAGCTAAACCTTTCCTCAGAGGTATATAGCCGTCTCCAGGGTCAGAGAATATCACAACCCTCCTGACCCACCTGAGTACAAAGTAACAAAAGTTGTGCCTTCCTGAAAATCAAGCCTCCCACCACAGGCTCCAGGTGAGCACACCGAAGCCTATTAGGGGGCAGAGTATATTTTCAAATGAGGAAAGGTCCTCAGGTTCAATTTAGGCTTAATTTCAATTTAGGGCAGGGAAGATCTTCAAATTTCTATTACCATTACAAAAGGCAAGTCAACAAGCATTTACTAACTGCTTTCTATGTGCCAAGTATGGTAACAAGCATGTACTGGTTTTGACATAAGAGGATCTGTGTTCAAATTCTGGCTGAACTAGTCAATAATTAAGTTCACTTTCCTGGGCCTCAGTTTCCCCATCTATAAAATTAAGTTGGACAATATGAGTTTTCAGGTCTTTTCTACTTTTAAATTCTAAAAGCTGATGTCATTGTATATGGGAAAGGAGGACACTGAGCTTTTTGTTGTTATTATTTTTTTATATATTGGAGGCAATCAGGGTTAATTGACTTGCCCAGTCACACAGCTAATAAATATCCGAGACTGGATTTGAACTCAGATCCTCCTAACTCTATCCAACGTGTCACCTAGCAGCCCAAATTTGATTTAGAATTTTATTTTTCCCCAATTACATGTAAAAATAATTTTTAACATTCATTTTTAAAACTTAAAACAAATATTTTAAAACTGTGACTTCCAAATTCTCTCCCTCCCTCCCCACCTCCTCTTATTAATTTGATATAGATTATACATGTGTAGTCATGCAAAACATTTACATAATAGCCAGGACATTGAGCTTCTGAAGTTAATCCACATGTCTGCCTGCTCCTATGAATGTCTGAAAGATATAAATGTGGATGCAAAAACCCTTAGGGTCCCAGGAGAAAACAATTCCATGTTGACTGCATTTCTAGAAATGATTAACTAAAATAAGCTCATGTAAAACCATGACAGAGTTCCAAGTTATACATGAAGTCTACCAAGGCTTTGTTTCTGTTTTTTTGTTATGTTTTTGGATTGAGCTGTGATTTTATTCGTATAGGGAACTCCCAGCAAGAAACTTCTCTCAGTACAGACTGTTTTTTCTTGAAAATTATAATTTTAGGGGCAGCTAGGTGGCACAGGGAATAGAGCATTGGCTCTGGAGTCAGGAGGACCTGAGCTCAAATCCAGCTTCAGACACTTAGCACTTACTGTGTGACCTTGGGCAAGTCACTTAACCCCAATTGATCTGCCTTCCCCCCTCCAAAAAGACAAAAAAAATTAAGAAAATTATAATTTTAGATAGTTGTTGCCTAGGGCTCTGAGAGGCTGAGAGACTTGTCTAAGCTGGTATGTAACAGAGGCAGGGAACTAAATCCCAGGTCTCCCATCTTTGAGACTAGATATATATCTACTATTCCCCTACCTTTCCTACTAAATATTTTAAAAAACAAAATTGTATCAATAATTTTTATTTTTATACCACCTACATTTCCCAATATTTCCTTCTGTCCTACCTCTCCCAGAAAACCATCCTTTGGAGCAAAATATAAAAAAGAAGAAAAATTTTTTGGCAAAACTAACATGTTGAAAATGTTGACAGTTACAGTTTCTCACCCCTAGTCTCCCACCTTGACAAAGAAGTAGGGCATGGTAGGAGCAATGTTACCTAACAACCCCCAGGTCATAGGGGTTAGGCTTCCCTTTCTTGGGACCTCGCCCAATGTAAGTTAGACTAGTTTTTCCTTAAAAGGTATTGAAATGATCCCTGGGATTTAAACATAAGGAGACAAAAGAGACCTTCCTATATGGAGTCTGGTAAATGAGTTCAACCATTCCAGATCTGTATTTTGTCTCCTTGTTGAGTATCCTTTAAGTAAACCTCTTTTATGTCCTAAAAGTGCTTCATTTCATTCCAGTATCAAACCTAAATTCCCAGAGGACTGTCCTGAGTCAGGCCAGGCTTATTAGAGAGGGGAGGAGGCCTCTGATATCTTTTCTTTGGCGCCAAGCTTGGCCATTATAATTTTGCAGAAAACATTTTCAATGGTTTTGTTATTGGTCTTTCCATCTACATTGTTGCAGTCACTTTGTACATTGTTTTCCTAGTTCTGCTCAATTCCTCTTGAACCAGACTGTATGTCTTCCCATGCTTTTCTGTTTTCATCAAAATCCTAATTTTTTATTCTCCCAACAAATGTAAAAATCTAATTCCCAGTGTTTTTTGTTATAGTGAATATTAATTAGACACTGCTGGAAATCAGCTGAGGATGTCAAAGCTCAGAGTTGTGGGCTGCTCCTTTTCCTGGGGAAGTTGTCCAGAAATTGGCAGCGAGGAGCAGATTAGGAGAATTGTTTTCCAAATGAGTCAGAATGAATGCTATTATTGCTTACTAGGATTCTTTGGGGGGACTGGAAACTCACTACTTTGTGAGGCAATCTTTTCTATTTTAGGTTATACTAAGTTTTAGAAGTGTTTCCTTGTATCTTTTCCAGTTAAAAGGCAGAATTCTCCTAAGTCCAGCAATTATCAGTTGAGGAGCACCCTTCCCCAACCAAATGCTTTTACTCCAGCCTCCTGAATATAGTAGAACTTAGAAATAGTCAGCCTTTCACATAAGCTTAATATAATAA
>NW_027187341.1:17473554-17519677 GCF_028583685.1 Petaurus breviceps papuanus | reverse complement strand
TTCAGAGTTAGAAAGGTTGGGGTTAAATTCCTTTCCCTGACACATACCAAACTATATACTCTTTAGCACCTTTCTAATCATTTCCCTGAGCAAGTCACTTCCTGAACCAGCTCCAAAAAGTTACAGAGAAGGTACTGGTCCACATCAGTGTCCTTACCTGGGAGTTCTTTATGCTAATGACAGTATGTGTCAGGTCCCTCTCTGTCTAATTTGGTTCTTTCAGTAAAGCAGGTGATATTATCATCATTTTACAGATGTAACGACTGAGGTTTGCAAGGTTTAATTGGCTAACCTGTGGCCATATAGCGAATAAGTGTCAAAGGCTGTGCTGTAATCTAGGTCTCAGTTAACTCCAAGGCTAGTGTTCTATCATATTTATAATACTATGACTCAAACATCACAGAACTATTCCTATCTCAAGCAATGATGCATCCCTAGCCATTCAGAGGATTTCAGTAATAACAAGAGGTTATTTTTCCACCAAGAGAGAAAGTACAACAGCAACTAAATGTCAGATTTCTCTCTCAGTAGAATTGGAAAAGAGAAGACTGTCATCTTCAAGTATTTGAAAAGTTCTCATACCCTTATGGAAGAGGGATTAGATATGTCATGCCACTCCAGAGAAATGAATTAATGCCACTGGGTGGGGGCATTAATTTAGCTCACTACAAGACAGAACTTCCTACCAATTAGAATTATCCAAAAAAAAAAAAAAAGAATAAGATGCATCACAAATTAACAAGGCTCTGATAATCACTTCAAGGAGAGGGTCGGTGAACATCTGTCGTCATATTGCAAAGAAGATTCCTTATTGGTTGGACTTCTCTAGATGAACTCTTGAGTTACTTCCTTTTTTGAGACTGTATCATTCCAAAGGGAAAAAAACATTCTCTTCTGATGGTGGAGGAGCGTCAAGTGGCACTGGGAATATAACTTTTTTCCGCAGGGTAAAAGCAGGTTGGGGCATCTGTTTTATTTTTCCCTCTGAATCAGCCTGTTGGCTCACGACATCGTTGACTACTGTCAGGATGGTTAAGATGTCTTCTTGTCTGCAGCCAGAAAGAAAGAGAGGGAAAGTGTTAGTGAGAAGGCAGAGAGCACATATGAGGTTTTCCAAAGGAAAAGCATTGTATTGTAATGGAAAGAGTGATGGACCTTGAGTCAGGTGAGACCCAGGTTCCAATCTTGATGCGAGTCTGAGCAAGTCACTTAAATGAGGCTCAGTTCTGTCTATAAAATGGAGATGCCCATAATGTCCAAATCACAGAGTTATCATAAGGCTCAAGTGTGGTTTTGCATATATATATATATACATACATACATATACATATATATGTACATATACACACACACATATACATATACTCAAGCAAGAATACATCATCAGGATTCCATATATAGATGAGAGAATCATCTAAATAGAGACAGAGAATTAAAACCTTGCAAAAGGATGAGTTAACCAAGGAAGAGAATGGATAGAGCCAAGGTGAGAGCCTTGGGGGTACCTATATTGAAGGGGAGAAGGCAGCAGAAAGAGGACCCATAAGAAATATATGAGTCAGATATGTAGGAGAACCAGGAGCATGCAGAGTCTGTTAGGGAATCCAAGGCAGGAATGATTATTAAGTCAACAGTGGCATATATTACGGAGAAATCAAGAAAGAAGGTCTAAGGGGTGAAAAAATTATTGGATCTGGCTAATGGAAGCCCACTGGTAACCTCTGAAAGCAGAGTTTCAGTAGAGTAGTCTGAAAGAAATCATATTCTTAGAGTATGAGACTGTGGATAGGATTATGCCCATTTTATAGATCTGGAAAGTGATACACCTAGAAGTTGTGACTTGATCAAGACCACATAACTCGACAGGAACAGAATCCTGGTCTCTCAACTCCATTTCATGCAGAGTTCTTTGCAGTGCCACCGGGATCTCTATCTATACCCATAATTCAAATTTAGCTTTTGACAGTCAGTGATACTTGTTTAACAAAGGTTGCTTATTATTCTATTCCTGGTCACAGACATGAATCATGTATCATTCTAGGTGAAAGCTGTATGCTCTATAAACCTTCTATCAATCATTCAAACGATAAGCATTAATTAGTTGCCTACTATATTGCGATGTACTGTTCTGGTGCCAGGACTACAAAGATAACATAAAATAGTCACTGCCACAAGATCTTCCATTCTGTAACATGGAAACAACACATATCAAGCCATAGTGGCCAGCAAAAGAGCTCTTTGGGGTAGGCCAGGAGGGCTTGACCTTTTTTGCACCACTTATCCCTTCGACAATGTGGTAAAACCTATGAACTCCCTCTCACAATAAGATTTTGTTGCCTACATTCACAACTGAAGGAAAAGCTAGATTTCAATTAGAGGTTAGGGAAAATAAAGATATAATTTTTTCCCCATCCACAAAACCCCTGAGAAGAACCCTTTGGCTAGTTGGTCACAGGAATTATGAGTAATAACAATAATAATAACATATTTATATAGCCCTTTAAGGTTTGCAAAGAACTTGATAAATATTATTTCATGTTATCCTTACAACAGCCTTACAAAATTAGATGCTATTATTATCCCCATTTTACAGATAATAAACTGAGGCAGGAGGAGATTGAGTGACTTGTCCAGGTTCACCATAGGTAATAAGTGCCTCAGGCAGGATCTGAACTCAGGTCCAGCACTCTAACCTCCTACCTACCTCTAGAGCTACAGCTTCACCTAGAACCCCAAGATTTGTCATACCCTTTCCAGTAGCAATGGCAATACTAATTTGATTATTGATCTAATGAATGTTTATTCATTATCTATCATATCTAGGGGTTACCCATTATTCTCAACCCAGAACAATGACCAAGATCATCAGGCAAACCAGAGAGAGTACCTTGGTACCAAGCGTTTCAGTTGATGGCAGAGGGCTTGAATATACCAGGAACCTGTTAGTCTATTTCGAATGGCACAACAGCCATCCACGGTGGCCATCCCAAGGAGGAAATCTGCCTCCTTTGGAAGGCACCTCTGAGGGACCTTCCTGGGGGCAGGAGGTGAGACGCTGGCATTCCTAGCATCGGCTTCAAGAGGCACGCCTTCTTGGATATCCTTGCCTTGACAGGCTTGGAAGAAAAAGAGCTTGGGTTTGTTTTTCAGGCCCGGGCATTGGTCGGCCATGAAGTGGGATGTGAGGTCAAGAATGGTTACGATCTTTTCATCTGAGCAGAACACAGAACCAGACTCTCCATGGGTGAGGACAAAGCACACAAAGCAGTCGCTATCTTGGTGCTCTGGGTTGGTTCTACACAGGGTCAGAATCTCTTCCATTTTTTCTTTGGTTGTGTTTTCATGAACTGTCACTGTGAATCCAAGCCACTCAAAAACACTCGTCAGTTCAGCTGTTAAAAGATTTTTAACAAAATTCCAGAATGAATCCCCCCAAAGCATGGAATTTTCACTTTTGTATGTACCTATAGAATCCCTACTCCCACCCAGGTGATGGGTAGAACACTGGGCTTAGAGTCAGGAAGATGCTAATGCTAATAATAATTTATATAGTGGCTACTTTGTCCCAAGCCCTGTGTTAAGTACTTTACAAATATTATCTTGTCCAATCCTCATTATCAACCCTGTGAGGCAGATGCTGTAATTATTAGCCACATTTTAGAAGTTGAGGCAAACAGAGGTTAAATGACTTACCCAGAGTCACACAGCTAGTTAGTGTCTGAGGCTGGATTTGAACTCAGGTCTTCCTGACTCCAGGTCCAGAGTCTATCTACTACACAACCCTTTACTTTATACTGCCATACTAACATTTCATAGATTAGAGCTATAAAGGACTTTTTAAGCCATGTAGTCTATTTACAAATAAAGAAAAAGAAGCCCAGAAGATTCAGTGATTTTCTCAAGGTCACATTTAACTGAAAATCTTTGGGAGGCTTCATGGTATAGTGCTGAAGAAGTGTCAGACATGGAGTAAGAAGAACTAGGTTCCAGTCTTGCCTCAGATACTTAATGAGTCATAATCATGAGGAAGCCACCTTCAATTTACCAAACCTCAATTTCCAGCTCTGTAAAACAGAGATGAGAGTTCTTGTCTCATAAAAGGTGTTGTGATGCCTAAACAAGGTGATGTAGGTACACACTTTAAAGTAATGTATTTTCCCAGTCATTATTACAAAATACAGTAAGAAAATGTAGAACTTAGAAGGTAATCTCCTTGAGAACAAGGATGGTTTTGATTTTTAAAAATTCTATATCCCTTGTTTTTCATAGTGCCTGGCATATAGCAAACCTGTATGATGTTGAATGAAATTATTGAAATTAAACAAACAAACAATACCCTTTTCAAAATCCATTGGCTTCCATTTGATCAACACCACCCAAATTCCTTACCTACATCTTTATTGCTTCCTTCCCTGAAGGTCGTGGTCAGAAATTTAGAGTTGTTGAAAATGATGCAGTGACCTCTGTGTCTACGACCCATCATATACTCTTCCTTGGGAAAAGAAACAAAACAAAGCATTACAGAAATCCATGCTCCCATTAAAAGTACCACATTGTAGTTCCTAAACACCTACCCCTATGGTTCAGGCACCTTTGTGGAGAAGGGGAAACTGGGGCAAGAGAGGAGGGCAGCAGTTCCCCATTGCAATTTTATTTTGTTTTGTTTTTTGGAGGGGGGAAGGCAGGGCAATTGGGGTTAAGTGACTTGCCCAAGTTCACATGGCTAGTAAGTGTTAAGTGTCTGAGACCGAATTTGAACTCAGGTCCTCCTGACTATCCACTGCACCACCTAGCCAACCTTCCCATTGCAATTTTTATAGTTTCCCTCCTTAGCCCAAGCCTCTGACCAAATGCATGGCTCTTAGGTTTCCAAGACCTAATGAGGATGGCCAGAAATTAAGACAGCTCTTTTAAGTCTATCCTAATGGAAATAATTACCAGGTCATATATGTGTGATTCTAAAGTACCTCAGGACAAGGATTTAACCAGGGTTCTGTGAACTTAATTTGTTGGTTTTTAAACATTTTGAACACCGTATTTCAAAGTAAATGGTTTCCTTTGTAATTCTATGCATTTTTTTCTAGTCACTGAAAAATTTATTCTGAGAAGGGGTCCAGACTGTTAAAAGGGTCCATGGCACAAAGAAGATTAAGAACCACCGCCTTGAGACCTAGAATCCTGATTGTTAAGAATTCGGTTTTACTAAATGTCACTTCTACTTTCTCTTGGCAATTTCAAATTGTACAGGGCACTTCTTTCCCTCTTCTGTACTTAAAAAGTTCTGCTATTTCATCTATAAGCACTACCTCTCTTGGTCAAAGTACAGGGGTCCCTTGCTGGCCCTTCCCCCCCCACTCCAGGACTAGGTCATTACATGCATTAAAAAAAAAACCTGAAGAACTGTAATCCTCAGTTAAAAATCAGAGCGTATAAATAGTTCAGATAGCTGGAGGAATTCTTTATAAATGTAATGGTGGTCTGAGCTAGGAAGAGGCTAGGAAGTCTGACTCCTAAAGAATCATGATGACTCAGAGCTTGACCTTATGTCCTCATCCAGCCCTACAATGGAGAGACAGAAAGGGTCCTATCTTTTCCTCAAAAAGGGAAAGGTCCCATGTACATCAAAATATTTGTAACAACATTTTGGGGGGGGGGTAGCAAAAGATTAAAATAAAATGAGTGCTCTCTGCCTGGAGAAGAGTTAAACAATTTATGGTATACAAGTATAATGGAATATTATCGTGCTGTAAGAAACAATGAAATGAAGAATTCAGGCAAATTTGGAACTCTCATATGAACTGATTCAGAGTGAAGTAAACAGAACTAGGAGAACAATACACATAAAAACCACAATGTAAGAGAAAGCATTGAAAGACATAGGAACTCAGATCAACACCATAATTGGCATGCCTCCTTCCTCTCAATAGCTAAGTAGAAGACTATAGAGGTGGAATGAAGAATATGTCCATATAGGGCTGCTAGGTAGCACAATGGATAGAGTGTCAGGTCTGGACTCTGAGTCCAAACATGTCCTCAGACACTAGCTATGTGACCCTGGCCAAGTCACATATCCTTGTTTGCCTCAGTTTCCTCATCAGTAAAGTGAACTGGAGAAGGAAATGGCAAACTACTCCAGTAAGTATGCCAAAAAAACTCCAAATGAGGTCACAAAGAGTTGGACATGACTGAAAAATGACTGAACAACAACACACATAACCAATGTGTTGACCCATTTTGGTTAACTGACCTTTCTTTGTTACAAGAGGGGATTCTACTGGAGGAACAGAGGCCAAGGATTTTAGAAAATAGGGCTCTGGGAGCCTCTCCTCTCTATGGGAAGGTAGAATTACCCCATTTTTTACTAGAAAAGCAAACACCCAAACCTTCAAGCTTGGGTTTACCGGAGAAACAAACCATCAGTTAGTGCTATAGCTCAGAAATCCCCTTCTCCTCTCGAAGAGACTGGGATCTGGGAACTCCCATTACTTGACCACATTTCTCTGTGATTAGAAACATGTGCTGTTGCAACATATATTAACTGCTGCTTCTCCAAGGAAGTGACTCACTCCCCTAGATCTATAAAATTCAGAATGCACAAATGGATTGAATTAAAGTGGGCATGTATAGAGATCACTACAGCAAAAGTATAATATAGCATATATAATATGACATACTATACTATAGAATGATATACTATATTATATATTTTATTGCTATAATATAGCTATATGAGGTATTGCAATGGGAATGTAAATTTGTAAGATCTTCCCTGCCCCTAGGCTAAAGTGCACCTGGAGCCTGGGGTGGGAGGCTTGTTTTTCAGTAGCTACTTCTTGATTGGCCAGTGAGTCAATAAGGTTGTTACATTCTCTGAGCCAGGAGAAGGCTATATAAGCCCAGATGTGTAGCTTTGTTTTGGGGCTCACTTTGAGAAATGTTCTGTGATTTGAACAGATGAAACTCTGGGAAGCCGTTGTCCAGGGTCCCCCGGCTTTGAAACCCAGATGTTGATTTGGTATGGATGTAATGGTTGGACAGTTTGGAAATCTGTCTACTTGATCTGTTTCTCTGTCTTGATAATTCTGTCTGTATACTCTGAAGTTCGGGGTGCTGACCTTTTCCCCCTGAACTAGGTAAACGATATGTGTTTGACTGATTAAAGTAAGCTTGTTAACCCATTTTGAGTTGCTTTCCTTTAACAAAGCAGATCTAAGAACCTGTATGGGCAGCCACCCTGGGGACACCGGGGTGCTTGCTGCTACAGGTATATAAATATAAGATGGAATATCAATAAGAAGACCACTACCTGTAAAATCACAGGGCTTCTGTGGGGCTACTTGTAAGGTCAACCCAAGTCATTTTTAACCTCCTAAAAACATTTTAAGCCATTGTTGCTAGATTCTGAGAGTACACAGATGGGAATAAAGTATATTCTTTTTTTTCCAGTCATGTCTGACTGTTTGTGGCCCCATTTTTGGATTTTTTAAAAATTAATTTATTTTTAGTTTTCAACATTCATTTCCACAAAATTTTGAGTTAGTTTTTTCTCCCCGTCTTTCCCCTACCTCCCACCCCAAAATAGCAAGCCTACTGAATACCCCTTCCCCCAATCTGTTTTCTCTTACATCCTCCCCCAATCCCTTTTTAACTTTCTAGTAGGGCAAGATGGATTTCTATACCCCAGTGCCAGTATATCTTACTTCCCAGTTGCATGTAAAAAAATAAATTTTCTAAACATTTGGGGATTTTCTTACCAAAGATACTGGAGTGGTTTTGTCACTTCCTTTTCCAGTCCACTTTATAGATGAGGAAACTAAGGCAAACAGGGTTAAGTGACTTGCCCAGGATCACACAGCTAGTAAGGGTCTGAGACCTAAAGGTCACCCCTAAATGACCTAAAGTCACTTAAATTCCAGGCCAGGAATTTTTCAGGAGCATTGACTGAGATTCTAAGGGGCTAGGGAAGTGCTCCCAGCCTCTCCCTGAGGCACTGCTTTCTTTCCTTTGGTTGGAAGCCAATCTTAAGAGAGTCACATTTGCCCTCAATCACTGCAGTCTCTTGTTCTGGGCATGTTGTCCCTAGGCCTCTGCAACAGCCAACAGATTGTCCATGGTGTGGGGAAGGAACCTTAGATTGATCCAACACCTGTCCTTGCTCCTGGGCAGGGCTGAAGGGAGGCATGAGAGAGAATGGGCATAACTCAGACAACAGTGCCAGGAGCAGAGGGGAGAATATGTCTGTAATACAGAGTTACAGACCAAGACATATGCATCTACTGATTTTCTAAGAAAAAGAATTATGGGCTCATCATTCAGACGTGGCCATGAGTTCGAGATCAGGTAAACAAATGATAGAATAATCACTAACATTTATATAACATCTACTATATGCTAACATTACAATTACTATCTCATTTGATCCTTATAACAACCCTGGGAGGTAGGTGTTATTGTTATCACCCCCATTTTATAGATGAGGAAACTGAGGCAAACAGGTTAACTTGACTTGCCCAAAATCACATGACTAATAAGTGCCAGAGGCTGAATTTGAACTCGGGTCTTCCTGACTCCAGGCCCAACATTCTATCCACTGTGCCACCTAACTGCCTTAACATAGCCAAGAGGGACTGTAGTTCAGGGGCATCCAGGTAATAAAGCAACAGACATTCAGTCATGCCAATGATGTCAGAAAGAGCTCAAGACAGAGCAGGTTTCACCCAGAAGTTAAAGGGCTTCAGTATGAAGATAAAATAAATACAGGTTCAAAGGCAAGGATTGCTGAGTGCCCTTATCTAGGGAGCGATTTATTTCACTCTATTTGCTGAAGTAAGGGGTTCCTACTCTTTTAAGATGGAGAGCACAGTTTGGTCTATACCTACTCTTATGTGCTTGTTGAATTGTAGATTCATTTTGGATAGTATAAGAAATAAACAAGGGGACTTAGGTTAAAAAAAAAAAATGTGGATGTCGTAGCCACTCCTTCCCCTCCTGGAAAACACAATTCTTGTTAGGCTTTTAAAGCTCTTCCTAACTCTCCAGTCTTCCCACACTAGGCAACTAGGCAGCACAGCGGAAAGAGCTTTGGACCTGGAGTCAGGAAGGCTCATCTTCCTGAGTTCAAATCCAGCCTCAGACACTTACTAGTTGTACGATTCTGGGCAAGTTACTTAATCCTGTTTGCCTCAGTTTCCTCATCTGTAAAATAAACTGGAGAAGGAAATGGCAAACCACTCCAGTATCTTTGCCAGGAAAATCCCAAAATGGGGTCATGAACAGTCAGATATGACTGGGAAAAAAAAGACTAAACACTTTATTCCCCTCCATGTACTCTCAAAATCTAACAACACGGTCCTGGTCACTCCTCACCCCATCTCCGAACGCTGGTTATTTTCACTGACTGCTCCCCATGCCTGAAATGCTCTCCCTCATCTCTATCTCTTGACTTCCTTGGTCTTTTTTTCCAAGTCTCAGATAAAATCCCGCCTTTCACAAGAAGCTCCCAAACCCCCTTAACGCTAATACCTTCCCTCTGAAATTATTGCCAATTTAACACCTAGATCCCTCATCACAAGTTCCTTGAAGCAGGGACTGTTTTTTGCCTTTATTTGTATACCCCTACATTTAGCACCGTGCCTAGCAAATAGTAGGCATTTAATCAACACTTGGTGACTTGCCTAGAAAGACAGCCCACATCCTACTGAAGGTTCAGGGCTGTCAAGGACAATCCGCATCTTTTCTTCATTCATTTCAAAAGAGGTGTGTGAAGGTTAGAATCAATTCATGAGTTGAAAACGTAAGAGAATATGTGCAAAAATCACGATTGAGGCCTCAAAATCATTAATTACCTAATTAGAAAAATATTTAAGAAAGTATTCAAACCTCTGTGTTTTCTCCAGTCCCCGATGCAGCACTTAAGTTTTTCTCCTCTAGAAAGCAAAGAGTACACAATTTTGAGTCTTTAATTACTTTTTCCTGAATGGCACTAAAAGTACATTCTACATGAAATGCTTCACTCTATTGGCTTTTGGGGTTTACTGTCTGGTGAGGCAGGTAGGTGGCACCATAGTGCACAGAGCACTGGGCCCCGGGGTCAGGAAGAGCCGAGTTCAAATTCAACTTCAGATTCCTCCTAGCTGTGTGATCCGTGGAGTCATTTTACTTCTGTTTGCCTCAATTTCCTTAACTTAAAATGGGGATAATAATAGCACCTCCCTCTCAACAACAGTTGTTGTGAGGATAAAATGGGATGTTATTTATTAAACCCTTTGAAAACCTTAAAGCACTATATAAATACTTTGTTGAATTATTTCAGTCGTATCCAACTCTTCATGACCCCATTTGGGGTTCTCTTGTCAGAGATACTGGAATGGTTTGTCATTTCCTTCTCCAGCTCATTTTACAGATGAAAAAATTGAGGCAAACAGGATTAAGTTACATACCCAAGGTCACACAGCTAGTACAAATCTGAGGCCGAATTTGAACTCAGGAAGATGAGTCTTCCTAACTCTAGACCTGATACTCTATTCACTGAGCCACCTGTTTGCCTTACTAGCTATTATTACTATTATTATTATAATCATTTAATAAGAATTACTTAGGGCATGCTATGCTTCATGCATATAATTTTATAATTAAGAATAATTTTTTCTACACAGGCAACTTCAGGCTCTTTACAACAATAAACTCAGGGGTCTTTACAATATAGAAGCCACTCTCCACCCTGATGCTGCCAAGCATACCCCTTTTATCACAACCAACATTAGAAATAAATACCACTACCGCAGTCATTTTCAGACATTTTTGCCCACAGGAAGAGCAGCATAAAATACGTTTGATAGCTTCCTATTAAATGATTCTAAGTAATTATTTGACTAATAATAAATAGGTACTAAACTCAATTATCTCTATATATTTTGAAAGAGCAGAGGTATTGTCAGCACCCTGAAACAAAACCCTGATGACTCAGCCCTCGTAATGGGTTTGACTATTATGACAAGTCAGAGCATTCAAATAGATATGGGACACTAGAATTCAAAACATAATCTTGTCTTTCTGTTTTAAAGGGAAACCAGCTCTTTCAGAGTCTGTATTTACTCTTTATCAGTCAAAAAGGATGGATTAATGAGGAAAGAGATGGGTGGAGGGGGCAGAAGAAGCGGAAGGGAAAGATGAAAGGTGGAAGGGTAAAGGGGGGAGGCAGAAGCCAAGATGGCAGAATTATAGGAAATAGAACAGCAAGCTCCCCTCCACAAAATTCCTCCAAACACTTCTAGAAAATGTACCAGCCTAAATCCTGATGGGAAAATCCAGAAAACCTCACAGGGAGTGCTTTGTTCTGTTTAGGTCAGCACAGGGAGCCAGAGAGGTCTTGGGACACTGGGGATCAGTAGGATCGGGTTGGCTCAGGAACACACAGGCCCAGGGAAAGGCTGCACACCAAAAAGAGGTCCAGCACCCAAACTGGGGCTCCACCAGGTCCATTCTGGGGCACAGTGACTGGGATAGATGTAGTCTAGCAGCTTTCTTGCCTACTACCTGGTTTGGAGGCATCTAGGTGCCCCAAATATATTCTAAGCCCATACACTGGAATCAATGAGTAAGTTATGACATCTCAATGTGATGGAATACTACTGTGCTGAAATCTTATTAGGGATTTCAGAGAACTGAGGATGAAGCACACTACTCAGCTTCTGATAGAGAGGTAAGGGACTCAGAATGATACATTTTTTTAACATGATCAATATACAGTTATTTTGATTGACAATACATGTATGTAACGGGTTTTGTTTTGCTTATGTGGAAGTTAGTGGAAAGAGTTGGGGCAGGAGGGTGAAAAGGTGAATTTTAGTCCAATTAAAACAAAATGTTTTCTAAAAGTGAAAAAAAAATTTTTTAGAAGAGTCAAGACAAGGGTAAGGAATAAGGGGGTGAAGGGAAGTAGTCAAGAGGCCACAACTTAAAAAGAAAATTTTTAAAAGAAATCCTCCCCAGTTCAGAACTAAACTTAGCTCGGTTAAAGGACCTTGTGCCTTTGACAAGGCTTGTTCTGGTATATGCTGCTCCAACAGGCACTCAGACTCCTCTCAAGAAGAATACAGAAAAGAAATAAAATGCTTATTTGCATCAAATGAGAGTAACACAAAAGAGTTATTCAGAAATGCTGCTAAATTCTAGCTGTCTAGTTTGTGGCTTTAACCAGCTGTATCTCATGTGGTTTTTTTTCCCTCTCGTCCATACAGTCCTTTAGTAAAATTCACTATTGTGCTGCCACATATTTCTAGCAGAATTATCTTTGTGTCTCTCACAACACAATGCCTTACACAAAATAGAAGTGTATGGCATAAATGGTAGTTTAATGAATGAATGAGAAAATGAATGAAAATCATAGTTCTGTGAATGCATGACCTCAGGATGTTGCATATACCACCACTACTGACTTCCTCAATTCTTCCCTTTCTCCTCTCTGAAAAAAGCAAACTTCAAAGAATAATGATGGAGAAGATGTGAATTCATTTAGCTTATCCAGCTGGCTGACTGATAATGGAGTCAGTACTGTGGTGGGGAAAACAGGGTAATGAGGTTTCATGAACTATAGCACTAGAAAAGATACTTCCCTTAAGGAGACTTAATAGTCGCATTCTGGGAGCCCAACTTTTCAGTCCAAATGGTAGATGAAATAAGCACCTTAGGATATATGTTACATACCAATTAAGCATTACATTCACAGGATCAGAGATTTTAAACAGGAGAGGACCCTAGAGGTCATGAAGTACAACCCCCTCAATTTGCAGATGGAGAAACTGAAGTCCAAGTAGATGACATGATTTGCCCAGGGTCACAAAGAGTGTGCATGTTTGAGGAAGGGTTTTAAATCCAGGTCCAAGTATAGATCCACCTTGGATATAGATGTTGAGTGTGTTTTAAACACTGCCTCTCCTCCCAGCTTATTTCAAAGGGTGTTAACAAAGTTTTTTAGATGGGACTTGCAATTTATTTGACTTTTAACTTTAGAGTTTGACACCACCCTAATCTGATTTACTAAAAGATTAAAATATTTTGGGTGGAAGGTAAAAGCTTTCAGATGTCAAATTTCTGATGATTCTTCCCACTCCCTCCTTCTTTCTCTGTTTTGGGAACATTTGGAGAAAAGAACTCAGAGGAAAACAATTTTGTGGCAAGTACCAAAGGCATATTTTTATTTTTTGCCAAGAGTTATCTAATTATGCCACAATAGCAGGAAATAGCGTTGTACAGTTGTACAAGATGGAACTTCCCAATAGAAAAGATAGTCTGGGAGGAAGTGAGTCTGGGTCCGTATAGGTAGAAATCAACACAACTGGAGACTGAATTTGGAATTGTGGGGGGCCCACTAAGTTCAATCAATAATCAACTGGCATTTATTAAATAGCTAGTATGTACCAGACACAGTACTGCCACTCCCTACTCACATATCCTCTGGCACTTCAGTTTTCTCTACTCTAAAATTCATCTTAAGTTCTGTGACCCTCTTAACAAAACCAACTCCTAGTTTTACTTATTAATTCAATGGTTTTTTTACTCCCAATTTTAATAATTTCACCTTTAATTTTTAGGATTTCCAATTTAGTGTTTAATTGGGGATTTTAAATTTATTCTTTTTCTAGCTTTTTAAATTGCACAGCCAATTCATTAGTCTCCTCTTTCTCTATTTTATTGATGTTACCATTTAGGGATATAAATTTTCCTCTAATCAGAGCTTTTGTTGTATCCCATAGGTTTTGATATGTTGTCTCATTACTGTCATTCTCTTTAATGAAATTATTGATTGTTTCTACTATTTGTTCTTTAACTCACTCATTCTTTAAGATTAGGTTGTTTAATCTGCAATTAGTTTTTAATCTATGCTTCTTTGATCCCTCATTACATATAATTTTATTGCATTATGATCTGAAAAATACTTTTAATATTTTTGCTTTTAATTTTAAAATTTTTATGTACTAAAATATGGTCAGTCTTTGTAAAGGTACCATGGACTACTGATAAAAAGGTGTATTCCTTTCTATTTATATTCAACCATATGTCTATCATATCTAATTTTTCTAAAAGTCTGTTCACTTCTTTAACTTTCCTATTTATTTTTTGGTTAGATTTGTCTAGTTCTGAGAACAGAAGATTAAAGTCCCCTACTATTATAATACTACTATCTATCTCCATCTGCAATTCATTTAACATTTCTTTCAAAAATTTAGATGCTATAGTATTTGGTGCATATAGGTTCAGCATTGATATTACTTCATTGTCTAAGGTACTTTTGAATCAAAATATAGTTACCCTGTTTACCTCTTTTAATTAAATCCATTTTAGCCATAATTTGTCTGAGATCATAATTGCTACCCTTGCCTTTTTTGCATCAGCTGAAGCATTATAAATTCTACTCCAGCTCTCCATTTTAACTCTGTGTGAATCATTCTTAAATATTTCTTATAAACAACATATTGTTGGACTCTGATTTTTAATCCATTCTGCTATTCATTTCTATTTTATGGGTGAGTTTATCCCATTCACATTCAAAGTTATAATTACCATTTGTGAATTTCCCTCCATCTTATTTTTTTTTTTGCCTTTTTTTTGGAGGGCAATTGGGGTTAAGTGATTTTCCTAGGTCACACAGCTAGTTTTTGTGTTTAAGTGTCTGAGGCCAGATTTGAATTCAGGTCCGACTGACTCCGGGGCCAGTGCTCTCTTTACTGTGCCACCTAGCTGCCCCCCTCCATCTTATTTTTATTCACTTTTTTATTTATAAATAAAATTAGGAGTTGGTTTTACAGAAAAAGATAATTAATACATATAAACAATTGGTTAACTTGATTTTTTTTAAAAGAGAAGAAAACCAAATCCCTACTATCGAAAATGAAAAAGATATATATATATATATATATATATATATATATATATACATATATATATATATCAGTAATGAAGATGAAATTAAAGCAAGTATAAGGAGTTATTTTATCCAATTATATGCCAATAAATTTAACAATTTTAAGTGTTAGGAAGAATACTTACAAAAATAAAAATTGCCTAGATTAGCAGAAGAGGAAATAGAATATCTAAATAGACATATTTTAGAAAAAGAAACTAAACAGGCCATAAATGAGCTTCCTAACAGAAAAGCACCAGGACTATATGAATTTACAGGTGAATTCTATCACATATTTAAAGATCAACTAATTCCAACATTAAATAAGTAAAAAGCAGGTGAGAATAATAGGTAAAGAAGGGATTCTACTAAGCTTCTTTTATGAGACATATTGAGAACTAAACTAGGAAGAGTAAAAACAGAGAAAGGAAATTATGGACCAATTTCATTAATGAATATGGATGAAAAAATCCTAAATAAAATACTAATTAATAGATTCCAGCCATATATCACACAGATTATACATTATGATCAAGTGAGATTTATATCAGGAATGCAGGAGTGGCTTAACATAAGGGAAACCATTAACATAACTAATTACATCAATAATAAAAGTTTTTAAAAATCATACAATCATATCAATAGATGCAGAAAAAACTTCTAATAAAGTTCAACAATCATTTCTATTAAAATATTTGAAAGTATTGGTACAAATGGATTTTTCTATAAATTGATAAAAATAATTTAACTAAAATCATCAGCGAGCATTATTTGTAATAGGGATAAGCTAGATGCCTTCCCAGTAAGATTAGGAATGATATGAGGATGTCCACTGTCACTAATATTATTCATTTCTTAGAATAAACCCATATTCTGGTACAAACTCAAACGTACCTGACTTACTTTTCTCCTGAATGTATTGGTGGATCTTTTTTACCAAATTATTTCTTTTCAAAGAAGTGAATACTTCCTCCAGCTTCTTCAGATTATTCTCACTTAAAACTTCTTTTTTCTCCAGATACCTAACAAGACTTAAAAAGGACTGAAATAGAATCAACATTAGTATATGAACTTACATCATAGTCTGTCTTTATCTTGGCTATTCTGGTCACAAGCATGTGGGGCAAAGAATGGTGAAGTGGCTCAAAACCACACTAAGAATATTTTAGTCAAGCTTCCCAGGTAGACCATGAGGCAAACAGGAAAAGGAGAATGGGAGAGGATGGTATAAGGAAGGAAGAAGGTTGAAGTAGTGGAAACCATAGCAAGTATTAGCACAATCAGGGAGGTTGTGCAACTCTGACACTATACATAGGCAGCAGATAAAAAACAAGAAGAGCCAAAACCTCTGGGCTGGTTTTATTTTTTTAGGCTGGCTTATACAATATATTTCTGTTTGCAGAGAAAGTTTTTTTTTTTTTTAAGAGGGAAAGAGAGGAAGAAAGCAGGTGAGAAGGCACAGTGGAGTCCCATGAATAGACAGCCTACAGAAGTAGAAACAGAAATGGTAAAGAGCTAGAAAAATGGTTAATTTCTCCACTCACCGTTAATGTCTTTGGTATTTCCTTATGTAAGACAAATTTGATAGACTTAAAATCTTCTTCAGTGACTTCCTCAGATAGGCTGTAAAGCATGACTCTGTGACATGAATTCAATGCCATTAGTAATGAATACTCTGCAGATATAACCATTTTTGTTCAGTCATTTTTTGGTCATGTCCAACTCTTTATGATCTGATTTAGGATTTTCTTGGCAGAGATTCTGGAGTGGTTTGCCATTTCCTTCCCCAGTCTATTATACAGATGAGGAAACTGAGGCAAACTGGGTTAAGTGACTTGCCCAGGGTCACACAGTTAGTAAGTGTCTGAGGCCAGATTTGAATTCAAGAGAATGAGTCTTCCTGACTCCAACCCCAGTGCTCTAACCACACCACCACCTAACTGCACAGAGATATAACAGAGAGGAGCCCAATTTGTATCTCCCTTCATTTCCTTCATGCCCCTGCTAATGGGTTCAACTGAAATGAGACTGAGAAAAGGCATAATCTAGATTAAAGAGGTTCAAATGATCCTGGACTGTCTTAGCACATAGGAGATGCCTGAGTCTTCTCCAAAGATTCTTATATACAGTTTTCAGTACAGGATCATTCTCTCAAGTTCTCTGCAGCGAGAACCAGGGAGTACTACCAGGGAGACCATAAGCTCCATGAAGGCAGAGACAGAATCTTATCGGAATTTTGTATCCTTCTCCTTTCCCCTCACCCCTGGGCCCACCCAGTACTCTGTACACAATGGGTATAATAAATGTTTGCTTAATTGACTTTCAAAATAGATTACTCAGGTTCTTTAAATCCAGAGAGTCAGTACATAACTTAAGCACACAACAATGCCTGGGTATGTGTTTAGTCTTTTGTCATAATTAAAATCCTCCAGTTTGATGGTTCAGGCAAATATGAAGGGCTGAGTAACATCACTTTCCCTGGTATCTACATTATGGTGCCATTTAAAATGGCGTTTGCTGAGGGATGTTCTAAGGCAGGCCTGCCTTTCATCTTCCCCATTCTCCTTTTGCTTTAGCTGGCAAAGAATGTATAAGAGTGTGTCAAAGCAGACAGGGTTCCCTTCCTCCCCTGGTAATAAGACTTTTTTCACCCTTTTTACTATGCTTTATGTAATTATTATTCCCCTAAATTCAAAAGATATAGAAACATCAGTCATCAGTGTAGCAAATAAAATCCACTCACAGTGAAGAAAGGTTAGGGACACATGTTTTAAGCATAGAGTCCATTAAGTCAATCAATCAATTACCTGCCACCTTACTTAAAGTGACAAGATGCTATGTCCTCATCCCTTTATTGATTAAAAAAACCAATCAATAAGAGGTTTGACTTATGTCTGAACAGAATCTAAATATCTTTATTCAATCAATCAGTCATAGGCTTTTGCACAAACTTTAAAATCATTATTTTTAATGTCTTGACCTCCAATTTCAGTACCCTGGGGCAAAGTTCTTATTATCTTGTCCTAGTTAACAGTTCTGTGAATGTTTTCTTTTCTTTTTTTTTTGTGGGGGGGAGTTGGGGTTAAGTGACTTGCCCAAGGTCACATGGCTAGTTTTTTGTGTTAAGTGTCTGAGGCCAAATTTGAACTCAGGTCCTCCTGACTCCAGGGCCAGTGCTCTATTCACTGCACCACCTAGCCACCTCTTGTGAATAAGTTTTCTATGGGTACTATGGAAAGGATAAGAGCTAAAAACCCAAGGTGAGTGGAAATGTAAGAATAAATTCCCTTCAAATTAGCCCAAATCATACAACCTTACCTGTATGAGGAGATTCTCATTCTGGTAGAAATTTCTTGCTGTACTTTCTCCTTTGTGTACCCAATGATTTGTAGTAGATTATGTTGCTTAATTAGGAAAAGGAGCTCTGCCACTAGGAAACAATCTTTCTCATTCAACAAATCTTGATCCATGAACTTCTGAAAGAGTTGGTGAGCTGACTGTATATTCTCAAGGTTTTTAGGTGAGATCAAGTCACTACAGAGAAACTTAAGGGATTCCATATCTTTAAGCTCCAGTTTTTCATCAATGGAGAGAAACTTCTGGTGAAACTCGAGATTACTGTCATCCTCCATATTGAGGCCAGATCTTGGCACTTAAAGGAAAAACAGTGACCTTCTGAAAGAGCAAAAAAAGGAGACTTTCTGATGTAAAACTTGTTCATCTCTTGGGAAAGAGACTAAATGCAGAGGAAGGCAAGGTCAACTGAATATTCCAGGCTCCAGAATTACCAGAATTATTTAAATTGCCTTTTATTTTAAAATATATAAATATATATGTATATAAATACACACACACACATATACACACACACATTTTATATTCCTTGTCAATAAATAAGAGAAAGGTTTAATGATTTTTAAAAAATAAATAAATTACTAACTTCCCTTGCATTAAATGGAGAGAATTAAATAAATTTAATTTATTTAAAAATAAATTAATTAAGCGGAGCCAAGATGGTAGGGTAAAAGCAAGAAAATTTGTGTGTTCCCCCCATAACCACCTAAAATACCTATAAAAAATGACTCTAAACAAACTTTAGAGCTACAGAACCCACAAAGTGACAGAGAGAAACAAATCTCCTGCTGAAGGCAGCCTGGCAGGTAGACAGGAAGGGTCCATTGCAGCATGCTGGGAGCAGAGCCCAGCCCCACGTGAGCCCATGGTTTTAGCCCAAGCACCTCCAAGCCGAAATGGGGGGCTGTCCCCCATGTCTGGAATGCTATCCCTTTCCACTCTGACTACAAAACTTTTTTTGGCAGAAATAAAGGCACACCTAAATAATTGGAAAAAAACAATTGCTCGTGAGTAGGTCAAATTAATATAATAAAAATAAGACTATCTACATTGATTCATTTTTACAATTCTATACCAATCAAACTACCAAAGGAATATTTTATAGAGCTAGAAAAAATAGCAATCAGCTTCATCTGGAGGAACAAAATGTTAAGAATCTCAAAGGTAATAGTGGAAAAAGAGTGGGAAGGAAGGAAGTTCATCAAAACCAGATCTCAAACTGTACTACAAAGCAGTATACTTCCTTCTCTCCTCTGATACTGCCACCATTCTAGTGCTGGCCCTCATCACCTCATGCCTCAATTATTGCAATAGCCAGTTGGTGGGTCTGCCTGCCTCAAATCTCTCCCCATCCCACTCCAATCCATTCTTTATTCCACCACTAAAGTGATTTTTCTAAAAACACAGGTCCAATAAAGTCACCCACCCCCACTCAATAAATTCCAAGGGCATTCTATTGCCTCCAGGAGAAAATACAAAATGCCCTGTTAAGGCATCCAAAGCTCTTCATAATTTAGCTGTGCCTCCCCTTCACCCCCTCCCCCACCTTTCTGGTTTTCTTATATCTTAATTCTTGGCACATTTTCTTCATTCCATTGACACTGACTTCCTGTTTGTTCAACCAACAAAGCAATCTATCTCTTGGCTCCAAACATTTTTACTGGCTGTCCCCCATACCTGGAAAGCTATCCCTTTCCATTCTGACTACTGACCAACTTGGCTTCTATTAAGTCCCAGCTAAAATCCAATGTTCTACAGGCAACCTTAACTTATCCCTCTTAATTATAGTGCTTTCCCTCTTCAAATTATTTCCTATATTTTTTGTATATAAATTGCTCTCTCTATATATTTATTTGTATATTGTCTCCTCATTAGATTATGAGTTTCTTGAAGTCAAGGAAGGTCTTTTGCCTTTTTTTTTGTATCCCTAGTGTTTAGCACAGTGCGTGGCATGTAGTAGGTGCTTAATAAATGTTGATTGACTGATTAAAGGCCTTTGGTACTAGATAGAAAAATAGAGAGATGAATCAGTGGAACAGATTAGGTACAAAACATACAGAAATAAGTGAACCTAATATCCTAGCATTTAATAAATCCAAAGATTTCAGTTACTGAGGGAAGGACTCACTATTTGACAAAAACAGCTAGGAAAACTGGACAGCAGTCTGGCAGAAATCAGAGTTAGATCAACACTTCACACCATGTACCAAGATAAATTCCAAATGATGTAAAAGATATCATAAACAAATTAGAGTAGCAAAGAAGAAATTACTTTTCAGATCTATGGATGGGATTGTTCATGACTAAACAAGTAATGGAGAGCATTATGTGATATAAAATGAACAGTTATGATTTTATAAAATTTTAAAGTTTTTGCACAGACAAATCTAATGTATTTAAATCAGAAGGGAAAGAAACAAATGGGGGAAATCTTTACAGCTAATTCCTTTGATAAAGATCTTATAACTAAGATATACAAAGAAATTATTAAAATGTGTAAGACTAAGAGTCATTATGACCATTAGAAGCAGTTTGGTGGTGTAGTACATAGAGTCCTGGACCTGGAGTCAGGAAGACTCCAGTTAAAATCTAGCTTAATACACCTAGTAACTGAGTGACCCTGGGCAAGTCTTATCTTAACCTCTGCCTATTTCAACTTCCTCATCTATAAAATAGGGATAATATCACCTACCACCCAATGCAATTGTGAGGATCCAATGAAATATTATTTCTAAAGTGCTTTGCAAAACTTAAATGCTAATTAATATTATTCCCCAACAGATAAATGATCAAAGGAATTTTGCAAAGAAATCTAAGCTACCAAAAAACTAGATAAAATAATTCTTTAAATCACTATTATTAGAGGCATGCAAAATGAGCAACTCTGAGGTTCTACCTCAAACCCTTCAGATCAACAAAAGAGAAAAGTGACAAATGGAAGGACTGTGCAAAAACAGATGTCCTGGTGCACTGCTGGTGAAATTTTGAATTGATCTAGCTATTCTGGAAAGCAATTTGGAACTGCAACATGCCCCAAACTGCTAAACTGTACGTACCCTTGCACATACCACTACTAGCTCTACACATCAATGAGATCAAAGAAAGAGAAAATATACCTCTGTACAAATTTCATACGCAAAAATATATTTTTTTCATTTTTCAAATGCTTTATTAATTTCTGTTTTATATCATTCATTTCCACCAGATTTTCATTTCCTCCAGATCATGAGTTACAAATTTTCTCCCAGTTTTTCCCCTACCTACCACCCCAAAATAGCAGTCCCACAGAATATCCCCTCCTCCAATCTGCTCTCTCCCATATCTTCTCCCATGCCCCTTCGACTTTTCCAGTAGGGCATGGTGGATCTCTATGCCCCAGTGCCTGTATAACTTATTTCCCAATTACATGTAAAATAGTATTAATAATAGAATATATATTTTAAACATTTGATTTTAAAATTTTGAATTCCAGATTCATTCCCTTCCTTCCTAGTCACCCACCCTTACTGAGAAGATAAGCACTTCAGTATAGGTTGTACATGTGTAGCTAATGCAAAACATTAACATAGTAGACATATTGTAAAAGACTTACTATATTTCCCTCCCTCCTATCCCACCACCCACTTCTTCTGTTCTCTAATTTGATCCCATCCCTTTTCAAAAGTTGGTGCTTCCAACTTCCCTCCCCCTGAGCCTGCCCTCCCTTTCATCACCCCCCCCTCTCATCCCCTTCCCCCCTACTCTTCTGTAGGGTGAGATACCCTATTTAGTGTGTATTTCATTCCCTCCTCGAGCCAAATTCAGTGAGAATAAGGTTGACTCATTCCCTTTTGCCTTTCTATTCTTCTGCTCCATTGTAACCATTTTCCCTTGCCTCTTCTATATGAGATAGTTTACCCCATTCTGTCTCTCTCCGTCTCCTCTAATTATATTCCTCTCACCTCTTAATTTCACCTTTTAAGTATCACCTCTTCCTATTAAATTGGTCCTGTGCCCTCAATCTATATATACCTGTAAACATATATACACACATTCACATATGTATTCATATGCCTGTAGAGCCTCCTATATAGACATATATATACACACACACATATATATATATATATATATATATATATATATATATATTTCTATTCCCTTCAACTATTTTCATACTGAGAAAAGTTTCATCAGTTACAAATATCATTTTTCCATGTAGGAATGTTAATAATTCAACTTTGATAAGTTCCTTATGATTTCTTTTCCCTGTTTACCTTCTCATGGTTCTCTTGCTTCTTGTATCTGAATGTCAAATTTTCTATTCAACTCTGGTTTTTTCATCAAGAATGCTTGAAAGTCCTCTATTCCACTGAATGACCATATTTTCCCCTGAAACATGATACTCAGTTTTTCTGGGTAGGTGATTCTTGGTTTTAATCCCAGCTCTTTTGACCTCCAGAATATCATATTCCAAGCCCTTCGATCCCTCAATGTAGAAGCTGCCAGATCCTGAGTGATCCTGATTGTGTTTCCACAATATTCAAATTGTTTCTTCCTGGCTGCTTGTAATATTCTCTCTTTGATCTGGGAATTTAGGAATCTGGCTATAATATTCATAAGAGTTTTCTTTTTGGGATCTTTTTCAGGAGGTGATTGGTGGATTCTTTCAACCTCTATTTTGCCCTCTGGTTCTAAAACATCAGGGCAGTTTTCCTTGAGAATTTCTTAGAGGATGATTTCTAGGTTCTTTCTTTTATCATGGCTTTCAGGTAGTCCAATAATTTTTTTAAAGCAATTTGGGTTAAATAACTTGCTCAAGGTTACATTTCCAGTTATTTGTGGGTGTGGTGCTAAGCATCAGAGCCCGGATTCAATCCCAGGTCATCCCGACTCTTGGGCCGGTGCTCTCACTGTGCTACGTGGCTGCCCCTGTAGTCCAATAATTTTTAAATTATCTCTCCTGGATCTATTTTCCAGGTCAGTGGTTTTTCCAGTGAGATATTTCACATTGTCTTCTATTCTTTCATTTGTTTGGATCTGTTTAACAGCATCTTGATTTCTCATAAAGTAATTAGCTTCCATTAACTCCAATCTAATTCTGAAGGAATGATTCTCCTCAGTGAGCTTTTGAGATTCTTTTTCCATCTGGAAAATTTGGCTTTTTAAGGCATTCTTCTCCTCATTGCCTTTTTGAGCCTCTTTTGCCACTTGAGTTAGTCTATTTTTTGAAGTGTTATTTTCCTCAGTCAGGCTGTTGACTTTCATTTCATAATTTTCTTGCATTGTTCTCATTTCTCTTCCCAATTTTTCCTCCACTTCTCTTATCTGCTTCTTAAGGTCCTCTATGGCCTGTAACCAGCTCGTATTTTCCTTTGAAGCTTTTGGTGCAGGAGTTCTGACTTCACTGTCTTCCTCCTGTTTCATGCTTTGATCCTTTTTGTCCCTAAAATAGGAGTCTAATGTGGGATTCTTCTGTTTGTTTTGCTTCCTTTGCTTGGTCATGTTGCCACTCAAGTACCTGACTTTTGGGCTTTTTGCCATAGTAGGACTCTGCCACCAGACAGGGGAGCTTCCATACCAAACGCTAGGGTTTTCTCGGCTGCCAGAGGTATTAGATGGGTGCCCTCTCTGAAGCCTCCACATGCTCTGGCAAGCTGGTCACACACCCCAGGACCTCCACCCTAAACCACAATCCAGATCCAAGCAGGTTAAAGCAAAAGCAATTACCCCTCAGGCTGGTTGCTTGGTCCCCCTACACTCTGCAGGTCAGGAGCTGAAGCTGCCATGTGGAGGCTGCCCCATAGACCTCAGTGGCTGCTCGCCCCAGGGACAAAAGTTGATGCACTCCCAACTACTGGGTCCCAAAGTACACACTGCACTGACCTCTCACTTTGTCCTTGGCATCTTTGTGTTGATAATTCTGGACCGCCACAGCTGCTGGTGATCTGGAGTCCCTCCAGCCAGCAGTTGGTCAGGCCTGCCCTGGGGCAAAACCTTGGGATGGAGCTGGGCTTGTCTCCCAGAGCACTGTGCTGACTGATTCCTGCCCGTCTGCCAGGCTGTCCTCAGTGGGAGGTTAACTTCTCTGCATCATTTTGTGTGTTCTGCAGCTCCAAAGTTTGTTCAGAGTCCCCTTTAACATGAATTGGAGGTGGTGAGAGTCGGAGCCATTTCTACTCCACCATCTTGACTCTGCCCCCCACAAAAATATTTATAGCAGCTCTTTTCATAGTAGCCTAAAACTGGAAAGTCAAGGGATGTCTTCTTATTGGGGAATGGCTATAACATAGCATATGAATGTAATAAATATTAATTATTGTACCCTAATAAATGACAAAACTGTCCATTTCAGTGGAAATTGGAAAGATCTCTATGAACTGTTGCAGAGTAAAATGAGTAGAATTATGAGAACAACTTATGCAAGAACAACATTATAGAAAAAAAACAACTTTGAGAGACTTTTTATAACTCTGATCAGTATAAAGAAGAACCAGAATTCTAGAAGACTAAAGATGAAGCAAACCACTTGTATCCTTACAGAGAGATAATAAAGTTAAAATGCAAAGAGACATACATTATTAGGCATGGGAGAATTGGGAAAAGATGAAAATTAATATGCAAATAACAAAAGGCATCTATAGGGGGAAGGAACAGTAATTGCTCTTTAGGTGAAAAATACCATGGATATAAAATTGACAGGACTTGATATGTGAATAATAATAATGAAATGAAACGAATTAATGAAATGAATAAATAAATGAAAAAGTGTTTATTAAGTGCTTAGTATGAGCCAAGCATTAGACTCAGCTATGGTTATACAAATATAAAAATTAAGACAATCTCTGCGCTCCAGGAATCCACATTCTAATTAGGGAAAACAACATTATTATAGAAGGGTTCAGACACAGGGAAGATGGAAAGATTTTGTGGCCCTTAGGGTATAGCAGCAGGGTAAATGGTAATGGCCTTGGATCTGGAGGGCCCAAAGGGAAGGTCCAGGAATCCCTCTTTCTTACCATGAAGTATTGAGGTCAGTTATTTTCTGCCTATCAAAGCTGATAATTACAGGAGATTTCAAACATGGGAAACTGGGTAAGAGGGGCAGAAGACCCAAGCATTAGTCTTTCAAAAAGCTGTCCCTACAGAAGCTTCTTTTCCCATTGCAAAAGAATTACTATACCAATAATTGGGGTCAATCTTAGCAAACAGCTTCCAACCTTTGTGGAGCAGGAGCACACGTGGGAAATAGAGGAAATCACCCCACCCTGAGAGTGAGTCAGCTATTTCCTCTACTCTGCACATTTGACTTGTGAGATCCCTCTTGGACTGTCATTTTCATGTGTATTGAATCATTACTTTTACATATAGATCAAAAAAAGTAACACCTGATGACTCACTTTGGTTGGAGTCAAGGGAGATAAGAAAACATAATAAAATGGTAAGGGGAGGGGACTATGGTTGTATGATGTTGTACATAGTTGCAAACTTGGTCACTGGGTCCTTACCTAACTGTGTGGTTTTGTTAGACTGTTTCTTTGTTAAAAGGGAAGAATCACTGGTGCTAGTGGTGGAATGAGTTAAAAATACAGCTGTAAAATGATGATGGAAAAACAAAAAGCACCAGAACCAGGAGAAAAATTTATATAACGATATTGTAAATATTTATGTCAGCTCTTTTTGAAGTAGAAAAAATGGATATAAAGGGCATGCCTATTAATTAGTAAATGGTTAAACAAATTATGGTATATGAAATTAATGGAATATTAATATGCCATAAGAAATGACAAAAGGGAGAGGCCTGGACTCTGCAGCTCATAGAGGCCCAGACGAGGCCTGATCAATGTGGTGGCAAGTTGACCCACCAACCACAAGGGTCACTGCCAGGGCTATCACCGCAGGACCAGGAATAGACAGAGCAGGGTAAGAGTCAAATGCAGGGCCCCTGGAAGGGGCAGCAGCTACTCCTGGGACTACCAATCCACAGCCCAGAAATTTTAAAAGCCCCTATCTGGACCTCCAGGGACCAGGATGGCAGAGTGAACCCCAGATGCTCCAATCCCCCCCTCTGACCCTGAAAACATAGTAATTATTGCTCTAGGGCAAAACTTTAAACAGTAAAGGCTTGGGAACCCTAGAGGAAGGTTGTGGCTAGGGCCCTGCCTCAAAATGAGTAAAAAGCAGACTACAAAGACCCTGGAGTCCTACTATCCTGAGAGGGAGGAACCAAATTCAGAGGGAGACAGTGTTGACTCCACACCCACAGCTGAAGCTTCAACAGGGAACTGGTCTCAAGCAAAGAATGCATTCTTAGATGAGCTCAAAAGGAACTTTGAAAACCAAATTAGAGAGATAGAAGACAAAATAAATAATTCTTTTAAAATCAAAATTGCAAAATTAGAAAAATATTACAATGAAGAAAACAGCTCCTTCCTTAAAAAGAAAAATGTGTGACATGGAAAAGGAGCTCCAAAAACTAACTGAGGAAAATAATTCACTAAAAACTAGAATCAACCAAATTGAAGTGAATAACTCTATGAGGAGCCAAGAATTAGTCAAATGAAACAGCAAGAATAAAAAATTAGAAAAAGAGGGAAAATATCTCAATGGAAAAATAACTGACCTGGAAAGCAGAGCCAGGAGAGATAATCTGAGAATCACAGGCCTACCAGAAAATCATGATGAAAAAATGAGCCTGGACAACATCTTCCAAGAGCTCACTGAGGAAAACTGCCCTGAGATACTAGAACCAGAGGGTAAAATAGAAATCGAGAGAATCCACCAATCACCTCCTGAAAGAGATACCAACTTGAAAAGTTCAAGAAATGTTGTAGCCAAACTCCAGAACTACCAGGTAAAGGAGAAAATACTACAAGCAGCCAGAAAGAAACAATTCAAATATCGAGGAAGAACAGTGAGGATCACACAGGATCTGGCAGCCTCTACAATGAAAGACTGGAGGAACTGGAATGCAATTTTTTGCAAGGCAAAAGAACTTGGGTTACAACCAAAGATCACCTACCAGTGAAACTGAACATATTCTTCCAGGCAAGGAGATGGACATTCAATGATATAAAGGATTTCCAGAACTTCCTGATAAAAAAGCCAGAGCTCAATGGAAAATTCAACCTCCAATTATGAGATGCAAGAGAGACATAGAAAGGTAAACAAGGAAAACATACACACACACACACACACACACCCTGTTATTTAATAAGAGCAAACTGTTTATAGACAAGTAGAGGGTATGGGTATAAATTACACAAAAATTACGATTAAAAAAAACTTTATTAAGGGCTACAAAGGGACTGCAATGAGAGAAGAGGAAAGAATGAAGTAGAAAAGGGTAAATTATGCCACACAAAGAGGCATAAAAACAATATAGTAGAGGGAAAGAAAGGAGGAAGATGAGCATTATATAGCTTTTCCATCATCAGTTCTGGTGCAAGGAGGGAATAACACAACCAGTTAAGCATAGGACTCTATTGAGAAGAGACACAAAATGTATCATAATAGAGGGAAAGAGGGGAGGGAGAGGAGCTTTGCATGAGATCTGTTCCTGTCAATTTTGGTTTGAAGAAGAAATAACATACTACATTAAGTATAAAAATCTATCATATCCTACAGGCAGTAGGAGGGGGGAAGGGCTACAAAAGGGGGGGGTGGCTAGAAAGGAAGGAAGAAGTAAGGGGGAAGGGGAGGAAAAGGCAGGGGGGCTGATAAGAAGGGAATACTGAGGGAGGTGGTGGTCAAAAGGAAAACTCTTAAGGAGGGTAAGGGAGAAGGGGAGAAAAATAAAAGCATAAACAGGGGAGGGAATAGGATGGAGGGAAAGAGACAGATAGTAATCATAACTGTGAACGTGAATGGAATGAACTCTCCTATAAAATGGAGGCGGATGGCAGAATGGATTAAAAACCATAATCCTACAATATGCTGTTTGCAAGAAACACATCTGAAACAGAAGGATACACAAAGGGTAAAGGCAAAAGGCTGGAGTAAAATATATCATGCCTCAGCTAAAGTAAAAAAAGCAAGGGGTAGCAATCCTTATGTCAGATAAAGCAAAAGCAAAAATTGATCTAATTAAAAGAGATAAGGAAGGAAACTATATCTTACTAAAAGGCAGCATCGAGAATGAAGCAATATCATTACTTAACATATATGAACCAAGTGGTATAGCATCCAAATTCTTAGAGGAGAAGGTAAGGGAATTAGAGGAAGAGATAGCAAAACTATACTAGTGGGGGACCTTAATCTTCCCCACTCTGAACTTGACAAATCCAACTTCAAAATAAACAAGAAGTTAAGGAGGTGAATAGAATTTTAGAGAAGGAAGGTATCATAGATCTCTGGAGAAAACTGAATGGGGATAAAAAGGAATATACCTTCTTCTCAGCCATTCATGGCACATATTCAAAAATCAACCATGTACTAGGACATAAAAACCTCACAATTCAGTGCAGAAAGGCAGAAATATTAAATGCATCATTCTCAGATCATGATGCAATAAAGGGTCATAGAAAGATAGACTAAAAACTAATTGGAAACTAAACAATTTAATCCTAAAGAATGAGTGAGTCAAACAAGAGATTATAAAAACAATCAGTAATTTCATTCAAAAGAATGACAATAATGAGACAACATACCAAAATTTGTGGGATGCAGCAAAGGCAGTTCTTAGGGGAAGTTTAATATTCCTGAGGGTATACATGAATAAATTAGAGAAAAGGGAGGTCAATGAATTGGGTATGCAACTGAAAATGCTAGAAAAAGAACAAATTGAAAAATCTGCAATTAAATACTAAATTAGAAATAATGAAAACCAAAGGAGAGATAAATAACATTGAATTTAAGAAAACTATTGAATTAATAAATAAAACTAAAAAGAACAAATTGGAAAATCTGCAATTAAATACTAAATTAGAAATAATGAAAACCAAAGGAGAGATTAATAACATTGAATTTAAGAAAACTATTGAATTAATAAATAAAACTAAGAGCTGGTTTTATGAAAAAATAATAAAATTGAGAGACCCTTAGTCAATATGATAAGCAAAAGAAAGAAGAAAACCAAATTATGAGTATCAAAAATGAAAAGGGTGAATCTACCTCCAATGAAGAGGAAATTAAACAATAATTGGGAATTATTTTGCCAAATTATATTCACATAAATTTGACAATCTTAGTGAAATGGATGAATATTTACAAAAATATAAATTGCCCAGATTAACTGAAGAGGAAGTAAATTATTTAGTGAACTCCTTAGGAAAAAATCTCCAGAGCCAGATGGATTTACTAGAGAATTCTATCAAACATTTAAAGAACAATTTATTCCAATACTCTAGAAACTATTTGGGAAAATTAGTGAAGAAGGAGTCCTATCAAATTCTTTTTATGACACAAACATGGTACTGATACCTAAATCAGGAAGAGATAAAATGGAAAAAGAAATTATAGACCAATTTCCTTCATGAATATAGATGCAAAAAATTTAAATAAAATATTAGCAAAAAGACTACAGCAACTTATCACAAGACTAATACACTTTGATCAGGTAGGATTTATTCCAGGAATGCAAGGATGGTTTAATATTAGGAAAACCATCAGTATAATTGATCATATCAACAATAAAACTAGCAGAAACCACATGATTATCTCAGTAGATGCAGAAAGGCTTTTGACAAAGTACAACATCCATTCCTATTAAAAACACTAGAAAGTATAGGAATAAACAGAGCCTTCCTTAAAATAATAAGTAGCATCTATTTAAAGCTATCAGCAAGTATTATATGTAATGGAGATAAGCTAGAAGCATTTCCAATAAGATCAGGGGTGAAACAAGGGTGTCCACTATCACCCTTCTTATTCAATCTGGTACTAGAAATGTTAGCAGTAACAATTAGAAAAGAAAAGGAAATCAAAGGAATCAAATTAGGCAAAGAAGAGACCAAGTTATCATTCTTTGAGGATGACATGATGATATACTTAGAGAATCCTAAAGAATCAAATAAAAAACTACTTGAGACAATAATAAATTTGGCAAAGTTGCAGGATATAAAATAAACCCACATAAATCCTTGGCATTCCTGTATATTTCTAATGAAATCCAACAGCAAAAGATAGAAAGAGAAATCCCATTTAAAGTTACTGTAGACATTATAAAATATTTCAGAATCTACCTGCCAAAACAAACCCAGGACCTGTATGAACACAACTACAAAACACTTTTCACACAAATAAAGTCAGATCTAATTAACTGGAAAAACATTAATTGCTCATGGCTAGGTCGAGCTAATATAATAAAAATGACAATTTTAGCTAAATTAAATTACATATTTAGTGCCATACCAATCAATTTACCAAAAAATTACTTTATAGAGCTAGAAAAAATAGTAACAAAATTCATTTGGAATAACAAAAGGTCCAGAATATCAAGGGAATTAATGAAAAGAAATGCTAGGGAAGGTGGCCTAGCTATACCAGATGTTAATTTGTATTATAAAGCAGAAGTCATCAAAACTACTTGGTATTGGCTGAGGAATAGAGTAGTGGATCAATGGAATAGATTGTGTACATGAGACTCAGCAGTCAATGACTATAATAATCTACTCTTTGATAAACCCAAAGACCCCAGTTTTCAGGATAAGAACTCACTATTTGACAAAAACTGCTGGGAAAACTGGAATATAGTATGGCAGAAACTGGGCATAGACCATTATCTAACACCATATACCAAAATTAAGTCTAAATGGGTGCATGATCTAGGTATAAAGGCTGATACTGTAAGTAATCTGGGAAAGCAAGGAATAGTTTACCTGTCAGATTTATGGAGAGGGAAAGACTTCATGACCAAACAAGAATTAGAGAGCATTATAAAATGCAAAATGGATAACTTTGATTACATGAAATTGAAAAGCTTCTGTACAAACAAAGCCAATGTAACTAAGATTAAGAGGGAAATGGGAAAGTGGGAAAGAATTTTTGTAACCAATGTCTCTGATAAAGGCCTCATTTCTAAAATATACAGAGAACTGAGCCAAATCTATAAGAATACAAGTCAGTCCCCAATTGATAAATGGTCAAAGGATATGAACAGGCAGTTCTCAGAGGAAGAAATTAAAGATATCTATAAGCATATGAAAAAATGCTCTAAATCACTATTGATTAGATATGGGATGCCTATCAATTGGGGAATAGCTAAACAAGTTATGGTATATGAATATAATGGAATACTATTGCTCCATAAGAAACGAAGAGCAGATGGACTTCATATTTACCTGGAGAGGCTTATATGAACTGATGCTGAGTGAGAAGAGCAGAACCAGGAAAAATTTGTACACAATTACAGATACAGCATTATGTGTGATGACCAACTTTGATAGACCACACTCTTCTCAGAAATTCAGGGCTATAATTAAACTCCAAAAGACTCATGATGGAGAGAGATGTCTACATTCAGAGAAAGAACTAGAAAGAACGGAGTTTGAATGCAGATTGAAGCAAATTACCTGCTCTCTTTCTTTTTCTTATTTGGTTTTGTTTCCTCTTTCCCATTGTTCATTCCACCCGATACAATTCTTCTTTATAACCCGACTAATGTCTAATGTGAAACTATTTGCAGATCCTATACTTGATTGTATGCTGCCATGGGGGGAGGTGGGGACTCAAAGAGCTGGGGAACTGAATCTTGGAAACTCAAAGTAAATTAACAAATCAATAAAGACCCCCACACACACACATACACACACACAAAAGAAATGACTAAAGAGACAGTTTCAGAAAAACCTGGGAGATTTGTTTAGACTGGTAGAGAGTGAAGCAAGCAGAACCAAGAGAACAATTCTTATAATAAAATAACTTTAAAATTATAATTTAATTTTTTCATCCAAGAAATATATTTTTCTCCCTTTCACTCACATATTAAAAGAGAGAGAAGAAAAACAAAACCCTTGTAACAAAGTCACATAATTAAGCAAAACAAATTCCTGCATTAGCCTTATCCAAAAAAATAAATGTAGAATTCCATACCTTGAACCCATCACCTCCTTATCAAAAGGTGGATAGGCTTAGTCCTCTGAAATCAATGTTGGTCATAGCTTTCAAAGCTAATTTTGAAAGGCTTAGGAACTTAAATCAACACAGTAACTGTAATGGGAATGTAAATTTTAAAGATCTTCCCTGCCCCTAGGCTAAAAGTACACCTGGAGCCTGGGGTGGGAGGCTTGTTTTTCAGTAGATACTTCTTGATTGGCCATTGAGTCAATAAGGTTGTTACATTCTCTGAGCCAGGAGAAGGCTATATAAGCCCTGATGTGTAGCTTTGTTTTGGGGCTCACTTTGAGAAGTGTTCTGTGATTTGATCTGGATTCTGGGAAGCCGTTGTTGAGAGCCCCCCCTCGGCTTTGAAAAACCCATTAGTTGAAACCCAGATGTTGATTGGGTATGGATGTAATGGTTGGACAGTTTGAAAACTGTCTACTTGATCTGTTTCTCTGTCTTGATAATTCTGTCTGTATATTCTGAAGTTCGGGGTGCTGACCTTTTTCCCCTGAACTAGGTAAAGGATACATATTTGACTGATTAAAGTAAGCTTGTTAACCCATTTTGAGTTGCTTTCCTTTAACAAAGCAGATCTAAGAACCTGTGTTGGCAGAAATCCTGGGGATGCTGGGGTGCTTGCTGCTACAGTAACTAACCTCTATTCCAAAGGACCAACAATGAAGCATTTTATCCACCTCTTGACAGGGAGGTGATAGATGAAAGGTATGGAATGAAATCTACATTTTTGGACAGCTAATCTGGGAATCTGTTTTGTTTGACTATGTATATTTGTTACAGGGGTCTTGTTTTTCTTTTAATTTTTCTGGAGAAGGGAAGAAGGAGGGAGAGAAAGTAAAAATATGTTTGTCAATTGAAAAAAATAAAAGCTTAAAAAACATAAAGTGGGTTATCAATAAAGCTTATTTTTAAAAAGACAATAGTACATGACATTGCTGATCTTTAGAACCTGGGTGGATATTTGTGGTGAAACTTCTGTCACATACAAAATACACAAAGTAGAATAATATAGTGGAAAGAACACTGGCTCTGAAATGAGGTGGGGGCCAACGTTTAACTCTCTCCTCTAATACTTGACCATGTCCAAGTCATGGAGTCTTCCGGTGCTTCCATTTTCTCATCTGTAAAATGAGTAGGTTGTACTAGATGGCTTCTGATACTTCTACTGCAGCTCTAAAATCTGTGAACTTTGACATAGCTCAATTAAGAGAAACTAAGTAATGATAATTCTCTTGTTCTCCAACAAGGTAACAATCAGACCAGCAGAGTTCTGAGCCTATATGCCAAGGAAGACTGGAGAGTCTGGAAGAGGTCCTAGAAACCATAAGCCCACCAACCATTTTGATCCTTATTTAGCTCTAACAACAATACATATATCATAACTCAGAAATAATAAGTAAATTTGCCTTTTGTATTGCATGCATATGTATTACTCTTTTCCAGATGCCTTTCCTATGCTTTTGTGATTAATAATAATACAAATTCATTTAAAAAGCACTGATGAATTCGCAGTAGTTTTTTATATGGATTTTCTCTGTCAATGGCTATGAATAGTACATCTCCTGTCATATGGGAATACACAAATGTTTTTGACTTTAAAAAAGGGGAGTCCTCCTGCTCATGGATCTTCCAAGTAGAAGAGCATTAGGGGCAGAACAAGCTCAGCATAAAAGTCTGGCATTAGTTCTAAAGACCATGTGTCCCCAAAAATGAATAAGATCAAGTTCACTAACAACTTTTAGGACATGTCAACCAAGGGTGTGGATATGTGTTGCCACAGCCACCAATCAGGGGAAAGGGCCACCAGAGTAATTACTAACCAGAATAAGTTCTGGATTTATGATGAATATTTTCTAAGGGGGTATGGGTGTGAAAGGTGGAGAACAGGAAGTAATATCAGAGAAAAGCCCTATGAAAGAGGTTTTATTTCAGGACAGAGAAGCCATCCAGGTATTATGTAAATCTATACCTAGTAAAAATAGGCAGAACACAGCTAATGTCCCTTCTGAAATTTGCTAAATTATTCTGATAATTTACAGAAAAATTATTAGCCAAGAGTTGGGAACCTTACTGTAGTGCCTGGTTTTCCCATCCCCCAACCTCAGCCCTCCCTCAGGGAAGTGAGCAGACTACCAGGTCAGTTCTACCCTCCCCCAATGGATGTGGGCCCTTCCCTAGTCAGCCCACCTTCACAGAGGTGGGCAGCCTTCCAGGTCAGGGAGACTTAGTGCACAGGCGTGAATTTCAAGGTGTGTACTGACCACTCACTGGTGCACACTCACTGGGGGCCTCCAAAATGTTGTACCCAGAAAACGTGAGCAAGACCCAAGTATCAATTTAGAGTTGGACCCTTTACTATATGCCATATTGGCTGATCAGGCCACATGGAGGGCTGACAAGGTACCACCCCACTGTCCCAGGTCATACAGCAGAGATCTCAGGTAAAGTCTTAGCTTTTAAAGGGAGGCCACATGGCCAATAGGTATTACGCAAGCAGAAACTTGCAGATGCCAAAAACAGTGATTGGTCAGTAACACACCTTGAAATTCCCGCCTGTGCACCAAGTCTCCCTGACCTGGAAGCCCGCCCACTTCTGGGAAGTTGGGCTGACTGGGGAAGGGCCCACATCCCTTGGGGGAGGGTAGAACTGACCTGGCAGTCTGCTCACTTCCCTGAGGGAGGGCTGAGGTTGGGGGATGGGAAAACTAGGCACTACACTTACTTCTAATTCAAAGCTAAATTACGCATGCCAACTTCACTTATTCTAAACTATTAAAGGACTTTAGAGATCTAATCTAGGGCAGTGGATAGAGTCAGGAAGTCCTGACTTCAATGAGTTCAAATCTGTCTCAGATACTTAACACTTACTAACTGTGTGACCTTGGGCAAGTCACTTAACCCCAATTGCCCTATCTTTTCCCCTCAAAAAAAAAAAGAGTGTCTGGGTTCAAATTCTAGCTCTGCCAATGAATTTCTTGTATTTATGACATTGGAAAGTCCCCTCTTAAAAATACTTGTAGTGGGGGCAGAGTCAAGAAGGCAGAGTAGAAGCAGGTCATCCTTGCTGCTTAGGCTTCCACCTTCCCCAATCCATGTAAAATAGGACTCTGAATGAACTTTGGAGCCACAGAACCCACAAAATGACACAGAGAAGGTAATCTCCCACTGAGGACAGCCCGGCAGGCCGGCAACAACTGGCCAGCGCAGAGCTCTGGGAGTCAAGCCAAGCTCCATGCTGAGGTTTTAGCTCCAGGGCAGGCCTGACCAAACACCAGCTGGAGGTATTCCAGATCAGCAGCAGCTGTGGTGATCCAGAATTATCAACACATAGATGCTAAGGACAAAGTGAGAGGTCAGTGCAGTGTGGACTTTGGTACCCACTAGTTGGGAGTGCATCGGTATTGCCCCTGGGGCAAGAAGCCATTGAGGAGCCAACGTTATGCAGCTTCAGCTCCTGGCCTGCAGACTGTAGTGGGGCCAAGTGACCAGTCTGAGGGATAATCGCCCTTGCTTTAACCTGCTTGGATATGGATTGTGGTCTAGGGTGGAGGTCCTGGGGTGTGTGTCCAGCTTGCCAGAGCGTGTGGAGGCTTCAGCAAGGGCACCCAACTAATACCTCTGGTAGCTGAGAAAACCCCAGCGTTTGGGATGAAAGCTCCCCTGTCTGGTAGCAGAGTCTTACTGTGGCAAAAAACCCAAAAGTCAAGTAATTGAGTGGCAACATGACCAGACAAAGGAAACAAAGCAAACAAAAGAACCCAACATTAGACTCCTATTTTGGGGACTAAAAGGATCAAAGCATGGAACAGGAGGAAGACAGTGAAGTCAGAACTCCTGCACCAAAAGCTTCAAAGGAAAATACGAGCTGGTTACAGGCCATAGAGGACCTTAAGAAGCAGATAAGAGAAGTGGAGGAAAAATTGGGAAGAGAAATGAGAACGATGCAAGAAAATTATGAAATGAAAGTCAACAGCCTGACTGAGGAAAATAACACCTTAAAAAATAGACTAACTCAAATGGCAAAAGAGTTTCAAAAAGGCAACAAAGAGAAGAATGCCTTAAAAAGCCGAATTTGCCAGATGGAAAAAGAATCTCAAAAGCTCACTGAGGAGAATCATTCATTCAGAATCAGATTGGAGCAAATGGAAGCTAATGACTTTATGAGAAATCAAGATGCTGTTAAACAGATCCAAACAAATGAAAGGATAGAAGGCAATGTGAAATATCTCACTGGAAAAACCACTGACCTGGAAAATAGATCCAGGAAAGATAATTTTAAAATTATTGGACTACCTGAAAGCCATGATCAAAGTAAGAACCTAGAAATCATCCTCCAAGAAATCCTCAAGGAAAACTGCCCTGATGTTTTAGAACCAGAGGGCAAAATGGAGGTTGAAAGAATCCACTGATCACCTCCTGAAAAAGATCCCAAAAAGGAAACTCCTAGGAATATTATAGCTGGGTTCCTAAATTCCTAGATCAAGGAGAGAATATTACAAGCAGCCAGGAAGAAACCATTTGAACATTGTGGAAACACAATCGGGATAACCCAGGATCTGGCAGCTTCTACACCGAGGGATTGAAGGGCCTAGAATATGATATTCCAGAGGTCAAAGGAGCTGGGATTAAAACCAAGGATCATCTACCCAGCAAAACTGAGTATCATGTTTCAGGAGAAAATATGGTCATTCAGTGAAATAGAGGACTTTCAAACATTCTTGATGAAAAAACCAGAGTTGAATAGAAATTTGACATTCAGATACAAGAAGCAAGAGAAGCATGAGAAGGCAAACAGAGAAAAGAAATCATAAGGAACTTATCAAAGTTGAACTACTAACATTCCTACTTGGAAAAACAATAATTGTAACCGATGAAACTTATCTCAGTATGAAAGTAGTTTAAGGGAACATATATATATATATATATATAGATAGATAGATAGATAGATAGATAGATAGATAGATAGATAGATAGATAGATAGATAGATAGATATAGATATAGATGTCTATATATGAGGGTATATGGGCATATGAATACATATGTGAATGTGTGTATATATGTTTACAGGTATACATAGATTGAGGGCACAGGACCAATTTAATAGGAAAGGATGATACTTAAAAGGTGAAATTAAGAGGTGAGAGGAATATAATGAGAGGAGATGGGGAGAGACAGAATGGGGTAAACTATCTCATATAGAAGAGGCAAGGGAAAATGGTTATAATGGAGGGGAAGAATAGGAAGGCAAAAGGGAATGGGTCAACCTTATTCTCACTGAATTTGGCTTAGGGAGGGAATGAAATATACATCAAATAGGGTATCTCACCCTACAGGAGAGTAGGGGGGAAGGGGATGAAAGGGGGCATGATGGAAGGGAGGGCAGGCTGGGCAGGGAGGGAAATTGGAAGCACCCACTTTTGAAAAGGGATGGGATCAAAGTAGAGAACAGAACAAGTGCAAGGTGGGATAGGAGGGAGGGAAATATAGTAAGTCTTTTACAATATATCTACTATGTTAATGTTTTGCATTAGCTACACATGTACAACCTATACTGGACTGCTTATCTTCCCAGTAAGGGTGGGTGACAAGGGAGGAAGGGAATGAATCTGGAATTCAAAGTTTTAAAATCAAATGTTTAAAAAATATATACTATTATTAATACTATTTTACATGTAATTGGGAAATAAGATATACAGGCACTGGGGCATAGAGATCCACCATGCCCTACTGGAAAAGTCGAAGGGGGTATGGGAGAAAATATGGGAGAGAGCAAATTGGAGGAGGGGATATCCTGTGGGACTGCTATCTTGGGGCAATGGGTAGGGGAAAAACTGGGAGAAAATTTGTAATTCAAAATCTGGCAGAAATGAATGATATAAATCATAAGTTAATAAAGCATTTGAAAAATGAAAAAAAAAGAAATTAAGCAATAAATTATTCCCTCCACTTTTCTCGGGATGCAGTTCTATTATATGTAAAATAAGATTCAATTAAGTGAATGACTTACAAGGTCCTTTCCAGTTACAAATCCACATGAAAGTCATGCAACCATCCACTAGCAAAGCAAGGTCTCCAATGGCAGCTCCTGGTGGTTCAGACCCCTGATCCCTACACGAGCCAAGTATCTAAAAGAGTACACACTTCGAAATATAACAACTCAAAGACTGATGCTACTAAGTAATTTGATTCAAGAAAGTTGCACTACGACTGGCTGGAGTATAAATTATGAAATCATTTTCAATGTTTCTCCTGTTTGTTACAATTTAAGATTTGACACGATTCAGTTTACCTGGGCAAAAGGCACTCACCTCCATGTAAAATTAAGGAGATTAGACACTCAACGACATGTAAAACAATGACTTGGTAAAGAGAAAGAGACCAAACCCAGCGAACATTTTAGTAAATGTACCAAGAAAACCCCCCCAATACAGTATGCATAAAATTTTCCAACCGTAATTAAGCAGTCACATTCCTCTGTGCACATACCTTATTTACTGAATTTACTCAATGTGGTGCTGCAGTCCTAAATTCCAAGGTAATTCCTATTAAACAGCACAAGTGTCCATTGCATTCCTTTATATTTCCAGTTCCTAAATAAGGCACTTTGGGCCTTAAGCCTCTGAGATTGCAAGTATCCCTTCCAGGAAGATGTGGGAATTAAATTAGAAACAGGAAAGACAGTGAGAAGCTGTCACTATCTCAGAATTCAATACAAATGAGGAAAATCCTAATCCTAAATAGTCATCAGAGAGCAAACTGGAACTGGAAGGTCACGAAGAAGCATGTTTCTTGGATGAATAGTTCTTCTTCCAAAGGAGACATTTCCTTCTCTCTCTGCCATGCCAGGACTCCCCTCTATGAATGCAGATCCTTGAGGTGTGGCCTTATGGAGGATTACCTTTGCCTTCTATGTCTCAGACCTTCTCTTTTGACAAGAGCAAGGAACTAGTACTTAACAATTAACTTAAGAGCTCGATATTTTTCTACAAAAAAAGCTGAATCATTTCGTCTTTTGTTTTTACTTTCATTTTTACTTAGCCTGAAACAGAAACTATAAAAGGAACTTTAAAATAATGCAAATGATAAAGTCACTGAAATCAACAAAGAAAAAAAAGAAATTGCAAAGTAAACCCAGTATTGGGAATTCTCAATTAATGTTGTCTTGGAAAAGAAGGATGTCTTGGAATCAAAGTGTTCCATTTGAGAGAAACTCCTTCGGAGATGAAAGGAAAAGCCCTCCCCCTAGTTTGAGTCTCTTCCTGGTGTGTCCTGTTTCTGCCTCTAACTTTCCTCAATTGCCTAGTCCAACCCTGCCTCCTTTTATAGCTGCTTTAATTAAAATAATACATTTGACATGATTAATTATTGATGAGTTCCCTTAAGAAGAAGTTTGAAATGGAACTAAAATCTTCTAAGAATTCAGACAGGGCCATATGATATCTCAAATATATGCAGAAACAGGCAGGAGAAAAGAACTCTAAACTTAAAGAATAACAATAGCTAGCTAGCATTTATATATGCATATAAATATATTTGTGATGTGTGTACATATATACATAAACACACACCTATATACATACACATATGCTTTATGTATGTTGATCTGCACAACAGTACTATGAGATCAGAGTTAATATTATCGCTATTTTACAGATGAAGAAAGGAGGCATAGAGAGGTTGAAAAGGAGGCATAGAGAGGTTATGTGACTTGCCTAAGGTCAAGAAACTGGTAAGAGACTTGAGGTCATCCTGACTTTCAAGTTCTGTGCTCCAAAAGTATCACAGTCCAACAGTAAAACTCCCTAGCTATCTGCAAGATTCAGATTCAAATGTAATTGGAAAATGGTTAACAAATAAAATGCCACGGAGAAGGTCTTCATTCTTCTTTTTGTTGTTGTTGTTGTTACTTTTTGGAGGGGGGAGGGTTGGGCAATTGGGGTTAAGTGACTTGCCCAAGGTCACATGGCTAGTTTTTTGTGTCAAGTGTCTGAGGCCCAGTCCAACATTTATAGTTTTCTAAGGTAATACGTGCACTGCAGGGAATCTCTTTCTATTTGAATTTGACACCACTGCTATACTCTATCCATGGCACTACCTAGTTCCCTATAAGCTAGATTCTAAGTATTTTTTTCCTCTTGTTGGCCTAGGGGCTTTTAATTTGCTCCTGTCAACAAACATTTATTAAACACTTACTATGCTAATCAGTGAGGATACATATATAAGTAAAAAGAAAGACATGGGGAACTTCCATTATCTTGGAAGATGACATAATGGCTAGCTGACAAGGGCAGAGGGAGAGATATCCCGGGCATGGAGATGATGGCACTGCCCCCAAATGGTTCCAACCCTGGCATTGGAAAAAGCTTTCTGCAGGGAAGAAGGAGGATGTTGGAGATTTCAGGTACAGAGCCAGGAGGTGGGGCCAGGCAGTACCTGTGTTCCTACAATCCCTCTGACATGGATTATTCTCAACTTTCTCCTCTTTGTCAGTTTGTTGTGCCTGAGGCAAAATTTGAGACTTGTTTTGTTTTACATTTTTCTTATCACTGATTTGGAACAATCTTTCATATGGATGTTAATAGTTTCTTTGGAAATTAATTTGTTCAATTTATTTATTTGCTCAACATTTCTTTATTTGTTCAAAATTCTTTTGAAAATGATTTGTTTATAGCCTTTATCCATTAGGGAATTGTTTTTAATTGTTTTAATCTTCTTCTTATTATTATTAATTCACTACTTACCTTGGATGTCAGATACTACTATTAGAATTATTCCATGCAAAGATTTTCACCAGTCAACAGAGTCCCTTCTCAAACTAACAACATTAGTTAGGCAGATTGAAAATGGCAGAACCTGGAGAGTCAGAAACCCGAGCTGGGACTGGAATAAAGCAACCAGCCTGGGCTAGTCCCCCAAATGGAGGCCCAGAAAGGAACTCACCAATGGGAGAAGAGGGCTGAAGAAGCGGAAGGATATTTCGGGGTGAGAAGACCATAAGTGCAGAAAGAAGTGACTAAGGAAGAATTCACCTGAAAATTGGGTGGTGACGCCCAAAGAATTAGAAACAGAGGCAGGAGAGGAATGAGGGGTGGAGAAGCGTCCCTCCCTTTACCCATCTGGCTTCAGGCTACCCTTTGGATTTCCTCTACCAAGCCCCAGTTCTGGGGGCTCGCTCCAGTCCCAGAATTCACACATTGAAAGTACCTTCGCCCAGAATCCTCTCCCTCTAATTGGATGGCTCTCCCAGAACCTCCTGGGGAGAGAAACCAGCCCTATTTCATTCCTTTCCAGGCTGCTGTGCTTGGATTTTCCTCTACTGTATGGCTTCTAAGAACAGTACTTTGCTTTAAAAGGCACTTTACACCTAGAAAGTTAAGCTCTGCCGGAGGGACTGGCTTGCTTTCTATTTCTATTTATAGTCTTAGCATTTAACTCTGTGCTGGAAACATAGTAAAAGCTTAATAAACGCAAGTTGACTGACTAAGAGGAGTATTAATGAACCTACTGGGTACTAGAAGGCACAAGAAACTAAAAATAAAAAGTCATGGAGCATTAAAACTGTCATTAGAAAGAGATAGCAGCCTTCCTGTTAAGCCTTTTGTAAGATTACACACCACTTAAGAGGTTAAGAAGTGGTCAGTATTATTTGTCTGTAACTAATTTCAAATTAATACTAATAAAAAATGAATACTAATAAGAGAATGATGCCTTTCTTTTATTACTTCTAATTAATGAGCCTCTCCTGGAATGTTGACACCTTGAGGCAGTGTAGCAGCAAGCACCCCAAGCGTCCTCAGGGTTTGCAGCTACCACAGGTTCTTGGATCTGCTTTGTTAAAGGAAAGCAACTCAAAATGGGTTAACAAGCTTACTTTAATCAGTCAGATGTATATCATTTACCTAGTTCAGGGGAAAAAGATCAGCACCCCGAACTTCAGAACATACAGACAGAATTATCAAGACAGAAACATCAAGTAGACAGATTTCCAAACTGTGCAACCATTACATCCATACCCAGTCAACATCTGGGTTTCCACATTCTGGGTTTTTCAAAGCCGGGGGACTCTCAACAACGGCTTCCCATAATTCAGATCAAATCACAGAACACTTCTCAAAGTGAGTCCCAAACAAAGCTACACTTCAGGGCTTATATAGCCTTCTCCTGGCTCAGAGAATGTAACAACCTTATTGACCCACTGGCCAATCAAAAAGTATCTACTGAAAAACAAGCCTCCCTCCCCAGGCTTCTGGTGCACTTTAGCCTAGGGGCAGGGAAGATCTTTAAATCTGCATTTCCATTACAGGCAGTGAGCCGCCCACTTGTAAAAACAGATATCTAGAACACCCTAAGAAATTAAATATATGATAATGACCACAAATTTCCACAGGACCACTTTGGACCTTTAGCATGTGTGTGTGAAGTTATGATGGCCCTCCCTGGGGGGAATCACTCAGAATGTGAATTCTCTGTTCCTTATTCCAAACTAGCCCAGGGATTATCTGGTGGCCTCTTGAACCAAAATGCAGAGGAGTGAGAAAAGAAACCCGATTGATTGGAACCACAAACTGTGGTCACAAGTATCAAAATGGCTCCTTCTCCACGCCCTCTTTCTTACTAAACTAGGAAATCGGTAATGCTAGGTAATGATAATGAAATGGGTGGGTATTGGCAAGATACTGTAGAGAACAATCAGATTGGTTTTCCTTTCCTCTCTCCTCTACTACCCTCATGTCCCATACCTTTCCTACTCTTCCTTCTTCCTGGATGTCACACCTCTATTACACATTAAAACCTTATCTGTCAAGTATGACTGCATTCTGTGACTACTATACACCAATCGGGAGGGGGAGCAGGGAAGGAGGAAGGAGCTCTCTATTATACCAATGAAAACAGCCCACACTCTCAACACCAAATATACCCATATGTCCATACCCCACATAAATGACTTGCCTCTTCTCCAAGAAGATTCCTGTACTCAAGAATTTAGAGCCAATCTCTTTTTTGCCTAGGGACAGAGCAGTTTTGCTTGCTCTTTTCATTTTTTTTCCTGCCCATTTCTAGAGCCCTACCCTGCCCTGCACTGCCCCCAAATGGTTCCAACATTGGAAAACAGCTTTCTGCAAGAAAGAAGGAAGATGCTGGAGATTTCAGGTACAGACCAGGAAGTGGGGCCAGGCAATACCTGTGTTTCTATAATCCCTCTGACATGGATTATTCTCAACTTTCTTCTCTTTGTCAGTTTGTTGTGCCTGAGGCAAAATTTGAGGCTTGTTTTGTTTTATATTTTTCTTATCACTGATTTGGAATGATCTTTCATATGACTGTTAATAGTTTCTTTGGAAATTAATTTGTTCAATTTATTTATTTGCTCAACATTTCTTCATTTGTTCAAAATTCTTTTGAAAATGATTTGTTTATAGCCTTTATCCATTAGGGATTGTTTTTAATCTTATTATTAGTTAATTCTCTACATAATTGTATATCAGACCCTACCATTAGGATTATTCCATGCAAAGATTTTCACCAGTCAAAAGATTCTCTTCTCAAATTAACTACATTAATTTTTTTTCATGTAAAAGCTTTTTTTTATTTTTAAATTTTATTTATTTTATTTTGTTTTGTTTTTTTGGAGGGCAACTGGAGTTAAGCAACTTGCCCAAGGTGACACAGCTAGGTTTTGTGTGTGTGTGTGTGTTGTGTCTGAGGTCAAATCTGAACTTAGGTCCTTCTGACTCCAGGGGCTGCGCCACCTAGCTGCCCCACTATGTAAAAGCTTTTTTATTTTAGTCGTGGGACCGTGGGCAAGCCACTTAACCCCAATTGCACTGCCTTCCCCCCAGCAAAAAGAAAAAAAAAGCCTTTTAATTTAATGAAATCAAGTTATCCATTTAAGGGGTCTACAAACTATGGTCCAAAGGTCAAATCCAACCACTGACCTGAAAAGCTAATAGTTTTTTTACATTAAAAATTTTTTAAATACAACTTTATTTAAAAATATAATCCTATTTAAGATTACACCTAAAGTGTGAATTTTATTTTTAAATGTTAGAAATTTTAAAATACAACTATTTTTAAAGTTTATATAAAAATTTAAGACGCAATTTTATTTTAAAATGTAACTTTACTGGGCAGCTAGGTAGCATAGTGAATAGAGCACTGGCCTTTAAGTCAGGAGGACCTGAGTTCAAACCTGACCTCAGACATTTGACAATTACTAGCAGTGACCTTGGGTAAGTCACTGAACCCCAATCGCCTTGCCTTCCCCCCTCAAAAAAGGAAATAAATTAAAATGTAACTTTATTAAAATTTACATTTAAAACTATTGTAACTCTTTATAAACTATACCTATGACTTCTTTAAGTTTGCAGGTTCCCTAAGACCTCCTGCCCTATGTATAGTGTAACAATAAACTTTTACAATCCTGACTTAAAAGATTGCTTGGGTCCTATGAATTCATTCCAGACTGCCCACTCAGGGACTCTGGTCATTGGAGCCCCTGAAACACCTATTCTTCCCTCATCATTGGAATGGCAAGTCCATTTCTTTCTTCCTTTCCTGATTTCTTTTACTTTTTTTGTTGTTGGCCTTTCTTATGTATCTACGTAAGGCAAACTTCCAAGTTTTGAAACTGGGTCAATTCTGTGTTCAGATCCCAGTCTATAGAGCAGGAGTTCTTGATTTTGGGTAGGGGGTGGGGGTGGGGGTCATGGGATTCTTTGGTGAAGCCCCTTTCTCAAAGCAATGATTTTAAATGAATAAAATAAAAATACATAGGCCTACAAAGGAAACCAATTATATTGAAATATAGTTATCAAAGTGAGGAGGAAGAAAAGAGGAAATTAACTCTTGCCCCACCCAACTCTGGAGACACAGCTCAAAATAGACCTCACACTTTAACAGCCAGAAAGGAAGAAAGAGGCAGAGAGACCAGTAGCCCAATTTTATATACTCCTGTATCTAGGTCACTATTCCATATCTAGTATAAAGGATCACTCAGAATACAAGAGTTCAAACAAGCAATCATTCTACTAAAATCATGTTCTAGTACCCCCAGGTAGAAGCACCTGCCGAAATCAGCAAGATAAAAACCACTGGCAAAAAGGAAACAATTGGCAAAAAGATTCCCTGGGATCTTATGTACTTTCCCCCCAAACCTGAACAGCTACATTTATGCATCTCTTGGCCAAAATTCCCCAGCTGCGTCCCAGTTCATTCTATCTCTGGGCAATGTTAACTCCAACTGCCCAGGTCAACATCATTATATTCTTGTTTTCAAAAGTCCAGGCTGGTGTTGTGTATATGTGGAAGTAGGGGGTGGGGGAGGCCTAACTCACACCTCCCTAATTCTACCATTATCCTGGCCCATAACAACTTGAGTCACGAGCTGTTCCCACACAACAGCTAAAATTTTTCTTCTACCATTGTAAACTTATGATTCATACACATCCAGAGATAGTCTTCCAATAATCTCACATGGTTGACTGGAAGCAGGCAAAAAAATATATACATAATCCAAGCTCTTTATAATCTACTTGCAGCAATATTTCAAAAGACTTCACGAGGGTGAGGACACTCTCATGGCATGGATCTGCAGACAGGATAGCCTCAACCACAACCTATTTAATAACTGAGTTTTCATGTATTTCTGAGTGCCATTATATCCCTCACCTGGGATCTAATCTGGTGCTGATGCTCCTGGCTAGCCTGATTTGCACACAACAAGCATCCATATAAAGTCTGGCTCTGGACCTGAGTTTGAAGTCTTTCCAGTTTTGGGGGTGTAATGGGAATGCAAATTTGGAAGATCTTCCCTGCCCCTAGGCTAA
>NW_027187341.1:17437110-17473544 GCF_028583685.1 Petaurus breviceps papuanus | reverse complement strand
GACTGGGTATGGATGTAATGGTTGGACAGTTTGGAAAGCTGTCTACTGGATCTGTTAATGTCTTGATAATTCTGCCTGTATGCTTTGAAGTTCGGGGTGCTGACCTTTTCCCCCTGAACAAGGTAAATGATATATGTCTGACTGATTAAAGTAAGCTTGTTAACCCATTTTGAGTTGCTTTCCTTTAACAAAGCAGATCCAAGAACCTGTGGTAGCTGCAAACCCTGAGGACACTTGGGGTGCTTGCTGCTACAGGGGGCTGTTTTTGTTTTTGTTTTTTTGCTTTCTGGAGGGCAAATGGGGTTAAGTGACTTGCTCAAGGTCACATGGCTAGTTTTTGTGTTAAGTATCTGAGGCCGGATTTCAACTCAGGTCCTCCTGACTCCAGGGCCAGTGCTCTATTCATTGTGCCACCTAGCCACCCCAAAATCTTTCCAGTTTGATTTGATTCTATCAGAGTTGGTGCTCCGTTAACAGGGCCTCCAAATTTGGAGAATGAAACTATTTTGGTTTTGTCTTTGAGGCACCAGGATGTGCTTAAAACACAACCTGTGTAGGTGGTTGTTTAGTCTTTTTAGCTGTGTGACTCTCTGTAACCACATTTGAAGCTTTCTTGGCAAAGATACTGGCGTAGTTTGCCATTTCCTTCTCCTTATAGATGAACTGAAGCAAAAAGTGACTTACCCAGGGTCACACAGATAGTAAGTATCTGAGTTTGGATTGAACTCAGGAAGATGAGTCTTTCTGACTCCAGGTCTGGCATTCTATCCATGGTGCGTTTAGCTGCCCAGCTTGTGATTAATAAAATCCTTTTGGACTGATTGATCAAGAGCCCAGGGTCATCTTCACACTAGGTGAGGCATTAGAGGAAGACTTGAATGGAGGACAGACAACCTGTCAAAAAGGAATTGGAGTTACAGTCCTCTAGTTTGCAGCCTGGAAAATGCCTACCTAGGAAGAAAAGAAATGAAGTTTTGGCATCACCTTGAATCAATTGAATCTGCAGCAGATAGTGCAACCAATTAGATCAGGTTTCCAACTATGCATTTAGGGATCTGAATTATTCAACCTAGGGGTCACACTGATCAAATTAACTGGTCAGTGGAAGAATTCTGCTTCACTCTATGAAGAGTATTTGAAAAGTATAACTAGAGTTATACTTTAAACCTCAGGTTTTTGTTTGATCCTTAGTTTCAATGGACTGTGCTCTATTGTTGTATGGGGGAACGGGGGAGACTTGGCTGAAAGAGAGACCTGGCAAACCCAAGAACCCTCTTATCCCATGACACTGTGGTGACAGCTAGTTAGCTTAGGGGAACCCTGCTGGTGAACATCACTCCCTCTCCAATTTCTCAGCTTTTTGTGGTCCTTTTTCCAGTCACATAGATGTCTTCTGGGTCCTCCTGTACCCTTCACCACATCAATGAGATGGAAGTGGCTATGTGTTTAGGAGGATGAACAGAGGAATAAGAAGAGAGGACTGAAAGCCTTTGGTCCAAAAAATGAAATGTGTTCAGAAGGGCCCCAAACCTAGATCATTCTGATGAAGTTATTTTGTTTTTCCAAAAGATTTAATATAGTAATGTTCTAGTGCATTATTGAGAGCTTATCTGAGTGGGGTTTTTTTGTCTGGATTTGTGATTTCAATGATTTAATGAGCTCCTCTACGGCAAACTCCCTCTGTCAGTGAAAATCAGGTTTCTTGTTATTGTTCAGTCCTGGCTAACTCTTTGTGACCACACCTAGGGTTTCCTTGACGAAGATACTAAAGTGGTTTGTCATTTACAGATGAGGAAACTGAGGCAAACTGTTAAGTGACTTGGCCAGGGTCACACAGCTAGTAAGTGTCTGAGGCCAGATTTGAACTCAGGAAGAGGAATCTTCTCTATGCATTATGGCTCTGCAGTTCATAGTTCTAGACAGTTGCCTTGGGTCAATGAAAGGGTGACTGACTTATCCAGGGTCACTCCATTTATATGTGTTGGAGATGGGACTTGAACTCTGGTCATTTTAACTCCAAGGTCAGTTTTTACTGAACATAACATCTGGGCTATGAGCATTACTAGGGAGGGAGAAGGCTTGGGCAAGTGTTAGCTCAGAAGTTACAAGGATTTGAACTTGGCTTTTGGTGATTTGTGGGAGATAGAAGCCAGAAGAATGTGTCCATTTTGTTCATGACTTAAGAAGGAACGTGCTTTAGGTTAGGTTGAACTTCCTGGTTTTCCACACTGTCTCTCTTGAAAGAGTTACATGTATTTTATAGGGTGAAGAGAAGGGATTGGGGAAACAGGAAGACAATCATCACTCCAAATGTTTCCTCTTTCTGCACAGTTATACAGTGTTTTTGCTAAGGTTTACAAAGTCGGTGCTGCAATGAGGGGAGGAGACCCAGCCCAGAGCAATTACGGCTTTGCAGGTATAGAATGACTATGTCCCAACCTGGATATAATCAGATGTTCTCCTTTCAACCCCTTAGTGAGTCCCTGAGAGCATTTTACTAGGTTTCTGGTCTAATACAAACTATTCTTGGGTCTCCCTGCTCATTTTACATAGATTAGGTTAAGGTGAACATTGTCTTATCCTGCCTAGTGGGAAAAATTAACCACTTGAATGTTTGTATGGATGAGAATGGTGAAAGAGTATAAGAATTATCATCCCATTAAAATGAGAAGAGACAAAGGAAACATGAAGCAAAGGCTCATGGGCCAGGTTATAGGATGATAGGATCATAGAGGCCAACACTCTCATTTTACAGGTGAGGAAACTGAGTCACAAAGAGGTTAAATGATTTGCCCTAGGTCACACAGCTAATAACATAAAATCTTTGAGGCAGGATCTGAACCTTGGTTTTCCCAGCTCCAACTCTTTCCTGGATGTCACAGGGTCAGGCAAAGAAGGCTAAGGGTATTATGGACTGTATTAATGGAAGCCAAGGATATGGGACTTTTCCATGACAACAGAAATTTTGGCATAGACTACAAGCTTTTGCCCTCTCCCCTTTTAGTGCTTATAATGTTTCTTAAGGCTTTTTCAGAGTTTCAAGGTAGAGGCAGGCTTGGAAGGGGCCTGATCAACTCAGAGGGCAAGTAGTCCCACCAACCACAAGGGCCACTACCAGGCCTATCAACAAAGGCCTGAAAAGAGCAAGGTAAGAAGCAAATACAGGGGCCCCTGTCCTGGACAGTAATTACTCCTGGGGCTACCACTTCATAGCCCAGAAATTTAAAAAAAAAAGCCCCTACCAGGACCTCCAAAGACCAGGATGACAGAGTGAACCTCACCTGCTCCAAAACCCGTCTCTGACCCTGAAAACATAGTAATTCTTGCCCCAGGGCAAAACCCTCTACAGTAAAGGCTTGGGATCCCTAGAGGAAGGGCGTGGCTAGGGCCCTGTCTCAAAATGGGTAGAAAGCAGACTACAAAGATTCTGGAGTCCTACTATACTCAGAGGGAGGAACCAAACTCAGAGGGAGACTATGTGGACTCCACACCCACAGCTGAAACATCAACAGGGAATGGGTCCCAAGCATAGAAGGCTCTCCTAGAAGAGATCAAAAGGAACTTTGAAAACCAAATGAGAGAGATAGAAGACAAAATGAAAAATTCTCTCAAAACCAAAATTGCAGAATTAGAAAAACATTATAATGAAGAAAACATCTCTCTAAAAAGAAAAGTGTATGATATAGAAAAGGAACTCCAAAAATTAACCAAGGAAAATGATTTGCTAAAAACTAGAATCAACCAAATTGAAACAAATAACTCTATGAGGAACCAAGATTTAGTCAAACAAAGCAACAAGAATGAAAAATTAGAAAAAGAGGTAAAATACCTCAAAGAAAAAATAACTGACTGGAAAACAGATCCAGGAGAGATAGTCTGAGAATCATAGGCCTACCAGAAAATCATAATGAAAAAATGAGCCTGGACAACATTCTCCAAGAGCTCATTAAGGAAAACTGCCCTGAGATACTAGAACCTGAGGGTAAAATAGAAATCCAGAGAATCCACCAGACACCTACTGAAAGAGATCCCAAACTGAAAAGTCCTCGAAATGTTGTGGCCAAACTCCAGAACTACCAGATAAAACGGAGTTTCAAGGTAAATTGTTTTCCTGTTTTTCTCCTAGTTCTGAGAATTGCTGTTGCAAGAGAAATCCACTTCCTTATGTCTATGTGGAAACATAATCTTTTTATATCTTATAGTAGATAATGAACACTTGACTTATATGTTGTGCTTTTACTCCAACTTAGAGAATAAGTTTTCTTCTTTCTGAAATTGCTTAATTAAACCTAGATTACTGGAGCTCCTGTCTCTAGGCCTGCTTTGTGCAGCTCCAAGAATTTCCAGGTTAGAGACTGGCTCAGTAAAATCCTGTTATTAATTGGGGTCAGAAGTTTTTAAGAAGGTGGACCTAGGCTGAAACCTTGAGCTCTCCAGTACCAGGGGGAAAAGGTAGGTGCCCCTGGACCTTTTCTCCAGAGTCCCAACTCACCTTGTATGGCAGCTTCAATGCTCCCCCTCTCGATTCATTATATCAGGACCGCTTTTCATTGTGAGGAATACTCCAGGACCCCTTTTCTTGATCTGGATCACTTGGGCAAGGCCTGTTTTGTTTTGTTTCTGTTTTTTGGCATCTTTTCTTTTCTAAATGTATGTCCAGCTATATATTTTTTCTCTTCTGTTTTATAAAGGCAGGTCTGGTTATGGACTTTACTTTTTATTGCTTCATGTGTGAATTTTATTTGCCTAAGAATTGCTTGCATGATGGGTTTTGTGTGTTAATTTGGAATTAACATTTTCATTGCAGGCTTGGTTGGAGTTGTGGAATGTTTATTTCTGTAATTCATATAAATTGCTACAGACCCTTCTTCCTTGACTCACATTCCTTCACAAACCCAGCTCTCACTATCTCATGCTGGACCTTACTCCATCCTTTATGTGAGCTGAAATGAAGACCACAACCAGGATGGGGGAAATCAGAGCTCTGCCCGTAGGCACTGAAATTCATAGTGTATAAAATATAGTACATAAAATCAAACATTCACTCCCCCTCCTCCTGTGGACTACTTGTATTTGTGTGCTGTGTGTGCTTGCCAGTGAAGTGCTGTTACTACCTTTGAGTGGGACAGATGTGCGGTAAAGGCAAGGGAGAAGTTATAGCATTTCCTATTAACAACCCCCAGAACGAACATGTGCCTTTCAAATCTATAAGAAATACAGCCTTGACTGTCCCTGTCAACACTACTGATCGCTAACTAACGAGGGTGATCTCACTCTAAAGGAATGAGGAGGCTTTTAAAGGAAAAAGCAGCAGCAGCTGCTATAGTCACAATGAACTTTGATCTCAGGAAGTTGAGAACAATGGAGAGCAGAAAGCAGAAGAAGTAATGGGAACATTCCTAACCATACGGGAGGGCTGTCAGCAGACAAAGTGAGTCTATGGGAAGCTACTCTGCTCATACATGTATAGAGTGCTAAGAAGTATTATACTGCTAGATTTTCACTATTTGCTTTCCAAAATTCTGTACTATTTCTTGTTGTTCAGTCATTTAAATTGTGTCCAACTCTTCAGGATCCCATTTGGGATTTTCTTAGCAGAGATACTGGAGCAGTTTGCCATTTCCTTCTCCAGCTCATTTTACAGATGAGGAACAGAAGCAAACAGGGTTAAGTGACTTGTCCAGGATCACACAGCTACCATGTTTCCCCAATAATAAGACACTGTCTTATTAATTTTTTGGACAGAAAAATACCAGAGGGCTTATTTTAATGAACATTGACAGCAATTTTAATAAACAGGTAAATGTGAACAAAAAAATGTACCTTTATTCAATAATGAATTCAATAAAGAACAGGTTGACGCACTCACTGCTGCAGCTCTGATTGGATGCAGCTCGGAGCGCGGCGTGCGTTTCACCCGGGGGGGGGGGGGACAGTGCATACAGAGGGTACCGTAATGTAGCGTGTAGCGCAGGGGATCACCTTCACTACAGTAGCAATCTCAATAGGGCTTATTTTCTGGGGAGGGCTTATTTTAGAGGAATCTTACACGGTAAGGGGAGGGCTTATTTTCGGGATAGGTCTTATTATCAGGGAAACACGGTAAGTGTCTGAGGCCAGATTGAAACTCAGGACAATGAGTCTTCCTGACTTCAGGCCCAGTGTTCTATGCACTGTGGCACCACCTACTATTTAATAACCTTGCTATTTGATTCATGGTTTCTGCTTGGTCTATTAGTAGAATTGTGTGTGTACAAGAACAAAGCCTTCCCTATTTCAGCACATCTATTCACATAAGGCAGGATGCCTATGTTCTAGAAAAGGGCCGGGGAACCTGCAACCTCTAAGTCCTCAAGTGCTGCCCTTTGACTGAATCCAAACTTCACAGAAATCTTTTGTTTTCATATTGACACTTGTGAAGTTTGGATTCAGTCAAAGGGCTGCACTTGAGGACCTAGAGGACCACATGTAGCCTCGAGGACACAGGTTCCCCATCTGTACTTTAGATATACTCCTCCTCCTGCCTAAAATCTCTAAACCTCATGACTGAATAGCTAGTGGAGGTCAATCCCTGGCATTTCACTGTCTGTGAACTCAAAGCAGAGAAGCCGATCAAAAGTACCAAAGTCAGGATAACTCCTTCCCTAAAACATCCCTGTCCTTTACATGCCTAAGTGAATTTCCTTATTGGGCCTAGATTACATGACCTCAGCTGAATCCTACCCATTCCCTTGAGTGACAAGAACTTAGTAGAACCCCAGATGCCGAGACAAAGAGAAATCTCTCACACAATCATCACTTACCCTCCCCTTTCTTTTCCTGTTGTTCCCTAAAGACCATTCCACCATATGCCTACCTCCAACTCACCCTACAGACCCAGTAGCACCTTTACTCTGGAGCCTTCTTCCTTGGCTCATATTCTTCCACAAGCCCAGCTCTCATTGTCTCATGCTGGACTTTAATCCATCCCTTGTAAGAGCTGAAATGAAGACCACAACTAAGATGGGGAAATCAGAGCTCGGCCCCAAGGCACTAAAATTTATAGTACATAAAATCAAACATATTGACACCTTCAGTGGCTTAGAAACAACTAAGTTTATCTAAGATAAAAAAAAAAGAAAAAAATTAAAATAGCAAATCACAGTAATTAATTCCTGCTCCTGCTCAGTTGACATTGTCTTGATTCTTAATTTTCACATCTTGAAACACAAAATTGGTATCAGGGTGCCTTTATGTGTCTTGTCTCAGAGATCAGAATTGTAAGTGACAGCTCTGACCATAATAAAGGTCTAGCTTTAAAAGGCTATTACTACCTTTTCTGATGATCAATCTATTCCTTCTTCAATTTCAAAACTTCAGTTATAGACTAAGACAAACAGGCATTCAACAGGAGCTCAAGCCATGTATCACCCTTATATTGAACCCAGCAACCCACAAGAATTTCCAAAGTGAGTGGAATATCTGTTAAATGGTGTAATGGAAATTTAAATTTTAAAGATCTTCCCTGCCCCTAGACTAAAGTGCACCTGGAGCCTGGGGTGGGAAGCTTGTTTTTTAGTAGATACTTTTTGATTGGCCAGTGGGTCAATAAGGTTGTTACATTCTCTGAGCCAGGAGAAGGCTATATAAGCCCTGATGTGTAGCTTTGTTTTGGGGCTCACTTTGAGAAATGTTCTGTGATTTGATCAGATGAAACTCTGGGAAGCCGTTGTTGAGAGTCTCCTGGCTTTGAAAAACCCAGATGTTGATTTGGTATGGATGTAATGGTTGGACAGTTTGGAAACTGTCTACTTGATCTGTTTCTCTGTCTTGATAATTCTGTCTGTATATTCTGAAGTTCAGGGTGCTGACCTTTTTCCCCTGAACTAGGTGAATGATATATGTTTGACTGATTAAAGTAAGCTTGTTAACCCATTTTGAGTTGCTTTCCTTTAATTAAGCAGATCCAAGAACCTGTGTGAGCAGCCACCCTCAGGGGACACTGGGGTGCTTGCTGATACAAATGGGTATGTTTTAATTCCATAAAAATTTTCTAAGGGATCTTCTGTGCCAAGCATTGTGCTGGTATTGAGGATACAGAGGTAGATAAGACATTGGTGTTTTTCTTGAGAAATTTCTAATCCAATAGGATAGATAGGGAGACGATTGCCCAAATAATGAAAATACAAAGCAAAGTGAATTCATTGTGAAAGAGAGACAGACATGTTTAAGTACATTTTATGTGCTTACTTTTTTTTAAAGTGTCTCTAATATGATTTATATTTTTTATTACAAATGTACAATCTATGGACTATATTTGTGATTCTATATATTTACATTTTTCAACACTGACTCATCTCCTTTGATGTATGGGAAAGTATGATCTCTTGTTTCAAAATCTTAGGTTCCTTTAAAATCTTTTTTAAATCTCTTAGGTTACTTTAAAATGGACATATTACAAAACACAATACACAGAACAAATTAAACAGAGCTGCTCTAGATTTCTGAGTTCAAAATGCTGGTGGATTAACAAAATCCAAGCTGTCAAATCTATAATGTATGTCCCAATTCTTTCCAATGCAACAGTGACATTGATAAGTTTTTTTTTGATGCTGACATATGTATGTCACATATGTAAATGTGTAAGTTATAAAGAAGAATTAGAACCAATGAGAGGAACTATGAAAAAAGAAGAAACAAAAAACAACAAAAAGAGAGCATATAGTATGTTTTAATCTGCATTCGGACTCCATAATTCTTTCTCTGGATGTGGATAGCATTTTTCCATTAGGAGACTTTTGGAATTGTCTTAGATTCTTGCATTGTTGAGAAGAGCCACGTCTATCAAAGTCAGTCATTGCAAATGTATCTGTTACTATGTACAATGTTCTCCTGGTTCTGCTCACTTCACTCAGGATCAGTTCATATATGTCTTTCCAGGTTTTTTTTTTTTTTAAAGCAATCAGGGTTGAATAACTTGCTCAAGGTTACACGGCCAGGTGTTTCTGGGTGGGTGCTAAGTGTCTAAGCCTGGATTTGATCCACATGTCACGGAGCCGGTGCTCTTACTCGCTGTGCTACCTGGCCGCCCCCTTTCCAGGTTTTTCTGAAGCCTGCCTGCTCATTATTTCTTATGGAACAATAGTATTCCATCATAATTCCATACCACAACTTGCTCAGCCATTCCCCAGTTGATGGGTATCCCCTCAATTTCTGATTTTTACCCCAGAAAAGATCTGCTATAAATATTTTTGTACATGTAGGTCCTTTTTCTTTTTGTTTTTTTCTCTCTGTTAGGACACAGACCTAGTGGTATTGCTATGTCAAAGGGTGTGCATGATTTTATAGCCCTTTGGGCATAGTTCCAAATTGCTCAATAAAATGGTTGGATCAATTCACAACTCCACCAACAATGTAACAAAAGTGCAACAGTCTCATTTTTCCCACATCCCCTACAACATTTGTCATTTTCTGTCCTGTTAGATAATCTAATAGGTATGAGGTAGTACCTCAGAATTGTTTTAATTTGTATTTCTCCAGTCAATAGTGAGTTACAATTTTTTCATACAGCTATAGATAGTTTTGATTACTTCACCTGAAAACTGATTATATCTTTTGATCATTTATAGGGTAGGGAATGGCTCTTATTTTTATAAATTTGACACTGTTATCTATATATTAGAGAAATGAGGCCTTTATCAGAGAAACTTGCTTCAAAAATTTTTTCAGTTATTTTTGCTGTTACTCTCTCTTTCCTATTTCCCCTACCCCCATTTATTCTATTATTTCCCCTTTTACCCTGTCCCTCCTCAAAAGTGCTTTGCTTCTGACTACCTCTTCCCCTAATCTGCCCTCCCTTCTATCAGCCCCCCCCCCCTTAGCCTCTTCCCCTCTTAATTTCCTGTAGGGTAAGATAGATTTCTATACCAAATTACCTATGTATGTTATTCCCTCTTTGAACCAATTCTGATGAGAGTAAGATTTACTCATTTCCCTCACCTCCCCTTTCTTCCCTTTCACTTTTTCTTTAAAGCTTTTTCTTGCTTCTTTTATGTGAGATAATATACCCCATCCTACTTCTCCTTTTCTCTTTAGGAAGAGAATTCTTAAATAGTAGTTATTATAAAAAGCAAAAATCGACCATTTCAATTTATAAAACTTAAGAGAATTTTCAAGATCAGAATTAGTAAAGATAAATTAAAATTTTATTGGGGGAAAAAAATCCATGCAGTAATTATTTCTGATAAAAGTCTGACATACATATATTAAGAATTGATATAAATATGAAGTCCAATTCAGTAAACATTTACTAAGCAACTACTATGTTCCAGAAAATGTGTTCAATGCTGGGGATACAAAAAGAGGCAAAAAAATAATCCCTGCCCTCAAGAAGTTCATGAACATGCAAACAAATATAGTAGGGAAACCAGATATATACACATGAAACAAAAGAGAATAGTGATATGCTTGGTAGAGAATGAATGTTAAAGTAAACAGTAGAAGGTGGGTTATTCTTCACATAAGGGAGAACTTGAATATAAAATTAGCGATAGGAAAGAGAAGTGATGGGAGTGATGAAGAATTCCAAAGTTCTTTGGTCCTCCATCTTCCCTACAGGTGGCAGTGTGGAAGCCTTGTCAAACTGGCTCTCAGATATTTGTCAAATTGTCAATGGGAACATTTTTACACCTCAGCAATCAGTAAAGGCAACAAATCAGGGATTGATTTATTGTTTTGTTGATTGTTTAGATTTAAAGGAAATGTTGGTAATGTAGATTAAACTTAAAAGTATGTCCTACACAGGGATTTTCTTTTTCAGAGAGCCAGTTGTTCAAATATTTACTTAAGGGTGGGCCACCTGCATAAGCTCATGCTGGCCAAAGAACAAACTCAAGGAGACAGTAGGTAGAATGAGGACAGAGTTGCTTTGCCAACTTATATTATAAAAACTTAAGGCTCTTTACATACTGTCGGGTTAAGACTTCTATAATCTAATACCGTGTTTCCCTGATAATAAGACCTATCCCGAAAATAAGCCCTCTCCTTGCTGTGTAAGATTCCTCTAAAATAAGCCCTCCCCCGAAAATAAGCCCTATTGAGATTGCTACTGTAGTGAAGGTGATCCCCTGCACTACATGCTACATTACGGTACCCTCTGTATGCACTGTTCCCCCCCCCCCCGTGAAACGAACGCCGCGCTCCAAGCTGCATCCAATCAGAGCTGCAGCAGTGAGCGCGTCATCCTGTTCTTTATTGAATTCATTATTGAATAAAGGTACATTTTTTTGTTCACATTTACCTTTTTATTAAAATTGCCGTCAATGTTCATTAAAATAAGCCCTCTCCTGAAAATAAGCCCTCTGGTGTTTTTCTGTCCAAAAAAAATAATAAGACAGTGTCTTATTATCGGGGAAACACGGTATATGTTTCCTTTAACTCTATAAATTCCCTTGAAACAAGCAAGGTTTTAAAGAACAAGTGCATGTGCCACCTAGTGGCCAAATTGAGCAACTGTGCTTATTATGCAAAACATCTGAAGAATTCAAATGTGCCACCTCATTGTACCCTGGCTTTACTGTCCTCATCTGTCAAAGAAGAAAATTAAAGTAGATTATATTTTCTGAGTCTATGGACCCTTAATAAAGTGATGAACGATCTATCACAGCAACTAAATGACAAGATGATAGGGAACTGACACAAGATTAGAAAAAGACACTCCGTTCTGGAATGATAAAAGTAATGGGAAAGAGTAGTAAAATCATGATAGGTATAGATAAAAGGTGGGTGCTTTCTTGTTCATCATTTCCTAGAAACGAAGGTCTTCTCTCTCCCCACTCTTAATCCATCCTCCATTCTTCTGACAAAGTGACTTTCCTATATCATTCATGACTGACTGTCACTCAACTATTCAATAAATTCCAGCGACTTCCTTTTATCTTCAGGATCAAATATGAAATGTTCTTTGGGGCATTTAAAGCCCCTCACAACCTAGCCTCTTTCTATTCTTTCCTGTCTTTTTATTCCCTAACCTCTCCTCACCTGCATACCCAAGTCAGTGCTTTTCTCTCTGATATTACTCTACATACCATCTTCACTAGAATGTGAATTCCTTACTAATAAGGACCAGGTTTTTGCCTCCCTTTGTATCCTCAGCAGTTAGCCTATATAGTGCCTGTACATTGTAGGTATTTAATAAATGTTTGCTGACTTACTTAGAGGCATCGTTAAAAGTTTGAAGATCATGGGATCGGAGATCTATGCATGGAAACCATTGTCATAAGATTAGGTCTGATGATTTTAAAGCCATCATGACAGTTTCCCCTGAAGGGAAGCTACTCATAGAAAATTGCTGACAAAAACATTTTTTGAAGGTTGGTACAGTCTTGTCCCCCAAATAATATTTTGTCTACCACCAGATTGTTTTTCTCCTTGACATGCAGTGCCTGAGAAGTAGTAACAAGAGACTTGCAAGTTCATCACAAGCTGGAGAAAACTGGGCCTTGGGTGAACTTTACAATAAGTGCTGGAGTTGCTCATCCCTGGGAGTCAGTGTATCTTGGTCCTAGCAATGAGGGGGCAATAGGTGTTACAGGGGCTCTGATGACCAGAGTCCCTGCTGTGTAGTCTGGAAGGGATTCACAAGGCCCAAGCAATCTTTCAAGTCAGGATTGTAAAAGTTTATTGTTACGATTTACAGCGGGCAAGGGTTCTTAGGGAACCTGAAAACTTAAAGGAGTCATAGGTATAGTTTTTAAGGAGTTACAACAGTAAATCAAATGTCAATTATGCTAACTACGTGATTAAGGGTGGGATTAGGGAGGAGTTAAGGAGTGGTCAGTGCTTAAAGGAACATGCACTTTTATTCTCTACTGCACAGGTGTATTGCCCATAATTCACTGGGAAATAGCCAAGGGGCAGGGCAGATCTTCAGATTCCCATTACCATTACAGGACTTCAGAGGACATTGGTACAATTCACAAATGAAAATGAATCCCTGCATAATATATCTAAGTCATTACTTGAAGACCATCAATGGGAGTAGAATCCATTCTTTACCACTTTCCATTTGGAAATAATGATCATTGTTAGGGAATTTCCCCCCTTACATCAAACCCAGATTTGCCACCTTGGGAAAACTTTATTACATTGTGTGAACCTAGCCTTGGGTGGCTGAGAAATGAGAGTCATTTGAGATCAGATTTGTTTAATGCTTAACTCAGGATCTAGGTTATGCTAACCAGAAATCCAGTCAGCTCTGAAGACCAATGCATAAAATAGGAGGAGTTTTCTCTCATCTCAAGCAACCCACATGTCTTATCTGGAATGGTCAATCAGCTATTGTTTCTTTTGTTTGAATCCAATATGATGGGTAACTTATAGACACTAAGAGGGAGTAAGTCCTCTTTGTCCTAAATGTCTTTCTAAATTATTTCAGTTTGGGGTTTCATTCTGTTGCCTCTCCCTGCCAATACCACTGCTTAGAACCATCTATATATTTTTGAAGTCTACTTTGCTCTAGGCTTCTGCAGAGGTAGGCATATAGTTGCTAGTTAATGGGTGTTTATTATATAAATTACATAAAGCTAAAAAAGAGCATAAATAAAAAATATTAAAGATACTCTCTGAGATTACCTTCACAAGTTACATGGAATGCATATGGATTTGATACTTTTGTATAAAAGGTATTATGGAAGGGGAAGAGACAAGGGGGGGTTGGTTATAGAAGGGAGGGAAGATTGGGGGAAGGGTAATCAGAATTCACAGCATCTTGGGCTAGAGGGAGGGGAAATATGGGGAGAAAATTTTCAACTCAAAATCTTGTGGAAGTGAATGTTGAAAACTAAAAATAAATTAAATTTTAAAAAAATTAAAAGGTAAAAAAAAGGTACCATGTTTCCCCGATAATAAGACCTATCCCGAAAATAAGCCCTCCCCTTACTGTGTAAGATTCCTCTAAAATAAGCCCTCCCCCGAAAATAAGCCCTATTGAGATTGCCACTGTAGTGGAGGTGATCCCCCGTGCTACACGCTACACTCTCAGATCTTCCCCAGTGATTTGCTTGCTGGCGCCATTGAGAGCAGTGCCGAGGAGGAGAGCTGAGGCAGGACAACATAAGCCCTCCCCTGAAAATAAGCCCTCTGGTGTTTTTCTTTCCAAAAAAATTTAATAAGACAGTGTCTTATTATCGGGGAAACACGGTATTTAACCTTGAGCAAGTTACTTAACCCCAATTGCTTTAAAAAAAAAAAAGTACTATGAATGACTTTTATTTTAGTTTCCCAAGAATGCCTGAAGATGAGTCAGTTAGTCACATAATCCTGAGATTACATTTGTGTGGAAAAAAGAAAAAAGATCATTCCTTGCTGAGTTCAATGAGACAGTACAAAGGCTGCCAGGGAGAGACTCCTGAAAGCGGCTTTGCAACCCCTTATACAAAGATACAGACATAGATATGACCTGTTAGCACACTAAACAAACCCTCAATTAAATAGTATTTTCCATAGAAAAAAGACAAAAACAATTAGAAACTCTGGTTTTAGGATATTAGACTACATCCAGTTCCTATAAGGAAAGAAAAGTCACCACTAGTTAGCAGGAGAATATGCTACCATAATTTCCTACGGAACTAGATAAGCAGTGAAGACTAAAAGAGACCATACTTCATATCTGCATTACTCATTCCTTGGTCTCTGGCCTTGGGCCTCATATGATAAAACACCACTCAGTATTCAAAGACCCCATTTCCATCATTTCAATATGGTGCTTTCCCAAGGGCCAAGACCTCATCCCACAGCACCCACACCAACACACAAACATACAAGCCACTGAAGAAAACTACACACAGGGCATGGAGGTCCCATCTCTGAACATTGATCATAGGAGCTCTTTTTTTTCTCTTTCATCTTTGGGAAAGAAAAATACTCTTCCTCAGAGTATGCTCTGATACAATGGAGTACTGCTCTTCTGGGCCCACTCTGCTATTCCAGTCATAGATTCTGTTGTTGAGATCGATGTGGAGATTCAAGAGGGAGCATCTTCTGAAGAAGGGGGAAGAGATAAAAATGAGTACCAGGCAGGGAAGATTCTAAAGTCTATGCTAAATGACTGAGGCAGCCTGTGGCAATGAGGTGAAGTTCATTGCAGGGCTGGGAGATGAGAAACCTGCAAATGGTTATTCCCATTTTACAGATTCAACCCACTGGCTGTCAGTTTCCTCATCTATAAAATGGGAATAATAATATACCCTCTGCCTACCTCACATTGTGAAGCTTGGATAAAAGATATAAAGGAACTTTTAAGAAGCTAAGCAGGGGAAGCTAGGTGGCTCAGTGAATAGAGCACTGGCCCTGGAGTCAGGAGGACCTGAGTTCAAATCCAGCCTCAGACACTTAACACTTACTAGCCATGTGACTTTGAGCAAGTCACTTAACCCAAATTGCCCTGCCTTCCCCCTTCCAAAAAAGCAAAAAAAAAAAAAAAAGTTAAGGGGAAAAAAAACACCCCTATTACAATAATGCATAGCAATATAGGCAGTTTCTGACTTAGGAACTTTAGACTAATGAATGGCTTTTAATATATAAACTGGCAGTGGGAGAGAATGTATCCAGAGGCCTCTTCCCATAAACAAAACAACTATTCATATGAAAATAAAATTGTACTATTACTACCATTTGCCATATACATTATGAGTTAAATAGGCTTTTGGGAAGTACCCAGGGAACCTAATGACCCACTTATTATAATACTGTTTCTACTGCAAAATGTGTTCTGAGTTCCCAATAACCAACTTAGAAAGAAAACTATTGGAACGTAATCCAGCCAGAAATTAGGAGCTGCTGTGGTGGTTAGAACATAAAAAAAGCTAAATCTTTAAAAACGAATGCTAAAAATTGCTTTTACATGTAACTGGGGGAAAATGAAATACTAAATTAAAAAAAAAAGAAAGCTAAATCCCTTTTCTTCCTGAAGAGCCCCGAATTTGTAACATAATACTAATGATCCATGAGTCCTGTTAAGGGACGTCAGTGACGCTCACCTCTCCTCAGGGTGATGAAGGAGCTGTGAGAGGCTTCGAAGGTAGATGGATGGCGGACTGGGAGACCTCTCCAGCACAGAAACATTCACCTTGCACAGACTCCAAAAGATGTCGGCTTCATGATGAAGAAGAGGTCCTGTAGAGCTCCTGGGTCTCCATCCATTATAAGGCATTTTGCCATCCACCTCTAAGAGACTATTTGACTCCTTATGGTCTTCTGGGACCACATAGCTCTGGATAAAAAAGAGTTTTGGTTTCCCTAGGAGCAAAGGGCAAGCATCCCCAGTGAAAAATTTCCTTATCTGATGCAGAGGGATTCCCGAGCAAGGCTGATCGATTCCATAAATGTTCTCAGAGTCACTTCGGCTGATCAGAATACATACAAAGATATCATAATCTTGGTGCTTGGAAAGGCAGGCAACTTGAAAAAGTGTCTGGTGGATTTCTTCTGTGCTCAGGTGTTTGGAATACTGAACTTCAAATCCCAGGGAAATAAAGGTGTCTTTAAGTGCATCTGAAAAAAAAAGTAGAAAACATTAATTTGAGAAGATTTCAGAGGAAAACCTGGAAGGTTTCATATTTTCTAATATCAATTCAGTATTATTTTGATTTTTAGACTGTCAAAGGCAGTCTTTGTGCAATGAGAGGCTGTAAGGCCAGCAAGAAGAAAGGAACACCCGCAGCTGGTCAGGTCTGTCTAAGTTCCTCTCCCTTCTTCCAATCCTCCTTTTTCTACCATTTATCTACCAGCCTCAAGAGCTGGTTAGGCCCTGATGCTACTGAAATTGACCACTAGAGGGAGACTGAGTCCTTCTGTCAATGTTGACCGACCAAGATATGGCCTCTTCAGTTAAACTCAACCAATCAACCCCATTCCAGTTGTCTCAGTCCTGTCTAGGCTGAACGCTAGACTTTTAAGCAATGGTTGGTGCTGCTTCCAGATCTAATAGGACCTTTAATCCATCCCAGGACCCACTTCCTAGCCTTATCTTATATACTCTCTCTTGTCCTCCATCTCAGATCATTTTCTCTGACTTGTGGCTGTATTTCTAGCCTCTTCCCAGCCATGCCCCAGACACCTGAATAAAGGAAGCAAATGACACCCAAAGATTATTAATTCCTCTTGACCTAAGTCCATCCTGCACTAATCTTGTAGCTGTCTTCCAAGCCCTGTCTCTTGTTTCTTTCCCTTCCTTCTGGAACCTCATCTATCACTTGCTGATTGTTAAGGGTGGCTCTGCCCTTTGGGGAAGTGAAATTCAAGGCTGGACTTTCACCTTGGTTTCTTTAGTATCCACATGGCCTTCACGCCATGCACACCTGTCCTTTGGGGCCTTGCCCTGCATTATTATCCACTCCTTCTGATAGCAGAAGCACACTTCCAGTTTCAGTATCTTTCAAAGCCCATGTGACCCTTTGGTTTGCCCATTAAGTTCTTGTTTTCTCTTTAGAGGATACCATTAGTTTTCAGTTCCTTCTAAGAAGGAAGAAAAAAATGTATGTGTTAATCTTCTATATTATTGTAAAAGGCAGCTGGGTGGCATAGTGGACAGAGTGCTGAGCCTAGGGTCAGGAAGACCTGAGTTTGATATCATTATTGTTATTAATTATATGTGCCAGGCACGGTGCTAAGTGCTTTACAAATATTGTCTCATCTAATTTTTGCGATAACCGCAAAAGGTGGGTGCTAGAATTATTTCCATTTTATAGTTGAGGGAACTGAGGCAAATGGGGTTAAGTGACTTGCCCAGGCTCACACAACTAGTAAGTATCTGAGGCTGGGATTGGAATTCAAATCTTCCTGACTCTAGGCTTAGAACTCTATCTACCAACCTATATAAATATATTATATCATATTTCAAATATACACAAAGACATATGTATACATTCAGGGCTGACCCCGCACACACCTTTAAATTATCGCTTCTACTAACTTTCTGTGTTCACTTTAATGATTAATCATTAACATAACCTGAACCTGCAAGGAAAGTCATCTAGAATTTTAGCATTACAAATGTTTTACAATTCCAGAATGACAGCAACAGCAAGACCCCTAAGAATAACAACTCACATTTATTTAACCCTTTACAATTCACAAAGAGTTTTCATCACAATGATACGGTGAGGTAAATGGTGCAAGCCTCATCGTTCCCATTTTATAAGTAAGTAAACCAAGGGTCAGATGTTAAATGATAACTTGCTCACCATCATGTTAGTAAGTGCTGGAGTGGGATTCAGCCTGCCACCTCCTGACTCCAGCTGTTTGATTAGGGGAGTTATGTCCTTGGGTTTTAGCCACAGTAAGGCTACCTTGACAGGGTGTGAAGAATAGACTGGATAAGGAAGAGGGTGGAGAAAGGGAGATAAATTGGGAGACTATTGCAGAGGAGTAATGAAAGGGTGGTGGCAGATGAAGTGGAAAGGTAGCAATGACTGAGAAGCCACTAGGTGGCTCAATGAGTACCAGTCCAGGAGTCAAAAAGACAAGAGTTTGAATAAAGCCAGGAAAGGGAAGGGAAGGGGAGAGGAGGGAAGGGTAAGGGAGGGAAGGAAAGGGTGGGAAGGAAGGAGGGGAGGGGAGGAAAAGATTTGGGTATTGGGGCAAGATGCTGAGTTCAACTTTAGACAAACTGACTGTAACAGACCCAATTTTCACCAAAGGAAGGTCATTCCCCCATGAGGGCAATCTCAATCTAATTTATACATCATTTAAATAGGGTGAGAGAAATATAAGAGCTGAGGACAACAAATATTTGGATACCACTAGTTCAACTATTCCTGCTAATGAAGGTCATCTTCACTGTTGATTGACATCCAGCAGAAAGTTTGGTCAGGGAAACATCTGAAAATGTTTATATTGATTGAAATGAGCCAGAAGCCATTGTTTTATTTATCTGGAGGGGTGGGGGTTCTAAATAACTAATAGAAAAGAAGGCCCAAGAACAAACCAAAGATTCACAGTTCATTTCAGGCAATGCTTTCAACCTTTTCCCCGAACAAACGTTTTGCTAGATGATAATAAATAGTAAAACTGAGGGGCAGCTAGGTGGCACAGTGAATAGAGAACCAGCCCTGGAGTCAGGAGGACCTGAGTTCAAATGTGACCTCAGACACTTAATACAAAAAACTAGCCTGTGACCTTGCCCCCAATTACCCTCCAAAAAAAGCTTAAAAAAAATAAATAGTAAAACCAACCCATTTGAATCTCTTTTATTGTACAGAAAATAGGAAAGTGCCAAAAGAAATGCAGCAGAAGGTGTCAGCCCTGAAAAATATGCCCAGATAGACCATAATCTGGAAAACCAAACCCTGGTTTAAGTAAGAATTGAATTTATATATATGAAGTCAACTGAACCAGGGAAAGCTAATAATGGCGGCAGCCAAGTGGCACAGTGGATAGAGCACCAGGCCTGGAATCAGGAAGCCTTGAGTTCATATCTGGCCTCAGGTACATACTAGCTATGTGACCAGGGCAAGTCACTTAACCTCTGTTTTCCTCAGTTTTCTCATCTGTAAAATGGGGATAAATAATAGCACTTACCTTCCAGGGTTGTTGCGAGGTCAAATGAGATAATAATTGAAAAGCACTTAGCACAGTGCCTGGTGTATATAGTAAGTACTATATAAATGTTAGCTGTTGTTTGTTTCTTAAATAATTATTGCCTCCCTACCTACAAACCAGCAACATACATCACCAAGATGGCCACCTTCTTTCCTGTGATACTCCCAGCAGCTCTCAGCTCCCCCACTTTAGACTGTAAGCTCTTGGAGAGCAGGGCTTTCATTATATCTCTCTTGGCAGTCTCAGAGGCTTATGCAGTAGGTTCTTAGTAAATGGTGATTCAATTGTATCTGAAACAATTGTAGATCCCTAAAGGGGTTCAAAGTCCAAAAGTCCTTTGGCTGGACTTAAATCAAAACCAAGATCTGGGACAACCATTTATCAAGAATTACTCAATGAAGAAGCCTGAAATTTGAAAAAATAATTAAATCAGTGGATTTAATTTGAATCAAGGATACAAAGAAAACACTAACCATCTCAAAATGTAATGATGAGGGCGTGATAACTTAAGTTGAAAGGAAGTAGGCCCTAGGACAAGATATTTAAGGTACTGATAGCATTTTACTGACAATAAATAACCCATCGGACCCTAGCTAGAGAGTAAGAAAGTACCTAGAAGTCCTGGGGCCATTTTCCAAAAGAGGAAATGAGGATATCAGTAATCAGCCTGTTCTGTTCAAAATAGGAATGGTGGAAATGGAAACTTCTCTACATTACTGCCAAGTACTTCCCCTGCAACAGCTAGGTGTCAGTCACCATGTGACATCTAGGAGATGCCATCGTGCACAGTGCTGGACTTGGAGTTAGAAAGACCTAGGATCATATCCAGTCTCAGATACGTACTAGTTGTGTGATCCTGAACAAGTCATTTAACACTGTTTGCCTCAATTTACTCATTTGTAAAATGAGGATCAAATGAAACAGCAATTGTAAAACACTTAGTACAGTGATAGTAAGCACTATGTAAATGTTAGCTATTGTATATGTCATTTGGAAAGGAAGCAATAGGGTGCAACAGAGAGAGTGACAGACCAGGAATGTCCTATCTCTGACTTACTATGAGCAAGTCATAATACCACCAAGTTACGGTCTGATCAGCTGTAAAATGGGGCTAATGATATCTATGGACACAACTGTCAGTTATTATCCAATAGAGGGCAGGGGCTCACACTGAAACAAGCTATTCTTCTCCAATCTTTGTGAGTGTAATTATGTGGAAAGCTTATCCCAAACTGGCTTGTGACCTTTTTTTTTTTTACTATCAATAAATTCTTCCTCTTCCAACTTTCCTTATTTTATGATACCCTTGGACATCATTTGTACATGCAGTAAGTCAACAGGATGACTCAATTATGTTAATTTTTTATAATCAAAATAAAACTGCCCATTACATACACAGGATGGATGAGGGCATCACTGATAATACAGACATACCCATAACTTTCCAAGTTTGCTTTCCTTAACAAAGGAATTCTTTTTACAAATAGGAAAACTATGAGAGATCAGTGACCTGACCATATATTGAGTTTTCAATATTTTATTTAATTCCATACAAAAAAATTAATGCTAATCTAATGGTCAAACAAATTGTGCTATAAAAATGGAATCAAAATTTATTAAGCTACTATGAGAAATGACTATGAAGAATTCAGGGAAACACGAGATTTGAATGAATGAAATGATATTGAGCAAGGTGAGCAGAAGCAAGAAGCTACACAATGACCATGATAATAAATGGGAAGACAAGACATCAGAACTCAAATCAAAACAGCGAGCTATTGTGACTTCAGAGACCAGATGGCCGACAAGACCAATATATTGATCTGTTTTGCTTAACTTTTTTCTTTCAAGAGAGTTAGCTATTAGGGGTGGCTAGATGGCACAGTGAATAGAGCACTGGCCCTGGAGTCAGGAGGAACTGAGTTCAAATCTGACCTCAGACACTTAACACTTACTAGCTTATCACCTTGGGCAAGTCACTTAACCCCAAGTGCCCTGCTTTCCCCCCTCCAAAAAGCAAAAAAAAAGAGAGAGAGCTATTGTTGTTCAGTTATTTTCAGTTGTGTCCAACTCTTCATGACCCTATTTGGGGTTTTCTTGGCAAAGAAACTGGAGGGGTTTGCCATTTCCTTCTCCAAAGAATTTTATAGATGAGGAAACTGAGGCAAACAGGGTTAAGTAGCTTGCCCAGGGTCACACAGTTAGTAAATATCTGAAGCCAAATTTGAACTCACTAAGATAAGTCTTCTTAACTCCAAAGCCTGGCCCTCTAATTCACCTTCTGGCTGTCCCTAACCCTTAGCTCTTAGGGTTGAGAGAAAAGAGTCACCGGGAATGATGTACTAGGTTTTAAGTATCAATGCAACATACAATGGTTTGACTGGCCTTACAGACCAGTCTCTCTAAGTATGGGCAGAATGCTTCTGGGAGAGCCTGATAATATGTAATTACATAAGGAAAGAAAGCCAATGCTTCACTCTCTCACTTCCAACTGGCAGTAACTATAACGTCAGCACCTAAAAATCTGACATTTGTCTGCATAGGCCAATGCTATAGTAATCCCACCTCTCCTGCTGTTACTGGCACAGAGAATCTTTCCCTCACTTTGTTTTTGTTTTACATGAGTTCTTCTATGATTCTAGAAGTAATGGACACTTGTCTCTTAAAATTGTGTTTGAAAGCTATAGAAATTACTCAACAAGTGGGCTTCTTATCAGAAATAAACTAAGCTGCCCCAGATAATTCTAGAAGGACAAACCACTTGAAAATACTTCCATATCTCTTTTAGGCATCTCATCTATTGAGGGTGAGTTTTCAAACTCAGATACCACAAAGGAGACAAGAATCATGCATGCCGCACATAGCACACCCACCCCCCTCCACCTGGGAACAGACAATGGAGGAGGCCCCAACTCAAGTCTGAGTCTCAAGAACATATGAAGGGCATCAAGAGGCAATGAAAGACTTGGATTTAGAGAACCTGAGTTCAGATTCCAGCTCTGCTACCTGGCAGACTGTGAGCAAGGCTTTAAGCAACTACAGACCTCAAGTTTCCTCATTTGTAAAATTAGAGGGTTGGATTAAATGACCTCCAAGGTCCCTTCAGTCACTAAATCTATACTACTACAACACAACACACTTTTTTTACTCTTTGTAGAGAGGCAGGGGAACTATATGTATGAAATATTGCACGATATCAGATTCATTTCTCATTGATTGGTTTTGCTTGGCTGTTTTTCTTTGTTACAAGGTGGGGTTCATTCATGAGGGAGGGCACATATCTGGACTTTATCAAAACCAAGAGAAGTGAGAACCATCTGCCAAGAAATACCTCAGGGAAGAAGCCTGAAAGTTGAAAAAGTAATTATATCATTGGGTTTAATTTTAATCAGGAGCTCAAAGGAATTGCTGTTGTTCAGTCTTGTCTGACTCTCTGTGACCCCATTTGGGGTTTTCTTGGTAAAGTTACTGGAGTAGTTTGCCATTTCCTTATACAGCTCATTTTACAGATGAGAAAACTGAGGCAAAGAGGGTTAAGTGATTTGTCCAGGGTCACACAGTTAGTATGTGTCTGAACCCAAGAATGGAACTTATGTCTTCCTGACTTTAGGCTCAGTGCTCTATTCACTGAGCCAATTAGCTTCTCTAATGGAAGCTAAGGAATCATCTTAAAATCTAGTGATAAGAGGGTATGATAACTAGGTTGGAAGGTACTAAAAGCATATTGCACACAATAAACTATTTGACTCTTAAAAATTTTTTTAAAACACCAAAGTCTTCAATAAAATCTTTTCAAAATGGAATTTAATAAACTGGAAAAAGTCCTTTTGTTTTTGAAGCCCTGGAAAATCCCTATTGAATGTGCCCAACTCTCTTAAGAAATCTCTCTTAAGAAATGGGCTTCGAGAAACAAGTTTTTTCTCTTATCAAGAATTTTTCTCTTATCCCCTCAGCATTGAACTTCTGGGGAAGAGCCAGTAATAAATATACTGTAAAGGCTTTGCTAAGACCAACCCCAAAGAATAAATATACTAAATTCTTCTTCACTTGAACTTCATCAATTTGGAATTTCTGGTCATTGAACCCACATTATCTATAAAGAAAAACATTTCTTTTACTCAGCCCCCAAGAAAAACATTGCTAAACAAATCAATAGTGTAAACAAGATAACAAGGAACATGTTTAACCAACAAATGTTTACTGAATGCCTACTCTCAACTTGGTACATTGATAATAAAGTCAACAGTTTGTTTTATTTTTCCTGGAAGGGTTCTGTCCTGTGCTTTCCTGTTGGAAGAGAAATTCCCTCTACCAGGAATACTATATCAACATCTCTGAAATTTCTAGTCCCAGAGAATTGCCTGGGCTATTGATTAAGTAACTTGCCTAATACCACACAACTAGTATGTGCCAGAAGCAGAACATGAACTCTCCTTGACTTTGAGGAGTTGTTGGGTTTTTTGCTTATTTTGGAGGGGGGAAGGCAGGGCAGTTGGGTAAGTGACTTGCCCAAGGTCACACGACTAATAAGTGTTAAGTGTCTGAGGTCAAATTTGAACTTGGGTCCTCCTGACTCCAGGGCCACCTAGCCACCCCGACTTTGAGTTTTTATAAGCAAAACAGATACAAGGGGATTCAGGAAATTGTTCATTTGTTTTTATTTTATTTAAATGTTATTTTTCTCTCTGATTAAAATGAAAATAGTTTCAACTTGGGGTGAATAGATTGGATAATTAGTGTTTATTGTATATGTTCACAATACTTCAAAATTTCACAGATCTCTGATTTCATTGACATGTGTCCTGCCGTCACCCATAAGGACTCTACTCCTCCATGTTTTAGGACAAAGTCTTATTGTGGCCAAAAAACCTAGTATAAGGTCCATCTGGATCCAAGCCTCCTGGAACTTAGGCTTTCTTCATAAAACAGAGAACCCATTCTCCAAGCCTTTCCAACTTGGTCGGTTTGCCAAAACTTGGGCTCAACTGACATGGTCTCTAAGAACTCAGGGTCACCTCTGTGCCACTAGGAGGAAACACCATTTCTTAAAAAGAAAGTGCTGCTTAAATGTAGACTCACTTAATATGGTTGTTTATAAATTAGTCAGATTCCAAATTCATGAAGCTTTTAAAGAGATTTTGCTGATCAGAGTGTGCTCAAGCAATAGAAATCTCAAAACAGCTAAATCTGTTACATTTTCTTAGTTCCCATTCTCTTGGAGTTCTTTGCAGGTTTTGAGACTACTATCCTCCCAGTGAGGCACACTCCCCTCCCTAAATCTGCTCTCACCTGATTCTCCTTCCTATCTGACCCTTCCTTCTTCCTCACCTGGGCTGGAATATCTTACATTTCCTGGCCTTTAGATGTTAGTGTTTCTCAGGGTTTGTTTGATCTGGGCCCTCACACTCTCCCTTAGTGATCAGCTTTCATGAGCTCAAATATCACTTTGAAAAAGATATCTCCCCAAAATATATACCAGGGTAACCCTAATCTCTCTCTTGGATAATAATAATAAAATTACTATCAACTGCAGGTTGGATATCTCCTGGAGGTCCTGTACACATCATCATCAATAACAATGATGAAGGTGATAATAATGGCTAACATTAACATATAGATTAGCAAAGCATTTTAAATATATTACCCCATTTGTTTTGCATAACAACCCTGTTCGGTAGATGCTATCACTAACCCTATTTAACATGTGAGAAAACTGAGGAGATTAATCTGTCCAGAGTCACACAGCTAGTAAGTGTCTGAGACGGGGTCTGAACTTAGGTCTTCTTGAACAGACAACATCCAAACTCAAATTCATCATCTCCTCCCACTTGATTCCTTACTCTTCTCTATACATATATAAATATATTCATATATTTATCATATATAATAACATGTAATATGGATTAATAATATATAATAATACTATATACCACACATGCATGTACACATGTAATAGATGAGGATATATAAATGGATAATATATTTTAGATATATAGATATTGTTATTCAGGTACTGTTCATTCTGCCTCCATAATATTTCTTACATCTGTCCTCTCCTGTCCTCACTCAGCCCTCCCCAGTTCAGGTTCTCATTACTTTGCCTTACTAATTTTGCCTCCTAATTGGTTTCTGTCCCGAGACTCTTCCCCTCTCCAGGCCACCTCCAACCTGATGGGGGCTGCCAAAATAGCCTTCCAAAGGCCTGAGTCTGACCATGTCACTTCACCTGATCAAAAATCTTTAATAGTGGGGTGGCTAGGTGGTGCAGTGAATAGAGCATCGGCCCTGGAGTCAGGAGGACCTGAGTTCAAATCTGGCCTCAGATGCTTAACACAAAAACTAGCCCAAGTGTGACCTTGGGCAAGTCACTTAACCCCAATTTCCCTACCTTCCCCCCTCCAAAAAGGAAAACAAAAAAAAATTTTTTTTTTAAATCTTTACTAGTTTCACATTACTTCCAGAATAAAATAAAAACTCCTTAGCCTCCCATGGGGCAGCTAAGTGGCACAGTGGATAGAACACTGGGCTTGGAATTAGAAAGAATCATCTTCATGAGTTCCAATCTGGCCTCAGACTCTTACTAGCTATGGGATCCTGGGTTAAGTCACTTAACCATTTTTGCCTCAGTTTCCTCATTTGTAAAATGAGCTGGAGAAGAAAACGGCAAACCACTGCAGTATCTTTGCCCAGAAAACCCCAAATGAGGTCACAAAGAGTCAGCCAGGACTGAAAATGGACAGCAGCCAGACTGAACGAGAGCCCTCCACAATCTGACTCTGACTTCCTTTGCAGCCTTATTTCATACCACAAGCCTTCATGAACTCTTTACTCAAGCCAGACCAGATGATGAGCTATTTCCTGAAGTTCTGGATAATCACAGCTCATACTGATTGCTTCTATAAGTTCATACAAGGCATCTGTCATCTCTGGAATAGACTCTCTCTTCACGTCCATATCTCAGAATCCCTGTCTTCCTTCAATCACAGAAGCATAGATTTAGAGTTGGGAGGGACCTTTAAGGCCATCAGGACCATTCCCCTTAATTTTTACAGCTAAGGAAACTGAAGTGGAGAGAAGTTAAGTCAGTCTCCCAGGGTCACCCTGCCAGTAACAGTCTGAGACAGAATTTAAACTCACAAAACTTGTATATTATTGCCCCACAAAAGAACAGAGGCTCAACGAGGGCAGGAATTTTGTCTGTCTATCTGTATCCCAGTGCCTTGTATGCAGTTGGTTCTTTTTTTTTTTAAAGCAATTGGGGTTAAGTACCTTGCTCAAGGTTACACAGCCAGGTGTTTCTGGGTGGGTGCTAAGTGTCTGAGCCCGGATTCGATCCCCAGGTCATCCTGACACTGGGGTCGATGCTCTTACTCAATGTGCTATACAGTTGGTTCTTAATAAATGTTTGTGCAATTATATTGATCAGAAGGTGAGGAGGAGACAAAAAACTAATGTTTCTTCCCTACTGATTGTCCTTTTTATACCTTGGTTGAAATGAGTTGAGCAGCTTATAGTGTTTTCCATATATCTCCTTATTTAATTCATACAACAAACCTGAGAAGTGGATAGGATAATTATTTTTTTCTGATGGATAATTATTACTATCTCAATTTTGCAGATGAGACAGCAGCATATAATGGAAAGGGTTCTGGGTTTAGAGTTAGGCTCTATCATTTACTACCCATATGACCTTGGGCAAAGGCATTTAATCTCTCTGGTTCTGTTTTCCTCAGAGGTAAAAATGATATAAGTAGACTTGATAATCCTTTTTATCTCTAAATCCTGTGGAGCCATGAAGTGAAGGAACTTTCCTGAGATCCCACAGCTAGTCAACAACAGATCCCGGATTCACTTCTAACTCCAAAGTCAGCACTTTTTCTATCACTTTGCAAAATACATCTTTTTTTTTTGGAGGAGTTCCCAAGACTGGAAAACAAGAAGGCCAACCCATTGGTTTGCCATCCAAGCCAATAAAAAGCATATGGCTACAGTTCCATCTCAGGGATCCACACATCTATCATCCCAAATTTCATTTGCAGCTTGTCAGCCTAGACAAAAGAGCAGAGGCCAAGACTGCTGAATGTCCTTGTGCTGAGTCCGCATCTTCCAATGTTAAGCCCAGTAAGTGTTACTGATTCAGCCTGTCTCACCACACTATTAAGGGAGATAAGAAATAGCAATGAACGATGTACAGCTGGGCTCCAGTGGGTCCTGCTCACAAGACTTCTCTGCTCTCTATTTTTAGCTTGTCATGAGTTCTAATGGAATATTGGTGCAGAAAGCTCTGCTTATGCAAGTGTCTCTTATGTGAAAGGTTCTAAAAGCCAGTTGGCAAAGCTGAACCCTAGTCCACATAAAAAGCATACTTGCAATTTTTATCTTGCAAGTTTTAAAGAAAAGGGCCGGAAAGGAATAAAAAGGAAAGTCATTCTTCTAAACCTGCAAGAATCATCTCTTATGCAGGAAACTGACAGAGAATTTGGGCCTCATTCCAAAGCCCAGAGATAATCACTTGTGACACAGTGTGTTTCCTACCATCTCAACCAAAAAATCTAGTTGTTGACATGTTGTTGTTGTTCAGTAATTTCCAACTCACTCCATGACCCCATTTGGGATTTTCTTGGCAAAGAGACTGGAGTAGTTTGCCATTTCCTTCTCCAGCATATCTTACAGATGAGAAAACTGAGGCAAACAGGGTTAGGTGATTTGCCCAAAGTCACACAGTTAGTAAGTGTCTGAGGCTAGATTTGAACTCCGATTGTCCAAACTCTAGGCCCAGAATTCTGGCCACTGAAATATCTAGCTACCCTGAAACCAAGTCACACAAAAGCTAATGACTTAGCTAGGTACCTCTATGTATATCCAACTACCAAATTAACATTAATGCAATTAATCACAGTGATGTCTCTTACTCATTGTCAATAGCTCCCTCCTGAGTAAAATCCAACCTCTTATTATACTAGGTAGAACCCTCTAAGATCTGTTCCCAACTGCCTTTCCAGTCTTATCTACCACTACCTTCCCTACATTTATCCAATACTACAAATAAACTGAATTGGATATTACTGCTTGAACACAATCCATGCTTTTTCTCCTCTAGCTCTTTATTCTTTCTTCCATAAATCCCTCAACCTCACCTATCAAAGAGCTACTGAGATCCTGTAAAGTCTAACTGAAAAGCCACTTTCATTCATAAAGTTGTCCCTGATCACTTCCTGACTTCTCCCTCCTCTAAATTCCCACAATTCCCTATTGATCCATTCTCTTTTAACATTTACTAGATGCCATCTCATATTTACCTGTATACAGGTCATCTTCCATACTAAGTTACAGACTCACTGAGGGCAAAGACCACTTAATTTTCCTCTGAAACCTTGGCAAATGCCTAGCATACTGTCTTGTACACAAAAAGGCACCCAATAGATATGTGGAGAAAGAATGAAAGCATGAACGAATGGAAGAATGGGGAACATCTGTAAAAGGGACAGAGAGCAGGGAGTAGGACCCAAGTATTCTTATTCTCAAATCAGCACTTCTTCCTGTAAAGGTTTCTTTTTTTTGCTTTTTGGAGGGCAATTGGAGTTAAGTGACTTGCCCAAGGTCACACAGCTAATTTTTGTGTTAAGTGTCTGAGGCCAGATCTGAACCCAGGTCCTCCTGACTCCAGGGCCAGCGCTCTATTCACTGCCACCTAGCCACCTCCTTCCTGTAAAATTTTAAAGCACTCCCCCAGTACCAATCTCTTCAATCTATTTCAGGTTGCATATTTATATCCAAACATTAAGAGATATTTTGTATACAGATGCTATTTACCAAACAGAGCTATGAAAAATCATTAAGTAATGACTCTGGAATTCAAATCAGATAAGCCAAGAATGAGGAAAATTCAGATGTCAACAAAGAACAAGATGTTCTGCCCGAGAGAACCTTGGACTGTGCATTCCTACAAAGAGCACTCATTAGGTCTGTGGGATTCTCCAAGGGAAATGCCCAGCAAAGCACTGTGTACAATGAATGATTAATCAGTTTTCCTGATGATGAATGAATGAAACAAGAGAGCTATGTTTAAAAAAAAAGTCCTGACCACTCTGGATCAGCTGATCTGTGTCCACATCTCCTTTTACCTCTGGTAGGAAGATTCATTTAAGCATCTTATAGCTGTTATTGGAGTTTTCATGGTCAGAGAAAGGAGGGGAGAGGGAAGAGAAGAGAAAGGAGAGAAAGAAAAGAGGAGATGATAGAGGAAAGAAGAAAGAATAAGAAAGAGGAGAGGGAAGAGTGGAGAGAGGGAGAGAGAGAGAGAGAGAGAGAGAGAATGAGTTAGCCCGAGACAGAGAGTAAGAGACTGTTTTTGTATGGTCACATTTCCCTGAGCCAAAAGAAAAAAAAAAATAGGAGACCTGGAAAAAAGAAAAAGTGGGAGGAAACTTAATCTAAGATTGTCTGATTTGTGCTTATTTAATCTCTTCTTAAGAATGCCTTTTCTGAAAATTCCCCAGGATAAATTTTAAAGTGGTTCTTAAAAATAGTTCTCAAAGTGGGATTGCTGTTTTGGGGTGGTGGGTAGGGGAAAGATGGAGAGAAAATTTGTAACTCAAAATCTTGTGGAAATGAATGATGTAAACTAAAAATAAACATAAAATTTAATTTTTAAAAATAGTTCTCAAACATCCAAAGAATATGCCCAAGGTTTAGAGAACTGAATGACACAGAAAAGTTCCTTTCACTAAATAAACATCCTCTTGCCTCCCTTATGGACTGGCTTCCTGACCTTCCTTGGTTATCTCACCAATGATTCTGTTTGAGTCAAATATAGAATTCTAACTGGAAAGCCAATCCAGATCCAAACATGGGTGGTTGATGTGAGATTACAACTATGTAGGCACTCAAAAAATCAAGTTAATCCCAAAGCATAGAGGTGAAGGAGCAAAAAGACCACCATCCTTAGCTAGACTGCATCCAATAGATCCTAGGTAGATTTCTTATTCTACTCTTGGAATATCACCAGAAAATATTTCACTAACAATTTAGTATCTCACAATCCCTTACCACCATAAATTCATATTTTAAAAATTCTTTCTACTAAAACAGAAATCTTTTCTGTTTCATATTCATTAAAGAAGAAGAAAAAAAAGTTCAACAATCTCCCCAGATGCCATGGCCCCTGCTGCCCTTTTGTTTAGCTCTAGTACAACGAAAAAGTGTTAGGTAGCATTGGGCAAAGGCTTGACAAGTCCCATTTACATCAATTAATACAAAAAGGCCAATACATACCAGCATCATTGCCAATGCAATCAATTATTAAACAGAGCCCCAGTGGTTGACTCTTTAGCCTGTATTCCTCAGTAGGCACCTGTTAGGGAGGGAGAAAAATGGGTTAAGAAAGATTCTGAAAATTACTCTGTCCCTTCCAGGCCCGACCATATGCCATGTCTCCTTCTAATTTGTTTTCCTTTAAAATCCCCTTTCCAGCTAGTTCTAATCTCTATGTAGACTCTATATAGATTAGCCAATCAGGTCTGAGATTGGAGGAATCTGTTGACATTTTCTTTCCATTGATGCTATTTCTGTTAAGAGAAATTATTACAAGAAATGTTTTTTTACAAAAAATTACAAATTTACAAAAATTATAAAATTGCAAAAAATGCTTTCAGTTTTCTTTTGATTTTTAATATTTTTAGCTATTTTCTCTTTCCAAGAAGTCCTTTCTATAATGGCTTATGTTTTAATCCCCAGACATATTTTAGAGAGAAAGGAGTCGTTGCATTTCCTGACCAGATATAATAAGGCATTCTTTCAGGGCTTATGTAAGCTCCCAAGCAAGGAAAGCGCTCTGGCTTTGGTTAGCAACTCTCTGAGCAACATGTCATCAAGAAATGGGGTTGACAACATTAGCAACAAGAAATAAACCAGCTCCCCAGGTAGCAGAGCGAGTAAGAGCACCAGCTCCACTGTTGAGAAGACCTGGAGATTGAATCCTGGGCTCAGACACTTAGCACCCACCCAGAAACACCTGGCTGTGTAACCTTGAGCAAGTTACTTAACCCCAATTGCTTAGGGGCGGCCAGGTGGCTCATCGAGTAAGAGCACCGGCTCCAGTGTTGGGATGACCTGGATCAAATCCGGGCTCAGATACTCAGCACCACACCCAGAAATAACTGGCCATGTAACCTTGAGCAAGTTACTTAACCCCGATTGCTTTAAAAAAAAAAAAAAGAAATAAACCAGCTCCAACCTCACTCCCTTCTACTCAGTGGCAACTTCAGTCATCTAGTGGAGAATGGATAAAGGGCAATTTTAACTTTTCCTTATTATCCAAGCTGTTAACTCAGTCCATTTTAATTTTTTCCAAAGTAAGAGTACATCCTTCTCTTTCCTATGGCTATCAAGTCCCCTTCCCTCAAGAGAACTGACCAAAATAACACTATTAGACCACTAAGTCCCTTTCCTGCTGCTTCTATACTTGTAACAAATAATAAACTAATTTGAAAGCATTTGTCAAGAATTCAATATTTTTCTTAAAATGGGAGAAAATATCTTGAGGAAAGACAGGAACATCAAATCAGATCACTGAATCTGTACCTGAGGCAAGGATTTTTCAGATTCCTGAATGGATATTTTAACTGGTTCTGCTGGGGGAAAAAGAAAGGTATGTTAATGTGATGTATAACCTATGTCAAATTGTTTGCTTTCTCAATTGAGGGGTGGGGGGAGGAGGAGGGAGAGAATTTGGAACTCAAAATTTGAAAAAAGAATGTTAAAATTGTTTTATGTATAATTGGGAAAAAAAATAAAATATTTTTTAAAAAAAAGTTTAATATGAGAAAGTAGGAGGAAAAACTACTGGACCTGGAGTTGGGAAGGACCTGGGTTCCAATCCCACTTCTGACCCTGACAAGTTGTGTGACTCTGAACAAGTCACTTTATCTTTCTGAACTTCCATTTCCTTAGCTTAGTAAAGGATAATGCTGATGGTGATATTGTAGTATCTCCTTTTAAGGAGATAATGATACTTGTCTAGGGACCCTTCTAACAGAGCTGGTAAGAGAGAAGTGTTTTTGATAAATCTTAAAATACTACAGAAAGGAGCAGCTAGGTGACACAGAGAACAGAGCACTGGCCTTGGAGTCTGGACGACCTAAGTTCAAACCTGGTCTCAGACACTTGACACTGACTAGTTGTGAGACCCCAAATGCCTCACCAAAAAAAAGGGGGGGGTGAAAAATGCTAGAGAAATATGAAAATTTGCCATTAAAATTATAGAAATATGGAGCCTATTCATACGATGGTAACATTCCCAAAATGCCTGATTTTTTCCTTATCTATTTCAATGCTTCTCTGCTCTTTGTTTTTCCAGGAAAGAGCAGCTCTTTGAAAGCTAGCCCTTTTTTTTCATCTGTTTTGCACACAGTAGGCACTTCATAAATGCTCACTGAGTTAAATGGAACGTTCAGTTTACTCTGAAGCCACAGAGTCCAGGTTGTACATTTCTATGTTAAAAACACGAATCTGGGAATGAAATGCCAACAGATGGCCCCCTGTAAGAGAGTCAAAGTAGAAATGGCAATCCCACAGCTAAATAAAGCAGAGCAAATTTGCTTAGTATCTCTCCCTTCCCTCTCTGCAACTTCCATGTCTGATGGCCATTTTTTTCCCTTTATAACGAATGAGGAGCCCCTGGATCACAGTACGGTTGAGAAGGATCAGATAGAAAACACCAATGGAATCATGAAATCTCAGTGATGTGAGGAGCTGAAAATCTAGTGCACTCCTCTTACATGGAAGATAAAGAAAAAGACAAGGCCCAGACAGGTTTCTTTCTCTCTTTTTTCCTTAATTTAACAAAGTTGTAAAAGAATTGCCTTATTAAAAGTTAAACAAAAATTTAAAAAAAAAGAATTGCCCTGTGTTCTTATGTATCCCTATGAACTCTCCTTGCTTGTTCCAATGAAATGTCTTGCCCATAATAACACAGCTAGTTAATGGCAGAATCGGAAGAGGCAGGATCTTGATTCCGAACTCAGTGCCTCTCTCTACAATATACCACAATGCCTATTTGAATTGAATTATATATGGATAATTCAATAATACCTATTTTAGGAATGAAAAGGTGAAGCCACAAAATTTCAATGACATATACAAGTCAATGAAATTACTAAATTTTTTGAATCATATTTCCGTGGTTCACACTATACTTCTGTTAGAGTAGAACCCCTTTATAATTTCGATAATGGTGGAAGGTGGGGTTTTTTGTAGTCTCTTTTGTAGACTGTGTCATATCAGGCTTTTACTGTGTGTACATACTTAAGTTTGAGTATGCATACAAGTGTGACTATATATGAGACACACATGTCATATATTGCTTTCTATAAACCTCTTCCAAAAAATCTACAGAAGAAGGGAGAGCTTCTGGTGAATCAAGGAACAGGAGTTTGGGGGTTTTTTTTGAGGGGGAGGCATATTTATAGAAGATAGCATTTAGTAGTTGGAAGGGACCTCAGAGATCCTATCCAGTATATGCCCCTCATTCTAGAGATGAAGAAACTAAAAGCCCCCAGAAGTTATGTGATTTGACCGAGGTTATACTGGTTATAAGTCAAAGAAACTGGATTTGAGCCCATTTTAAGTTTTCTGACTCCAAATTCATGGCTCTTTCCACTTACATTAAAAATCAATGTCATAATGAGACATGTTACAATGTAGGTTTACTTCCTCCTGTTCAATCATCTATAATCAGTGTTTGGTATGCAAACTATGCTATTTATTATGATTAAACCCACTGCAGCTACAGTCACAGATCATATTTATGTCTCGTATCTCTCTTTATAAAAGAAATTTATCCCACTTATTAAATAAAGCCAAAGTAATGAAGATAATGGATTAGCCTTGATGTTACTTAAATTCAGATAATTCTGTCATACCTTAGATTAAACCATCAGAAATCATAATCAGTTTGCTTATTATGAGCTTTAAAGGGGCCCAAATCTGACTAGTGATGGAATACAGAGCTGGGGAAAAGGAATGACTGTGGAAATTCCAAGAATAGGTACCTAAAGTTCTTATTTTCAAAAGTGAAAGTGAAAGAAAGATGACCTTACTTGAAATTCCATGCTGTCCACAGATGGGTCTTTCCTCCTTACTCATGCCATTCTTGAGCTTGAAAGAAGGAACAAAATCATAATACATTTTGTCCTCCTTCCCATTTGCTCTATTATATGTCAACACATTTCAATACTACCCTAGGGAAGAAAGTATATGAGGGGAAGCCTCACAATTTGATCAAAGAGACCTTTATTAAGCACCTACAAAGTCTGAAGCCCTAGGCAAGTACTGGGGTACAAAGGTGAAAAAAAGAGAGACTAAATTCTGGAAAAAACAAAAGAGAGACTACTACATTAAAAAGTGTGGTATGGTGGTATGGTAGGGGGGAGGTTTAATGGTCTAATGGGTAAGTAAATAATTATGATAGAAGAGAATGTGGTAAGTATATGAGAGGTCAAACTGGAAGTCAATAGATACTTAAGGGGAAAAAGTTCACTTTTAGCTAGGCCTTGAAAGGAGAGGCCTTTAGCAGGCAGAAATTTGGGGGCAATGAGTTCCAGGCACAGGGCACAATATGAACAAAGGCACATGAGTGGAAGAGTTCTTGGGAAAGGACAAAATGAAAACCAGAGATGGAAAACATTCCTTTTTGTTTGGAATGTTGTATATGAAGATAAGGAAAATAAAACAAAGATGGACTTAAACTGTGAAGTCCCTGAAATATCAGGATAAGAAACATGTTATGCTCACAAGAAAAAGGGAGTCTTGAGTGGAAGTATGATACGGTGCAGTTTGTGCGTTAGGAAGATTACTAGGACAGCAATGGGAAGAACGGTCTGAAAAGGAGGTAGACTAGAACTAGAAAGACCAGGTAGCAGCTATTCTAATAATCCAGTGAGAGGTAATGAGAGTCTGAGCAAGAATGATTAATCAGGGGGCAGAGCTAAGATAGCAGAGTAAGAATGATCAATCAGTGGGGCAGGCAGGTAGAACAGCAAGTAAGAGCACCGGCCCCAGTGTCGGGATGACCTGGGGCTCAGACACTTAGCACCCACCCAGAAACACCTTGAGCAAGTTACTTAACCCCAATTGCCTAAAAAAAAAAAAAGATCAATCAGTCAATCAATAAGCATTTATTAGTGGTAGGTGTTGTTCAAAGGACTGGGAATGGTGGGAGTGAGAGTAGAAACAACTAAACCCCACAGCTGTTTATGTTAATTAGAGTAATAATTAATCTTTCCACTTAGGGTATTTTTTTTTACAAAAGAGTTTATTATTTAGCCATGAAACTGTACTTTGTTCTAAAATCTCCCTCCAAACCTAAGATTGGTTTAGGAGTGGATGTATGTATAAATTTAAAGTAACTTCTTAGGGTAAGAGACTAACTAGAGAAGGGGGATTTTGGCTTAAACTATCTGCCGGCATAAAATCACCACTGTTAATTATGGAGAAATAAAAAGAAAAGTCCTTTGTTAATTATCTTATACTTAGAAGCATTTTTTTAGTATTAACTAATTAACAAAGGGCTTTTCTTTTCAAAATAAAAATTAGCAAATACTTGGAAGCATTTTTTTTGGGAGGAAGGCAGGGCAATTAGGGTTAAATGACTTGCCCAAAGTCATACTGCTAGTAAGTGTGTCAAGTGTCTGAGACTGGATTTGAACTCAAATCCTCCCAACTCCAGGGTTGGTGCTCTATCACTTTGCCACCTAGCTGCACCTGGAAGCATTTTTAAGGAAGAAAGGAAGGAAGAGAGAGAGAGAGAGAGAGAGAGAGAGAGAGAGAGAGAGAGAGAGAGAGAGAAAGGAAAAAAG
>NW_027187341.1:17404823-17436710 GCF_028583685.1 Petaurus breviceps papuanus | reverse complement strand
AGAAAGGAAAAAAGGAAAGAAGGAAGGAAGGAAGGAAGGAAGGAAGGAAGGAAGGAAGGAAGGAAGGAAGGAAGGAAGGAAGGAAGGAAGGAAGGAAGGAAGGAAGGAAGGAAGGAAAGAAAGAAAAAGAAAATCACTGAAACCATATCACACATACACACACACACACAATTCCAATGGTTCCCTATTACTTCCAGAATAAAATATAAAATCTTCTGGCTTTAAAGCCCTTCATACCTGGTCCCTTGCTACCTTTCTTGTCTCCTTACACCTAACTTCCCTCTCTGTACTCTCCAATCCAATGACACTAGACTTTTTGTTTTTAAGAAAAAAAACTTCTAATGAGCTGAATGCTCAAGAATATGATGCATTTGGAGCAATCCTCATTTTTCTACAGAGTTCCTTTAGGAAAATGTCTTCACAAATATGATACCCTTAGAAAGATCTTCAAACCATTTTCAGAGGCAATTAAACACAACATAATCTTGGGGAAGAAACTTTCTAAGAATAATAAATGCAAAAAGTCATTTAGTTACCATTCAAATCTTATTCATTACTAAAGAAGACATAGTCAAGGCAAACCTGAATGTGGTAAAGCCTTTAGCATTAGTTCATGCCTTACCATACATCAAGGAATTCACTAGAAGCAAGATTACACAATGGTTATAGCACCAGCACAGGAAGACCTGAGTTCAAATTTGACCTCAGATACTTGATACTTACTAGCTGTGTGACTTTGGGCAAGTCACTTAACACTGATTACCTCGCCAAAAAAAAATGGCTCAGAAACTAGACTTCTTGTTGTTCCTTGCAAACAATGCTCCATCTCTTGTTTGGTTTTTTTTTTCTGCCTTTTCACTGATATCCCCCCATGCCTGGAATGCTCTTTCTCACCTCAGCCTCTTCCTTCCTTCAAAAAACAACTCAAATACTAACTTCTTCAGGAGGCCTTTCTGGACCTCCCCCATCTCAAATCTGCTAGTGCCTTCCTTTTGAGATATCCTTCCATTTTCACTGTGTGTGTAATTTTTTGCCTGCTGTTTCCTCCATTAGAATGTAAGCTCCTTGAGGGCAGAGACTATGTTTGTGGCTTTCTTTGTTTCCCCAGAGTTTAGAATAGTGGCTGATACATGTTAAGTGCTGAGGATAATGATGATTTAGGGCTGGCACACAGTAACCGCTTAATGAGTGCTTGTTCACTGACTGAACGGGAATCTCTTCTACAAAACATACTTGAGAAGTGACCACTGAGCTTTTGTTTGAAGACCTTTATCTCCAAGGCAGCCTATTCTAGTTTGTGAAGAGCTCTAATTAGTAAAAAGTTTATTCTTGTGGCCTCAAGCCTAAATTTACCTCTTACAACTTCTACCCCTTGTTCCTAGTTTTGACCTCTGGAGCCAAGCAAGACAAGTCTAGTTTTTCCACATGGAAGCCCTTCCTGCTTGAAGACAGACATCCAGTCCTTTCTAAGTGTTCTCCTTGCTAAACATTTCCATTTCTTTCAAACTTATCCTCCTATGGCATGAACTGAAGGCCCTTTCACCACTCTAGGGACCCTCCCCACTCTGGATAATCTCCAAACTATCAATGACTTTCCAAAAACATGATACCAAGAACTGAATATAATACTTCAGATGTGGTCTCACCATAGTGCTTAGCACATAGCAGGCCCTTAATAATGCCTGTTGATTGATCACTGATCAAGGCAAAGTACAGTGTACTATCTATTGTAGACATTGTCTCTCTTAATTCCATATAAGATAATAATAGCTTTCTTTTGGTTACAAAGGTTTTGTTTTTCTTTTTTTCACTCAATGGAATAGGGCTGGGAGAGAGGGAAAATAGATTTTTGTTCATTGAAAACACTACATTTTTAAAAAGATTTGTATTATTTTTAATCATTCTAAATAAAAATTTTTGGAGTTGCATTTTATGGTTTGTGAGTATCTTGTTACATTTCAACCCCAAGCATGAATCATTGAACTGGCCTAAGTTAGGCTTGGTTCCAAATATAAATTATTATAAAGGTCTATAGGTTTGCTATGGACTTACCCCCAACTCGTAACCAGAATTCATCCAACCTGCACTTGGCAGGGAGGCCTGGATTCCATTCACATAGCTTGCTCCCAAAGCTAGAAATAGAAAGAGAGATTCTAAGACTCATTTGCAAGTGGCTATCAAACCTGTCCTATACGATGTTAACAAGTGACAGAAAACCCTCCAAATAAAAAAAGAAACCAGGGACCAGCACAATATGGGAATCTGACATCATAGGGTATTTCTGCTGGATGTCGTAAAAGAATAAGTAGGATTTGGGTGGCTAGGTGGCTCGATGAATAGAGCACTGGCCCTGGAATCAGAAGGACTTGAGTTCAAATCCAGCCTCAGACACTTAATACTGACTAGCTGTTCGATCTTGGGCAAGTTGCTTAACCCCAACTGCCCTCCAAAAAAAAAAAAAAGAAAAGAATAAGTAGGACTTTAGACCACTAAAAAAATTTAACAACTGATGGTTCTTTCCAAGGGAAACCACTTTTTTTATTTAAATTTTTTCAATTAACAAAAATCTATTTTCTCTTTCTTCCAGTAGTAAATAAATAAAAGAAAAACAAATCTCTTGCAACGAATATGCATACTCAAACAAACTAAATTCCTACATTGGCCTTATCCAAAAAAAAATGTATCCCATTCTAAACAAATCACTTCAATGTCAGAGCATGGGTAGCATGCTTCATTCCCTGTCCTCTGGAAACATGGCTGGTCACTGTACTGGTCAAAGTTCTTAAGACTTAGGGAAAAATCACTTTTGGAAATTATCATGCTAATATCAAAACAATTTTTTATTAATTAATTTTTAGTTTTAAACATTTACTTTCACAAGATTTTAAGTTCCAAACTTAATCCCGATATCTCTCCTCCCCCCACCCCAAGAGGCTGAGTACATTGTGATTACCCCGTCCCCTAATCTGCCCTCCCCTTCTATCACCACCCCACCCCTCTCCTATCCCCTTACCCTTCTATTTTCCTATAGGGCAAGATAGATTTCTATACCCCATTGCCTGTATATCTTATTTCCCAGTTGCATGTAAAAACGATTTTTAGCATTCACAAAACAATAACTTTTAAAACAACAAATAACCCCTAACCACCTTACTGAATCCAAACACTAAGTCAGATCATCTATCAAGGAAAATCTGTTCATGTGGTTGATGAACTAAAGGTTGAGCAATTAAGAAGAGAAGGACAAAGTGTTTCTGGGCTTGACAAATATCCATTGAATATCTACTAGCTACAAGCATTTCTTTGGACTGAATCATCCCTTAGAGTGAGAGGTCAAAATTCTTCTTACCTGACTGTTTATATTTCTGAATTTTTTTCTTCAGATCTATCCTGTGAATGCTCATCAGGCATTTTTCCAGTAAATCTAACTTGTCAGGAGAAATCAAGTTTATCTTCTCTAGGTCGATAACAATGTCTAAAAAACTCTTTAAAAAAAAGAAGAAATAATAACAATAATAATAAATATCGATAATAACCAACAAGGTCAAAAGAGTCTGGAGAACACACTATTAACTCACAAGAGTAAACAACAGGGTAGATGATTTACTCCCAGTTAAACTAAAGGATCTGTGTTTACTCCCCTCAGTAATGTTAAGAACAAGAAACCTACAAAGGTCATATGATAAACACAGACTAGCTTGACAGTCCTTAATTCAAAATTCCTCGGAGTCAGAAAGCACCTATTCTGTGCACAGTTGGACTTTATTTCCTGGGGCTGCTAACACCAGGAACTCCAAGAGGTAACTCATAAAATCTGCATGAGCAGCAGTCTGAGAAACTTCTGCAGTTTCTCCCTTTTACTGATAAATCTGACTAGATCTCTACTTGAAAGCTCTAGGGACTGTCCCTAAAAATGAGGGGAGATGGTAATGGAGAAACATTTTCTATCAAGCAAAACAGTATTAGTAACAGAATTTTTTTTTAAAAGGTGTCCAAAATAATTCTCTGTCCGACAAAGACATAGCATGTCTCTAACTCCTATTGATTAATCCATTTAACAGCCATCATCAGAGTACCCAAAAAACTTCAGGGTTCAAAACCAGACCCCCTAAAAAAACCTGATGAAATTACTATATAAAACTATAGCCAGTTACCATTTATACAGTAGTTTGCAAAGTGTTATCTCTTTTGATCTTCTAAAAACCCTAGGTTGTGGGTATCATTAATGTACTCATTTTACAGATGAGGCAAGGAAATTTAGAGAGGTTGACTTCGACTAGGGTCACCCAGTGTCTGAGACTGAATTTAATCTCACCCCTTCCAGACTATCCACTACTGCACCTAGCTGCCCAGCTCCACATATAAAGCTGAATGTCAGCACCACCAACAAAATTCAGATCTTCCTAAGAATAGCATTTTCCCTTTGAAAGGGGGGACATCATCTAAAGGCATTTCCTAAGGATAGATAGCTTCTAGTTTCCCTTTCCAGCTAATTGCCTTATGTTCTAGTCACCTTGATTGCCACTGAGCTGCTGTGAATGACAGAAGGTATTAGTCAATAAGTATTTATTAAACCCCTAAGCTCCAAGCACTGAGATAAAAAAGACTAAAATGTAAGAGTTCCTGCCCTCAAACATCTTAAATTCCATTAGGGAAATAATGTCCTTCAATAATCTAGAGGAGACAAGGAGTTGAAAACACCAAGGTGAAAACACAGAACAAGCATCTATTGATTTTGAATTTAGGTAAATACCCCAAAATTACTTCTTTGGTCTAGGTTCATCACTACATCTTCTGCCTTCCCTTATAAACCCTCCTGTTCAATCTCACCATGATCAACAATTCCATCACCCTTTAGTTGTCTCTGAAGTCATCTCCCTGCAGGAGCCTCTTCTCCCCATCTTGACCCCTCAAAGTCCCTCAGGCTTAAAACCTAGGAGTCATCCTGAATTTTGTACCCTCTCTCACTCCCCACATCCAAGCTGTTGCCAAAGCTTCTCAGTTTCACCTTTGTATCATCTCTCCAACATACCCCTCTTTCCCCTGCAACACTGATACCACTCTAGAGTAGGCCCTCATCACCTCATGCCTTGATTACTGGTCTGCCTGCCCCAAATCTCTTCCCCACTCCAATCTATCCATCCTCCATTCAGCCCCTAAAGTGATTTTTCTAAAAAGTGCAGCTCGGGGGCGGCCAGGTAGCACAGCAAGTAAGAGCACCACCCCCAGTGTCGGGATGACCTGGGGATCAAATCCGGGCTCAGACACTTAGCACCACACCCAGAAATAACTGGCCGTGTAGCCTTGAGCAAGTTACTTAACCCGGATTGTTTTAACAAAAAAAAAAAAAAGTGCAGCTCTGACTGTGTCACCCCACTACTCAACTCCAATGGCTCCTACCACCTCCACGATCAAATATAAAATGCTCTGCTTGGTATTCAAAGCCCTTCATACCTTAACCCCTTTCTGTCTTTCCAATCTTCTTATACTTTACTCCCCAATATGTGCTCTTTGATCCAGTGACACTGATCTCCTGGCTGTTCCATGAATAAGACGCTCCACCTCTCAGCCCCACATACCTGGAACATTCTTCCTCCTCTACTCCACCTACTGCCTTCCCTGGCTTGCTTTAAGACCCAACTAAAATCTCATCTTTACTGGAAGTCTTTCCCAACTCTTCTTAATTCTAGTCTCTCCCTGCCTTAATTATTTCCTATTAATCTTATATATAGTTTGCCTATGTTTATTTGTTTACAAGTAGTCTCTCCCATCATACTGTAAGTTCCTTAAGGGCAGGACCTTTTTGCTTCTTTTTGTATTCCTGGCACTTAGCACCATGCCTGGTACGTAGCAGATGCTTAATTAATATTGATTGATTGACTGATAGGTCCATTTTTAATAGTAATCTAGTGTCAAACTCTAGATTTTAGTCTCTTCCTTGCCTATTGGCTTTGTCTTTGTTGGGAGCCTGTGCTATATTCCCATGGAACATTGTCTTGTCTTTCTCATGGGGGTTGGAAATTAGTTACTGATTAAATAGGAATAGAGGGAGGATATGATGGGCTTGTTGTGAACCTGAGGTGATTAAAGCTACAGGATTCTGGTCCAGAGAGGATCAGAATGTCCAAGTTGAGAATGAATCATTTTAGTTCTAGAGTAGATTAAAAAGCTTAAATATTTCCTGGCTTAAGACTGAATCATTTCCTTTTAGGTTTATTTCTAAACATCTTTCCCTGATGTAATTTTTTCTGATGTAAATAAAACATGGCAAAGCACGTTTGTAATCTGGGAATTATGAATATGTGGCAGCAGGAAATGGAATCAAGTCATCACATGTCAGAAATGTATCTCTAGGCACAGAGCCAATAAAAAGAGGAATAGGAACAGATTTCTCAAATCTCAGAAGCCTCAAGGCATGAGGCTTCAGGACCAGAAAGAGTGGAACAGGTTCAGAGTCTTGGTTTGAGTTTCAGTGAACAAAGAAGTTTAAAAGTAGTGAAAAGTGAAAATCCTGGAGTCAAGAGCCAAGATTCCTTGGATAGTTTCCAAGAAGATGGCATCCTAGAAAGCTAACTGAGGCCTGTAGTCCAAAACTAGACTTTTTACTTCTGTTTCTTCAGATGGAAAGCTAGAGGATCCAGAACAATTAAAATCTAGTCAAATAAATATGAATAGATCAGTAAATGTAAAATTATATAAAGAGTAAATATAAAGAAATTTTGAGGAAGGGGACACGAATAACTAGGGAGAGAGGAATCAGAAAAGAATTCTTGAAGAAGGTATTTCTTGAAGGCATTGAAGCAGCTGAGCTTTGAATGGAACAACAATGGAGGTGACAAGACACAGGATATTGCCTGGGTAATATCAAGCACAGATCCGGTAGATGGAGCATCACATGTGATGAACAGCTAGTAATATAGTTGCCTAGAAAGCACAGTGTGTAGGGAGCAATGTGAATTAAATCCAGAAAGGCAGGTTAGAACCAGATTGTGATAGACTTTAAATATGAAGCAAAACTGAAGGTTATTAAGGTTATGACCCTAAGCTGACCAGTTAGAATGCTACTGCAGTAATACAAAGTAATATAGATCTGTACTGGGGTAGAGTCTTCAAGAAGGGATGAGAAATGTGGTAGAGATGAGCCGTGTGACCTTGGGCAAGTCACTTAGCCCCAACTGACCTCCAAAAAGCAAAAAAAAAAAAAGAAACGTGGTAGAGATGGAATGGACAAGACTTGGCACCTGTTGGTTGTGGAGATATGGACAAAAGTGAAAAGTCAGGACATGAAGATGTGAATTTGGCTAATTGGAAAGATGCTTCAGTAGAAATAGGGAAGTTAGGAAGGAGTGAGTTTAGAGGGGAAAATAATGGGGAAATTCTCAGTTTCTTCATACTACCTATCTTTCAGGACTGTCTAAGGGAAGTATTTTATAAATCTACAAGTACTATACAAATGTGTTATACTCATAACACTATATTATAGTCATAACTAATTTTATATACATAAGTGTGTATGTATGTGTCTATATATGTATGTATGTATATACATATATATAGACACAGAGTGTGAGTGTTCTGTAGTTATATAGTTATAATATAACTAATACTCATGGAACTTTACCCCTTCTATCTCTTTCTCCCTCTCCCTCTCCCTCTCTCTCTCCCAACCTCACTTCTTGTTCTCTCCCTAAAATGTTTCCATAATGTCCTTGTACCAGTTGAGAAAAAAAAAGAGAAGCTGACAAAAGTCCAAGGAAGTAACATTACTGTCTTTTGCCTCTGTCTACTCAGCATGTGCCAAACATGGTTCCCCTTCTCCCTAACTGATGTGATGAGTCAGAAAAGAAAAACTGTTCTGACTGAAAAGGGAAAAGAGATCTATGAAGCTCTCAGAAATAAGAATAAACTTTCAAGGTGCCTTGGAGAAGCACCAAAGTATTCTCTATGGGCCCTACTACATTCTAGGTCTGACCTTTCTTCTGCTTGGACCTACCTTCCTTTCATACACATTTCTTTCCATAAATATTGTCTCAATTTTCCTTCCTGCAAGTTGTCCAAAAGAGTCTATGACAACTACCTGCTGTAGAGATCCCTGACTGAAACCCCTATGTCCAGATCTGGACAGCTCCCTTTACCTTTCCTGCTTATTACCTTAGTATCATTGCTGGCTTCTCACAAATACTACTGAGATTGAAGGAAAGGGAGGTCTCTTAGGCAATCCAGATAATAATTGTGATGTCAGGTGAGTTTCTCTCCATCTCTCTCTTTCCTTTTCTTCCCTCCTCTCCATCTCCTTCCCTCCTATACTTCCTCCTTCATCTCATTCTTTCCCTTCCCCTTTCATTCACATTCTCATTCTCTCTCACATGTGCTCAAACCCTCCCGACCACCTCCCTTTCTCAAACCCTTCCCCTCCCATACAGGAGCACTCAGCTTGCTGTGGTATAGGTCCTTAATAATGTGTGGAAGGGGGAAGTCACCTTATTTTTGTGTGTTTTCCCTCCTCCCATGTAATCTCTTAGGAGAAAACTGAAGGAAGTGACTTCCGATTTGTCCATATCTTCACTAAGTTGTGTCATCAGCACCCTGAAAACCAAAGAAAGAATTTTCTTCAGTGAAATCAGAAGCTTCCCTACTCCAGAAAAAAATGAAATCAAAGGCTGCACCAGTCCAAATAACTGACCTAGGCCCAGTCTGACCAAATCAGAGTCCTTGATACACCTGCCTTGTGCTAATAGTCAGCTATATAGTAATTCTTGCCCCACAGGTACACTTGCTAGCACAAAGAGCCTTAGATCATTCCTCAGAAAAGTCTTAGGGCAGAGGTTCTTAACCTGGGGTCCACAGACCCCTAAGAGGCTAGTAAATAATTTTCAAGGGATCCATGAAACTGAATGGGGAAAAATTTACACGTTTATTTTCATGAACCTCTAATTTAAAGTTAGCAATTCCTTCAATTATTTCAAAATATTATTCTGAGAAAGAGTCCAAAGGCTACACCAGACTGCCAAAAGGGGTCCAAGTTACACAAAATCCCTGCCTTAACACAGGACTCAAAAGGGTGAATTCATACTTTTTTAAATGGTTACTTCCTTTTTGGTTTCCCCCTTCTTTGCCTATTAATATGACACAGCTAATTCCCACAAGGAGAAAGAAAAAAACTTCCTCTAAAGACTCCCCATCTTTTCTCTTTTAAAGTTGGCAATAAAATTATTACTCAAGGACCCATGTCACTAACACCTGGGATATTAGGAAGAGAGTTCAACATGATCTTGACATATCGGAGCAACAGTCTATCAGAACCAAAGTCTTGATAGAAATAGAATCGTTTCCTATTTTCCTGAAGAACACCAGTACATACTAGAGCCAATCACTGTTGTGTCACTTTGTCCTATCCTGGAACATTAAGGCTATTATTTCATTGGACAAAATAACATCTGGGCCCTAGGGAGTGCCACCTCAGATATTCAGTCTGCTATATGTTGATTTTTTCTCTAATTAGGATAGAATCTGTTCTCCATTGGCCATGGTAATGGTGGTGCTGCTGCTTGGGAGAAGGGGGGATGGTAGTGGCAATGGTGGTAGTGAAACATGGGAAAGAGACATGCCCTAACTTATCCATTAGAATCTAGTGCGAATAGGATTTGCTATTTAAAGAAAACATTCTGCTTAATAAAATCAGTTGGGTGGCTTAGAAAAGATACAGGAAGACATGAAAAAGAAATTCCAGGGGCAGCTAGATGGCACAGTGAATAGAGCACCAGCCCTGGAGTCGGGAGGACCTGAGTTCAAATTTGACCTCAGACACTTAACACTTACTAGCCCTGTGAGTCACTTAACCCCAATTGCCCTGCTTTCCCCCCTCCAAAAAGAAAAAAAAAAAAGAAAAAGAAATTCCAGCTAAAATAACCACCTGATTCAAGAGGATCTTGCCTCTTAAAGGCCAAGTTGTGTTCTACTTTTTCCCAACAACTCAATAGTTTTTCCTTAGATTCCTAGAGTAAAAGGGGACCTCAGAGGTCTACTACAACCATCCCGCCCAATGCAGAAATTTCCTCTTCAACATATTTGACAGGTAAGTGGTCATCTGGACTTCCTAGCTCATCAGCATTTCTCACCTCTGTCCATCATTCCCTTTCCACTCATTTGCCCTGACAGGCTCTTATCACCTCTTGCCTTGACTCCTGGGGCAGCATTCCAATTGTCTTCTCGCCTCCAGTCTTCTCTCTTTTCTATCCTTCACACAGCTGTCAAATAGATATTCCTAAAGCATACATCTGACCATGTCATTCTCCTGCTTGAAGTCTGGGTGGCTTTTTACTGCCACTAAATCAAATACTCACTTCTCTTTCTGGCCCCTAACATTTAAAGCCCTTAACAATCTGGCCCCGGTTTATCTTTCTAGGCTTATTAAGCACCTATTATTCGTCAGGTACTATTATGTACTTTCCAAACATCTCATTTGATCTTTTTTTAAAATTATTTTTTTTAAAGCAATTGGGGTTAAGTAACTTGCTCGAGGTTATTCTGTGCGGGTGCCGAGTATCTGAGGCCGGAACCGATCCCAGGTCTCATTCTTACTCATTTCGGCACCTGGTGGCCCCTTAATTTGATCTTGACAACAAGGCATGTTACAGATTACTTCTCATAAACTCTATATTGATGTATATTGGCATTTGCTCTTGCTCATATATGACATTCCACCTCCTGCTTCCATAGGTTTGCTCCCAAATGCCTAGAATATTCTTCCTCCTAGCATACTGTTCTTTAAACAGCTACTTCCCTCTAGGAGAAGCTCAAAGGCCACTCTCTTCCAAAGGCCTTTCCCAATTGCTCCTAGTTATTTATCAATGTTCCTACCATCATCACTTTATATTCTTCCCCTTTCCCTTATGTAGAATGTAAGCTCCTTGAAAGCAGGTGCTGCTTTCATTTTTATCTAGAAATAAATCCCTAACCCCTAAACTAGTCTAGCAAATAATAATTACTTTTAAAATTCGTGTTGATTGGTCAAGGGGCAAAAATAACAGGAAATTAACTTCCTAACAGCCAATTAGGGCTGGGCTGAAATTCAAAGGATACACTATATTCAGTGACTAATGAGGATAAAGAAAAGGTTAAGAAAAACTATTCAGAGATCTAGAGAGCATCCTAGAAATTTGTCTCTGGGGCCTCAAAATTGCTGGGCCCTGACACAGAAAATCTTACTGATGAATCCTTTAATTCTCCAGTGGAATCTCTCAAAAATTTGGCAGTAATTACCAACTCTTATTCACTCCTGTCTCCTTTCATCTCATCATTCAAGCAGAAACCATCTGTCCCTTTAATTTAACTGCAAGTGTTTACAACTAAATAACTAACTTCTAGACACTATGTAGCAGTTAGAACCTATATTCCCCTTTTGTTTGGAATGGAGAAGACTAGGAAGAGGAGGCATAGAAAGTAAGTATATTTATTATTATACAACATAATATTTATTATTATTATTATAGTGTTTATAAAGAAAACAGGCATTTATTAAGCAACCAGGAACTGTGGACACACATACAAAAATAAAATGATCTTTGCCCTCATTCTATTGGGGAAACATATGTCATAAGTATATGCAGATCTATGTGTTTGTGCATCTATGTATGTGTGTGTATGTGTGCATGTGTATTGTAATGAGTGGGAGGGAAGGAGAAAATCTTGAATTTGAACGAAGAGTCAGGAGATCTGGATTCAAACTCTAGTTCTGACATTTACTGACTCCATGAATGTGGGGGAGTCATTAACCTTAATTCCCTCATCTGTTAAATGAAAATAATATTTTTACAACATACTTCTTAGGCTTGTTGTGAGAAAAGCACTTTATGAATCTTATTCTTTGAGGTATTATTATTCATAAGATTTTACTTTTACTATGACTCTGTCCCCCATTTCTACCATTTGGTAGCAACCACCTTTCCTTTCATCCACCCCCATCCCCAAATTACTGACTAACCAACACCTCCTTAACAATTAGGGATGAATAGGGGCAGCTAGGTGGTGCCACTGGCCCTGGAGTCAGGAGGACCTGAGTTCAATGTGACCTCAGACACTTAACACTTACTACCTATGTGACCTTGGGCAAGTCACTTAACCCCAACTGCCCTGCCCTCCAAAAAGAAAAAAAAAAAAAAAGAATTAGGGATGAATTAATTACCTGTACTCAGAAACAAGTTGTGGGTACTTGACCAGACTGGCTTCCACAGAGGATCTGTCTGTTTTCATTATCTTCTTTAGCAGGTCAAACCTCCTTACTCTGTACAGCAATTCTGCCAAACCAGCAGGAGAGAGCTTGCCCTTCTCATTCAAGGTGCACAGAAGATCTCGTAAGTCCAACTTTGTGACTAAGTCTGGCGCAAGATCGCGGCACAGGAAGACAATCACCTCCTTTTCATCTTCGTCTAATTCCTCTTCAATCTGATAAATGACTTGAGCCGATGTCTTATACACTGTCATTCCAAGGCACTGTATTTGGGCTAAATGGACTTAGCTCTTTTCAAGAAGAAACAAGGCTGCTTTCAAGATCATCTTTAATTGCATCTTTCAGTCTTGCGAATTTCTTTCCAACAGGGAGGTTTCTGTAAGGTTTGGGTTTGGGGTTTTTTTTAGTTTTTTTTTTTAAAGGGGAGAAGGAGAGAAAAATCTCATATCAAGAGGTTTGAACTAGAAGGTCCCCTAAGAGCTCTGGAATCCAATGATCCTTTTGATCCTAAGAGAGCTATTGTCTAGAATCAATATTTAGCCTTTTCCCTTCTCTACTGAGACTTGGCAAATTAAATACTTACTCTGCTTACAAATAAGGGACCCCAGCAAATTAGATGAAACCAAAACATACACTAATCTCTTTAAATACAGAAACTCAAGCCCAGTGTAAGTTTCCAAAGGATGTGAAACTGAACTTACGCTGCATTAATGAGTTATCTGGACTTTTTAATTCTATTTCTTAGAAGTTAATTCATCCTACAAGTTTTAAGGGAAAGTACGAGGGAAATGACAGGTAACCAGAGCAGATAAGAATTTTCTGTGAGTGGGAGAAAAGGGAGCAGGAAAACAAAGATGGATCTTGGGATCCTGGATTTTGAGCTGAACAAGGGGCCCTTAGAGGTTATCTAGTCCCTGGTCTCCAAAATGGAAACACTGGACCCTAAGGAGGGGAAATGGAATGACCCTAATGATGTATGTTCAACCAAAGGGAGAGTGGGAGATGGGTTATATCATTAGCATTAATAATTTACAATGGCTGTACCATAACTGCCAAGTGAGCACCAACAGCTGCATAAGCAAAATTCCCTCTCCCTTAAGGGAAATGATTAGAAAATAACCAGTTGCTGGGGAGATCCAAGTGTTGGGTTTTTTTTTTCTTTCCTTTCTCCTAATTCTTTACTGGGGCAAGTCAGCATGGGAAGGACATAGCTGATAATGAAACTGAATTAATTTTTCCTCAATCTTGTTCAGACCCCACCCAAGTGGGAAAGCCTATAGTGTTTAACTCAAGCTTGGGGAAGGGTGGGAAGGAGATAAATCCTTTTTCTAGATTTCTTGAGGCTGGGGTGGTCTGGGAGTGAGAGTGATCAAAGTCACTGAGGCATGTCCCCCCAGCCCCTCATTAGAATGGGTCCACCTCTCATAATATTCATTCTTCTCATTAATTAACCAATCAGAGTTGATTCACACTCTCAGGAACAGGAGTGAGTCCTTCTAAGGGTTGAGTGGGAGGAGGAGTCTTTGGCATTCAAGAATGCCAAGACCCTTTTATTAGTTATTCACTAGCACAATTAATAAAATGATTAATTACCCAGAAACTATATCTCTCCAACTTTATTTATGTTATACTCTTCCCCCACCTCCAAATGTACCCACAGTCTGCCCTCTAGGTCAAGCTGGCCCTCCTGGCTTGGGCAAGCACCCTTTCACAATGGCTAGTGATTAAAAGCATCTCCTTTTTTTTATTTCTAGTGGGAGACAGTGAGTCTCATAGGTTAAGCTGAAAGGTGATGGATTGCAACTGAGATCATAGCAGGCCTCATTTTATTATCTCGAGCTCCCCCCCCCCCCCCGCCCCAGTCCCAAATCCCTCTCCCAAACTTCCCTATTTCTGTTCAGGGCACCAATATCCTTCTATAGTCACTCAAGTTTAAAACCATGATATCATCCTCAGTTCTTCAATCAATCTTTTTGAAATCACATATCCAATCAATTGCCAAACCTCATTGCTTCTGCTTCCATAACATCTTTGTAAACATCCCAATACCTTAATTTAGAACTTCATTAACTCAAGCCTGGACTATGGAAATAGCTTCCTAATTAGTCTCCCTGCCCCAAGTTTCTTTCCTCTGAAATCCATGTTCTACTATGCCAGTTATCTGACCATGGGACTCCCTCAATAAAACCTAATGGTGCTCTATTGACTCTAGGATTAAATATTTCATCTTTAACTCATCTTTTTTTAATGTATCTTTATGAATAAATAAATACACATATATGGGGCACTCAAAAAAACTTACTGATAGAGGTGCAGGATCAAAAAATTTGGCACCCAGTGATCTAGCCCAACTCATTCATTTTACAAATGAGGAAGGTGAGGCTTAGCAAGTTAAATTACTTGCCCACGTGGGCACATGGTTATTAAGTATCAGAAGTAGAATCTGAACCAGGTCTTCCTTATCCCAAGTCCAGCACTCTGATCACTATTCCATGTTGAGTTAGGTGACCTTGAGTCTCCAAGCTGCCAATCACTAGGTATGAGATCATTCCACTAGGTGGAAGTCATTTAACTTCTCTGTAGCTCAATTTCCTCACCTGTAAAATTTGGTTGGTTATACCTGGACAACGTATCTCACAAGATTATAGTAAGAAAAGTATTCTATACCCTTTAGAGTATTGCAGAAATGGAAGTTGTTATTTGGGTTGGGAGGCAACCCAACACAGGAGACTGAAAGAGAAAGGCAGTTCAATCACCAAGCGATGGAAATAAAGAAAGAGGAGCTGTCAGTATTCATTTAAACTTCTTCCACTAACTTGCTTCAGCAAGCAATTTTTCATGAGCTTTGGCAGAATGGATACTCTAAATTTTGTAATAATGGCATAATAATATGGCATTATTGTACATAATAATGGCACAACAAATGACAAAATATGGTTGAACTATTTTAGACAGGTAGTACCTGGCTTAAGGAAGAATGTGTGGGGGAATGGTTTCTGCTACACCCCTTCCACCATTAGCTCCAGCCTCAAAATTGTCACTGATGCTCCTCCCTACAAAAATCTGACCTCCATTTCCTGTCAGGGCATCCTGGAAGTTGACAAATCCTCCAAGCTCATTTCCCTTCTCTTCCTGAATGAGACATATGTATTTGGACATGGCCAGCATGAGAATTTGTTTCTCTAAACTATGTACATTTGTTAAAAGGGTTTTCTTTTTCTTTTTCCAATGGTGTGAGCAAGAGGAGAACAGAAAATAAAACTCTCCTAAATTTTTTCTCCCTTTAAGTCAAGGAGAATAGAGACTGATAAAAACTGGAAATTGATGATCCAGTTTAACCTTCTCATTTTACAGATGAGTTAGGAAGCTCTAAAATAGTTGGTTCATCTTCAGACCATATTTGGTCCCTAGGCTTATACTCAGTCTATCCATTTTGGCAGGACCTGCCAGGGTTTACAATGCATTAGCATTGTTTTCAGGAACTCAAGGTTGCCTCCAAATCAGCATGAGGGATAAGACTAGGAAATCAATGGAAGGCCTAATATAATAAAGAGGAAAGAGTAATATGTTTGGTTGAAGGACATGGGTTTAAATCCCAGCTCTGTTGCTATGCAACCTTACACAAATCACTTTCTTCTCTGATAGGTATTAGAAAGTCCACTTCCCTGAATTTCCTAATTTGTAAAATGATGAGTTGGACTACATAGATTCTAAGGTCTCTTTCAGCTCTAACAAGATTCCATAAGCCCAGCTATTTTGTGGGTTTAAATTAGGTTTCTTTCACCGTGTGACCTTGGGCAAGTCACTTAACCCCAACTGCCCTCCAAAAAAGGCAAAATAAAATAGGCTTCTTGGGGCTAGGGACCAAGTCATCTTTTTGATAACACAGCTTCTAGGGGGGGAAAAGTGAATTTCAAATTCTCACCAAGCAATTTAATAAAAGAACTTTTGGAACACATGCCATTCATTAGTTAGAGGCTGACTCTGAATGTTTGTATGTGGCACAGGATCCACAGATACATACTATATACTGCAATGCCCATGCTTTTTATAAATTGTTACATTGAAAATGTTGATACATGATGCCATACCATGCCCTGTACACTGGTTCATAATCAATAAATAAGTGTCAAAATCTCAGTATTTTAGTTTGAGAGATTCAGACAGAATGTTTTCTGAATAAAACATTTAAAAAAGTGATCTGTTAAGCAAGGGAATAAAGAAAACATGGTTGCAAGGGGTAGTGAGAATAAGGATACTTTTTTTTAGTATCTTTTCTCTTTGCAAATATATATCCATTCTCTTTATAAATGACTCCCATCTATTTAGCATATTGTCAGGATCATCTCTGAAACACTTGGTCAACCATGTATTACCAAATGTGTTTGAAAGCAATGACTTCATCTATACTAAAAGAGGACTTTTCAGTAAGTTAAAGCAGCCTTTCCCACAATCAGGCTAAATTGGTGAGGATTTACTAAAATCACAGTATTGTTATTATTAGCCATATGCCTAACTGATGAAAAAAATTCATATAAGAGCTACTCATCTGAAGCTTGAAGGAAATAAAGTCTTTGCCAGAAACTTTGGAACTATATTTAAAATTCACTGAAAGTGAAAAGTCTTGATTTTTTCCCCAGAAATTTCCTGGTTGGTTTTTTTTAATCACATGATATTTTCTAAGAGATTTTCTATTTGTAGGGTTTTTTTTAGTAAAGTCTAAATCAATAGTTCTACTCACACAGTAAGTTAGAATATAAAAGCAAATTACTAGTTTTCATTAAGCTATGGTTTTCATTATTATTTTTACTAAAAGCCATATTTTGGATTTTTCCCACTCCTACAAAAGTTTTCAAAGATGAGGAGGCAATGGTGGGATCTTTATTAGACGCTATATTTTAAACTTTGTAATGTGACTGCTGAAGCTGGTTTCCACAACCATGCCCTAAAGGAAGGGCTCTTAAGTTAGGATTCACAGACCCCCAAAAGATCCATGAACAGGTTTCAAGGGATCCAGGGAGTTGGATGAGGGGAAAATTACATCTTTATTTTCACTAATCTCTAACCGAAATTTAGTATTTTCTTTTAAGTGGAAAAAATCCTAGGATTTGTTTGATAGGGACTGCTGCCAATCATACTTCAGAGATGGTTTAAAAACCTGCCCAGAGTACACAATCAGGTATTTAAAGATGGCTATTGAGTACCTGATAGAACTGTCATAAGACTTATGTATTTTAGTTTCGTCAGACAAAAAAAAAATCTTTGGATTCTATGACTGCCAAAAGAGGAAGGGATTTACAATTCAAAGATAAACTTGTAAGATTTACAGGAAGGCTAAAGGAAAGGAAGGTGGTTTACCTGGCAAAAACAGGAAGGATTAAGTCAAGCTATAAATCTTCCTTCTTTTTAGTATCTGATTTTTATTTTTTTCTCAATTACCACACACATATAAAACAAACATACACATAGTTAAGAATTCCTACTCTAGACAGAAATTTAAGTACTAGTCAATTAACAAAAAATGACAGGTTAAAAAAATACATAGATATACATACATAAAATGAGGATATATTTACACAGATATATATATAACACATATATGTGTGTATATATGTATATGTATAATAATCAGTTCCATTCCTCTACATATATGTGATAAGTAGTCTATTCCCTCATCGCTAATCAGACTAGATTACTCCACAGGACCTAAAACCCTTAATGAGAGCATCTGTCATATGCAGAGGTTACAAAAGGAAAAATAAAGATTACATGCTGAGTCACAAGCTAAGTCAAGTCAAAAAATCATTTATAAAGTGTCTAGGATGTTCCAGGCACATGACCTTGAGTAAGTTAGGGTCCTGAGAACTAGAGTGTTTACTCATTTGCAAAATGAGATTATATTAAATGAGTTTTAAGGTCCCTTCCAGTTTCAAAATCCTATGAACCCAAGTACAACAGAAAATGTTTTAGCTTTGAAGGGTAGAATGCGACTCTGGGGCAACAGAAAGAGGCTATTATTATCCTTATTTTACAGAGGAGTAAACTGAGGAAGAAAGGGAGGTTAAGTGCCTTGTCCAGGCTCACACAGTTTGTGTCTGAGGAAGCATTTGAACTCAGATTTTTCTGACTCCAGTTCCAGCACTCTATTTATTGTATCACCTAACTGCTTAAAATCATGAAAACAATCTAGTAAAAAAAATTAAACATACAATTTTTACAAAGATTCTGATTTTTAATATTGATTTATCATCTCTCAGGAGGCAACATGGCACAGAGGAAAGAACAATGTCTCTAGTCAGGGCTTCTGCGCTCAATGCTACTTACTGCCTGGTGTGAGCCTACCTTGTGTAAATCACAACCTCCCTGAGTTTTCTATGTTTGTAAAATTTGAAGCCTCTTTGGTTCCTTTCAACTTTAGGTCTATGATTGTAGACAAATCTTAAATACCTTGCTGTAATTATTAAATACTTTCAAGCTGACAATTTGGGTATATGCTACATTTGGCACTTTTATGGTGCCTGCAATAAGGCTGATCCTTTTGGGATTTTAGCAGTGGGCTCTTGGGTAAAGCCCAGAATAGACTCAGCTCAATTCAACAAACATTTTATCATTTGCTTCCTATGTGTAAGACACCATGCTAGGAGCTGAAGATACAAAGGAGAAAAACCAGTCCTAAAGTCAGACCCTGCCTTCAAGGAGTTTCCATTTTACAACTTTGCTTAGCTCCATTCAAAAGAGAGTTGGAGTACAGATCTTCTACAAGAAGACAATTTTACTGGCTTTCATAAACTGTGTCCTTCATGCTCCCACCCTCTACAGACATTTAAGCGCATGCTTCTTTCTGTCCTTCCCTAGCTCAGAACTCCACTCACCTCTTCCCCAGTATCAGCCTTGGCTGCACCTCTCACCTTAGCCTTGCTTAGGCTGGAAATGAAGGAATTCTTCTGATTCCCTTCACTATTATCACACAGACTGTCTTTTCCCATTAAAACATCTGATTTCCCTTGATTTTCCAACAACCAGTTCGGTTTATAGGGGTATTTCCACTGTTTTTAGTACTTTACCTTGTTTTGCCGACTCAACCGATGATCTAGTTTTACAGAAATTCCCTGTAACTCCCACTATGACAGCCCTCAGACAGACTCAGACCTTGACAATGTGTCCTAGAAAAGCATTTGCTAATTTAAAGAATTCACTGACCCTTTAACTTCAGTTCCCTCATGCTACCTTAGCCAAAGGATGACTACATACATAGAAAGGACATTCTTTGGGGATTAAGTAGCAATCCCCAATATTCAAATAATCTAGACGACAATGGGGGTAGAATCAATTTGTCATAGTGAGTCATGTGGGACAAAAATTCTAGAATTAGTTTCATTTCTTTTTGTGAGGAAATAGGGGGAGGGGCAGCAGAGAGTACACTGCTGGAGAGCATTAAATGGCCAAAGGAGGAATGAAAAGGGATAGCAACTAACCAGGTTTGGGAATGATAAAAATTGGATTTAATGAGGGACTGACAGCCATCTCCAAATTTCTCATCGCCTTTCTTCTTTCCTCCTCCTCTACTAAGGATCCCATCAACTAAGATTATGTTATCCTACATTTATATAGCACTTTCAGGTTTACATAAAGTATTTTCCTCACAAAGATCCAATGGGGTAGGGGCACTCTCACCATAATCTCATGCCTTTCCCGGTAGAATCTTGGACTCGGAAAAATTGGTTCTCATAGGTTGACTTTTACTTCCTCTTGTGAACTAAAGCTTCCATGCTACTTTCCCATCATCTCCACCGGACCCTTCCCTTCCAATTTCCCTTTAAGAAAGGGATTGTCTTCTCTTATTAGAATGGAAACTCCTTGAGGACAGAGGTTGTCTTGCTTCCTTATATTTGTATTCCCAGTGCCAAGAAGGGCTCTGGACATGTACTAAATGCCTAATAAATACCTTACTTTTTTATGTATGAGTTTTATCATCTTACAGATGAGAAAACCAAGGCCAAGTACTTTAAATATCTTGTCCTGTGGTCACGGAGTTAAGGTGTCAAAGTCAGCACGGTGCCCAGATCTTTTGACAGATCTCCTTCCACTATATCATTCTGCCTGACTCAAAGACATAGAAGCATAGAATCATTTCCTAACAGTTAGAAATAATTGAACTTGATAACCCAGAATTTTATAAACTTGAGACATAAATTATTTAGGGAAGAATTCTTTATTTGACAAGAACTGCAGGAAAAACTTAAAAGCAGCTTAGCAGAAATTAGATTTAGAACACATTGTGCCACTATATACCACAATAAGCTGAAAACAAATATGTGGCCTAAATATGTGGCCATATCCACCCCCTCAAAAAAACACACACGAAAAAGCTAGATCAGATATTTTCACAGCTATGGCTAATGAATAAACTCTTAACCAAACAAAAAGAGGAAATCATAAAAGATAAAAGAGATAATTCTTTATTACATGTAATGGAGAGGCTTTTGCATGAACAAAATTAATGTAACTAGGATAAGAAGGGATTAAGAAAAAAATCTTTGCATCCAATATCTCTGACAAGGGTCTTGATACCCAACTATATAGGAAACTAATACAAATACAAAAGACTAAAAGCCATTTCCCATCTCATAAGTAATCAAAGGATATGAAAACAAACAGTTTTCAAAAGAAGAATTGCATATTAACAGCCAAATGAAATAAGAGACATGCAAATCATAAAATCCCCAAGTTTCACCTCACTCCCAGAAAATTAGCTAAGATAAAATATAGAAAGTTGGTATTGGAAGGGCTGTAAGACAAGCAATTTACAATAATCTAAAATTACTAAAATGTTCATATACTTGACCCAGAGAGCCCACTGCCAGGCATATACCACAAGGTCAAAGATAAATATACACCATAATATTTACAACAGTATTTGTAGTAACAAACAAATGGAAATAAAGTAGATGGCTATCAGCTGGGGGAATAGTTAAATAAGTGGTAACTGATTGATGGGACATTACTATGCTGTAAGAAATTATGAATATGAAGAACAGAGAAGCACAGAAGACTTCAATGAAATAATGCAGAATGAAATGATGCAAAAAAGTGTAAGCAGGACCAGGAAAACAATACATACAATGACTACAATAATGTAGATAAAAAGAATGTAGTTGCTGTGTTGGTTAATTTTGCTGAACTGGTTTTATCCCCCCTCTCTTTTTTAGTTAAGAAATGATTCTCTTTGGGGTGGCTAGGTGGTGAAGTGAATAGAGCACTGGCCCTGGAGGCAGGAGGACCTGAGTTAAAATCTGACCTCAGACATTTAACACAAAACTAGCCATGTGACCTTGGGCAAGTCACTTAACCCCAACTGCCCTACTTTCCCCCCCTCCAAAAAGCAAAGAAAGACAGAAATGGTTATCTGGGAGGATAAAGAGATATACTGGAAATATAGGTGATGTAAAAACAAGATATAAGTAAATTTTTAAAAGCACTCCCTCATTTTATTATGGAGTCTTTGACTTTAACCTCCCCACATGAAAACCAAAATATAGTATGGGACCCCAACTCTTGGTTTTTACCCAGATCACATTTGTGACTTGCAAATTATTTTCCCTTTGACCATGTCCCCTCCAAGGCTTTCTGCTAGGGATACATATAAAAGAGACCTATAGTTTATAGATCTCTATAGAAAAATTAAAAGAATACTCCACTTCCATGGAAGCATTTAGGTGAACTCATAGAAATACCATTCAGATTTTATTCAAGGAGACAAAAAAAAAAACCTACAAAGAACAAAGAACTTATACCTAAGCCCATAACCAGTCAAAATATCATTCCCAAGTACCTGATTCTCAGTATCAGATTAGTATTAGTACTGATTCTCATTCCCACAACAACCTGGGCTAACTCTCCCCAAACCCTGCCCCCCCCCAACCTAAAGAGTACTCTGGACTTACCATACTGCTCAATGTTAGAGGTCCCAAAATGGAAGGCTTTAGTCACTAGTGAATCTACTCCACAGGGGGAAGGCAGAGTGAACTCCTTTTTCCAGGAGTCTGCATAACTAACACTAATAATGAAGGGAAAAGTCTGGGTTCTGGGTTTGGTCTTCTACATCATGGTTCTATCCTTTGCTACTCCTCAGCTCTGGTTCCTGAGTGGTCCAAGAAGTCAAGTCAACACTGGGTATGCTGTGTTCTCTTTGCCCTCCACTACTGCTGTCAGTCTGGGGCCATGTGATTCCTCTTCTCCTGGGGTCTTGTGGGGCCTTGAAGGGACCTCAACCATGCATAGGAGTTCAGTAAATCACAAACCAACACAATCTTTGTAGCCAGCCCTTCACTTTGAGTCTCTCAGCTATTAAAACAGCTACAAACTATTTAAAAGCCAATTCTCTGGGTGTAGGTCATGGAATTTATGAACTTGGAATTCACCCTCGAATCAAGGAAACGAAGTCAATGACAAAACAAAGGCCTTATTCTGTAACCTAGTAAATCCTGACCAGGTCCTCCCCACCCTCTGGGACATACAAAATATACACACACTTAATAGACATTTACTAAGAATGGACTATGAACAAAACTGTTTTGTCTCTTGCTATGCCTTAAAATTACTAGCATATAGAAAGTACTCAATTGCTGATTGATAGAAAGGAAAAAACTGAATAACTACACATTAGAGACAAATGATAATAGTTGTAAAATCTTAGCACATATAGTAGAGCCTTAATAAATACCCATTCCCTTTCTTTCATTCCTTTCCCCTTCTCCTTCCTCTTCGCTTCCATTCCCTCCCTGAAAATTTGAGAGTAAATTACAGTTCTCCTATCAAAGAATCAGAGTCAGAAGGGACCTTAAAAGTCACCTAGTCTACCATGAATGAATGCCCTCTACAACATCCCATGATGTTCCTGTGACTGCTTTACCATCTTCATTATCCTAAGAGTAAATCTATTCCATTTGTGGACAGCTCTCACCTTGAATGCAATATAACTGCACTGTTACTATCTCATTTCCATTTTATGTCTTGAGGAAGTGACTTACTCAATTCTGTGAAGCTGGTTGTAATTTTTATCCTCATTTTTACCCCTCAGGAAACTGAGTCAGAGAGAGATTAACTGACTTGTCACACAGCTAATAAGAATTGAGACAGGATTGAAACTCAGATCTTCCTAACTCCAACACTCAATCCATTCCATCACCCAATGGCCACTAGAGTATAAGCTTCTCTAGGGCTGGGATAGTGCTTAAATATATAATAAGGGGTTAATAAATACTTTTGCATTTATTCATTTATTGAGTACTACTGATTGTGATAAATTCAAAAACACTGCTAACGGCAACTAGCATTTATATAGACTTTGACATTTGCAAAGTGCTTTACATGTGTTACCCCACTTGATTCTAAACAACCCTGCAAGGTAGGTGCTATTGTTATCCCCATTTACAAATAAGGAAACTGAGGCTCAGAGAGGTCACATAGCTAGTAAGTGTCTTAGGCAGGATTTGAACCCAGGTCTTACTGACTCAAAGTCTTGGGCTTTATTCATATAGCACTTGGGCTATATTCATATAGCACTTTAAAGTTTGCCAAATAACCCTGTGAGGAAGACAGCACAAGTATCATTATCCTATATTATTTATATTACATAATGATTTCTGTTTTACGGAAGAATTTTTTTTGGGGGGGGAGCAGACAATAATCAAGAAATATTAAGTGTCTACTATGTTTTAGGACATATGTTAGGCACAGGGGAAAAAATGATTTAAAAAATGAAGACATCCCTACTTTTATGGGTATCCAAATGAAAATTTTCTATTTTTACCAAAGCCTTTGTTAATATTTTTTCTTGTCTAAAGTAGCATTAGTATGACCAAAATTATTTTTATTAGCATACACCATTCTTTGGCTCAAGTCTTTTAGTGATTTGTAATTAGCTTGTCTGGAATGTGTCCCTAGAGATATTTTTCTTTTCTGTCAAAAATGACTAATGCTTGAAGAAAAGCACAGGTGCTAGGCATAGGATGAACACAAATACAAAATTTCTTTTGCTTTGCCTCTTTTTTTTAGGGCATTTAGGTAACTGAGACCCTTCAAGGAACACCCCTGGGCCTATATACTAAGTATATTCGTAAGAATAGGGGCCAAGACCTCGGTTTTCATAACTGTATGTCAATATAATTGTTTTCCTATATATTTTACTTTGTGCATTTAAAACCATCCTGAGGACTCCAAAGGCTTCACCACACTGCCAAGTGGGTCGCCCACGACAAATAAAAAGTTAAGAAACCCTGCTGTAAGTCTATATAAATTTAAACAAATATGAGTTATTCTCATTCTTCGATGAGATCTAGAATATAAACAGTAGTGACTAATAAATGAACGAAAAGCATTTATTAAGCTCTTAAAGGCATCTCATTCCATCAACAAATACTTCTATGGGAGGTTAACAGTTTTAACTCAGAAAAAATTGCGTTTGTATAGTTCACAGGCTCCAAGGCTGCGTAAATTGTTCCCAAGTTCAAATTCAGAATGCTGCGCTACAGTGGCGGAAGTGCAGACGGGGAACCCGCTGGTAAATGACTCACTCACTGCCGGCCTGCCAAGTTCAGCTTTGCCGGGAAGGCGAAGAAGGGATGAATGCTCCCTCGTACTCACGGGGCGTGAGGCTTGGGCATCCAGCGCTCCGATACGGGCCACGTAGCTGAGCCACTGGGCAGACAGTGATTCCTAAAGCAACAGTTTCAACAGGTACGCTCGGGAGACCGCGACAGCTGCGCCCGCGACAACCGTCTCGCCCCGAGAGTCAAGAAACAGGAAGCAGGAAATTTTAGGTGGGTCCCTAAAGTTGTCGAGGCGGAGCCGGAGTAGTTTTTGTTTTGCTTCTAAATTTTCAACGCTACTGGAATTGGCTCTGGAAATGCTCATCGTTCTCAGGATTTAGGAGGGTTAGGGAAATTCGCACAGCAGATAGCATACCTCCACCCTAACTCTGTGCTCTGGGACTGACCGCTTCCCTTTCAGAGCAAGAAATCTCCAGTTCGAATTTCTTACGTAATGACTTCAATGTCGAGACTGGTGCGTAGGGGGGGAATTTTCCCCTGGGGGACCACGGAACACCAAGTTTTCAGTAAAAGCTGCTCCACGAATAGTTTAAGACTCCCACGCGTGGAGAATGACTCAACCACCGAACGTAGCCTCATTAATAGAATGTGGAGGGGGTGGGAACCTTCTCCCTGGGGACCCTGGAAAAGGGAGTTCATCCCTGGAGTGTTTTTATTTGGAATTTCAAAAAGACCTTTACCAAATCACCCTTCTACTCTCCGCTTTATACACACATACACATACACACACAAACGTAAAAGCACTGGGACAGCTGTTGGGGGATCGGAAGGGGGAGGGGGAGTTCAAAAAGCACAAGTATTTCCTTCCTTAGAATACCAACCGCCCTTATTAAAGGGGAAAAAACTTCCAGTTACCCATTACGTACTGTCTAAGGTTCAACTTTTTGCATGGTGTTCCGGTTCTCTGCGGTTTCTTACTTCCAAATTTACACTTTCCAGCCTTATCTTCCAACCCTTCTTTCCGAACTCAGAGCAGCAATCCTGCCCTTTGAGATCTCCTCAGTGCCTAGGTATACAATGATCCCACCCAGAATGCCCTCTAGCTCGGTTCTAGTTAGGCTATTGGACTCTTACTCCTATTGAAAAGTCACTTCCTCCATTTAATTTAACATCGGTGTATTAAGCACCTACCCAACACAGGGCCACGATGCTAGGCCTGGGGATACAAGCACAGACTGCAAAAGAAACAGTACTTTCTTCTTAAGGAGATGAAGAACAAAAGGTGGGGAAACAAATTAATATAAAAAAGAATGAGTTTAAAAAAAAAGATCCAGGCAAAGTTCTTCCAGAAAATTTGAGGAGTGAGCATTTTCAAGGAAAGCCTCCAGAAGGAAGGCTGGCTTTACTTCTTTTCCCTCTCCATCTACTCCACACTCATCCAAACTGTTTTCTATCTAGCCTTTGAACAAAAATAGCACTAACTTATTACCCAGTACGTTGTATTGTAATTGTGTGAGTGAGTGTGTGTGTGTGTGTGTTCGTAATCTCCATGTGGGCAGAAAGCACTTAATAATACTCTTTTGTGTGTGTATGTGTTCACATCTTCAGCACTTTGCTGAGCTGAGAGGCCTTAGAGTTCAAGTTCCTCATTGGAAATAGATGTTATTTCTATTTCCTGATCAGATTCTCCCAAAGATGAAAGAATCATAAGGGATTTCTGAAGTCTAAATGAGACCAGAGTAAGAATCCCTTTAAAAAACATTTCTGACAAGCAATCATAAATTCAGTACTAGGAAGGATATCCAGCTGCACAGGTATAATCTATATCAAATTGCTTTCCTTCTCAATGATGGGTGAAGGGGAGAGAGTGAGAGAGAATTTAGAATTTAATTTTTTTTTCAGATTGACTCTTTTTTTAAATTTATTTTTAATTTTGAACATTCACTTTTATAAGATTTTGAGTTCCAAATATTTTCTCCCTCCATCCCTTCCCCCTGCCCAAGATGACATGCAATTTGATATAGGCTATACCTGGTGTACAATCATATTAAATATATTTCCACAGTAGTCATGTTGTGAAAGAAGAATCAGAACCAAAGGGAAAAGTCTAGAGAAAGAAAAAACAAAAAAAGAGAAAATGGTACACTTCAATTTGCTTTCACACTCTATAGTTTTTTCTCCATAGCATTTTCCATCATGAGTCCCTTGAAACTGTTAGACAAAAAAAAATTTTTTAAATAAATGTTAAAAATGCTTTTACATGTAATTGGGGGAAATAATATATTAATTTTTTTTAAAAGAAAGGATGGTGAAGCTATGTGGCATAGCCCAGCCCTAGAATCAGAAGGACTTGAGTTCAAATGTGACCTCAGATACTTAACACTTACCAGCCGTGTGACCTTGGGCAAGTCACTTAACCCCAATTGCCTTGCCTTCCCCCCTCCAAAAAGCAAAAAAAAAAAAAAAAAAAGAAAGAAAGAAAGAAAGAAAGGATGTCCAATGCCATTTATTCCAACCCTTTAATTCTAGAGATAAGGGAGCAGATCTGGAGGATGTGAAGTCACCTCCAACATCACAAAACAACTAAACAGAGCCTGGATCAGAACCTAGATCTTCTTCCTTCAGATGCAATGGGTTTTCCACTATCCCTTGCTGCCTCCATTATCTGATTTCAGATTGCTACCTTCCAGTGAGGAGGAACCTCAGGGCCCCTAGAAGCAGGCCATTCATTCCCCAAGTTCCACTTGTCAGGGAGCTTTTCTTTCCTTTGCATCTTTAGACCTTCTGAAGCCAAAGAGAATAAATTCTTTTTATTTCTCCACATACTAGCCCTTCAAATATTTGAAGATGTTTTTTTTGGTATGGTTATTTTGTATTATTTTCCTGCACAAGGACAGAGAGAGATGTAAGATGTTTCCTAGATCATCTTACTGCACTTACACTCCTCCTCTGGTGGTACTCAGTAATATGGAACTCAGAAATTAACAAAATACTCCAAGTGTTTTCTATGATCATTTGCTTTGTTCTGGATACTCTGCCTCCCCTAATGAAGCTAAGGATAGAACGAGCTTTTTCTTTTCTTTCTTTCTTTTTTGGGGGGGGCTATCATGGTGTACTATTGACTCATCTTGAGCTTACAATCCACTAAAACATTTGAAGTCACAAAATCTTTGTCTCTCTACCTCTCCAATACTGCACTTGTGGAGTTAATCACTTGAACCCAAGGTTAAAAAGCCTTGACTTTTCTTATCTACCCCTAGGAAGGGTTAACTTCTTGCCTATTCCAGTGGACAATGAAGTTAAAAAAAAAATAAAGGTACCATAGAAATGATAAAACATGAAGGACAATGGGTTCAGAATTTCACTTCTACTAATCAGACAGATGACTAGATGGCATAGTGGTTCTATTGTAGTAACCCCCATCTCTCCCCATCATAGGAGAGCTGCCTAGGAAACCTGCCCCAAACCCAACAAAGCCTGGCCAGGCAGCAAGCATACCAAGTAAACCTGCCCAAGCCAGCTACCTGAAGCCCATGGTCACCCCCCCTTCTGTCCAGTTCTTGAAATAGATTTGGGAACTTTCCAGTTGTGTAACAAACTGATCCCTAGACAACAATCATTAAGCAATGCTATCCTTAGGCTTCTGTATTTTCCTGGCTTGCTCTCCTTGGTGACATTTATGTTGTGGGTTTTGCCTACATAAACCCCTAGATGTATATGCTCAGGGCTGCCTGATTTGGGTAAATGACTCCTAGGAGTCCCCAGGTTAATTATGCTCCACAATAAATTCCATTTAAAATGATTAATCGTCTCCACTCACAATTTCTCATTACAACACTACTGCAGTGCATGGAATTAGGAAGACTCATCTTCCTAAGTTCAAATGAAGCCTCAGACACTTATTAGCAATTTCTCTTTACAACATTTGGAGGCCCTAGCAAAATAGCAGCCTTCCTCGCTGCAGGAGACCTGGGAACCCCAGCCTCAGGAAAGAGCTGACCCTGCCCTAACCCTGAGTGGAGCCGGCACCTGAGGAAAAGGTATTTTCCCAGGGCCCCAAGGCTTGGGCAGAGTTAGCCAAGTCCCTCCTCAACTTCAGTTTGTTCCTACATTCGGCCATAAGGAGCTATGTATGTGTCCTGTTCTCTAGAGGTGAGTGTCTGTTTATGAGGGCACCCATCTGGTAGGGATTGAGTGGCGGCTGGATGCTGCAAAATGCCATCATCCTAGCTCCTTTCTTGAGACGTCAGAAAGAGATCCCCTGGGGCCTGTTTTATGTTGTCTAGGAGCCTTGAGCATTCTGCATCCATTTGTCTTTCTGTGTGTTGTCTTGTGTATATCTTGTATGTAGACTGTGTAAAGAAATCTCTGAATCTGACACCCTGTAAGATTCAAAAGCAGCCAGGCAGTAAGAAACACTGTACCTGGGCTAGAAAGATTGATAATCTCTCTTTTTTTCTTTTTTTTTAAGCAATTGGGGTTAAGTAACTTGCTCAAGGTTACACGGCCAGGTGTTTCTGGGTGGGTGCTAAGTGTCTGAGCCCAGATTCGATCCCAGGTCATCCTGACTCTGGGGCCAATGTTCTTACTCAATGTACTACCTGGCCTTTGATTGATAATCTCTTAAAGAAAGGTTGTTGGCAGAAAAAAAACATTTCTCCTTCTACTCCTTTGGACTCTGGCCAAGGTCTTGAAATAGAAAGACAAATGGACAAAGGGAAAAAGGGTAAATTTCTCCCCTAAGATTTATCTAAGAGAAAAGGAGTCACTTCACTGATCAAAGAGAAGTAGGTTTCAAAGCTACACTTTGGAATAAGACTAGCACTTAACTCTTTCCTGGGTCACAGAAAGAGAACTGTGCAATATCATTGGGAATATAGATCCAGGTAATTGAATTCATTCTGGTTACTATTAGGCACTAAGATAAATTGGAAAATGCATAGATATGAAAAAGAGACGCCTTAGATATGAAACTTTCAATTCTCCCATATGGGGAAAAGAGGCTGGGCACAACTGGACCTTTTCCAGAGTCTCACAGAGGGTTCAAAGCTCTCATTCTCAGAGAAGTTTTTAAAGGAATGAATACCTGAATGAAGTTTACTTGAGCAAAAGGTCAAAAAAATCCACTAGATTCTCCTCCCTGAGTCCCACCTCTGACAAGGCTAAGGCTACAATGCCTTCTCACTGTGATCCCAACTAGGACTACTGTGCCCTCCCCCTGTCATCTTGGCTCAGAATGAGTTAGGGCTGCAGTGAAAAGTTAGAGCAATTGTAGGGAATTTGAGTTAACCTCCCCCTCCTGGTAAAAAAAAAGGGGGAGGGGGGAGGCACAGCAGAAACATTGGAGCCCCACTAGCAACAGCACTAGATCCCCAGGTACCCTGAAGCCCACCCCTCTAGGTAAGCAGATGAACCTCTCCTCTAACCTGGAGTTTCTACTTCAAGTTCCCCAAACCCCCTCCTCAATGCTACAACCTTCTGGCACTCCCCAGTTCTTAGTCCCTCCCACACAAGGAGCAGTGTCCTCTTTCTCCTTCCTTCCCAAATAGACCACACCCACAACCAGGGTCTGCTGCTGTGGGGAGATGAGAAAAAGAGAGAAGAAAATGAGGTCAGAAGTCAACCAGCTTCTGCACTTGGTAAGACAATAATTTTTACATGTAATTTGGAAATGCAATTAATGTCATCTCACAGTTTATATTATTGTTGTATTTCTACACTGAAGTATTTGTATTTCTACTACTTGAAGTAAAAGTCATTGGGACCACAACTAGTTTTATTTTGAGTTTGAATTTAGATATAGTTGTCTGCATTAAATCAGTATCTGAGAGAAATGCCACAATATACTCAGAGGGAATCCTGCTTCAGGTGAAGGTTTGCTTTTGGGGAAATCTGAGAGGACAATTTTAGCCTCAGTCTAAAATGGGACCCTCCTGACTCAGTTTCCCCATTGTCTTCCTTTGAAAAGGAATGTTTCTCACCTGGCTATTCCTGAGTCTGGCTATGAGATGGAATTAAAGTGACTCTTATCTGAATTCAAACAGAGCTAAGGATGTTTTATCCTGTCATATCTAGCATGTGCCTGCTTTTTCCTTTTATGACAAATTTCTCTAATTAGAGCAAGTGGTCAATAAAAGAGAGTAAAACTATAATGCAGGTATGTGAAATTTTGCTGTTCTCAATCTGACTGTGTAGTCAATCCATATACCAAACAACTGGGTAAATTAATAATGTGCTTGTCATCTGCCTACCTGCATAGTCAAGTAAAAGGTTAAATCTCTGGAATAGAACATTTTTTTCTGGATGACATTGGAACAATTAGTCAAAGGAAAAGAAAGTTTGTGAAACAAAGGTACAAACACAAGTTAATCATTATCCCGTGTTCTAAGGCTGGGATACATCTGAGCTACTAAAGTGAATGTTAGATCTGAGCCATTCAGCCTAAAATTATATTCCTTTCTACAGCCTAAATAGTTTAGTAAAAAGGTATTCACCTACAGTTGGCAGCAAACAGTGGATATCAGTCTCTACTCACCTATCATCTCCTGAATGTGATCTATGGGTCCCATTGAGACAGGGACAGCTCTACTCCCCTTTCCAGCCTAAAGAAAGTACAGAAGCTGAGACCTCTGCCCATTCCCTTAAATGCCAACTCCCTGAAGGGGGAATAATGGAATCTGCCCCCAGCCCCAAATATTCAAACCTCCCTCCCCTGCTTGGCCCTTTTCCCAGCATCTCCTTCCACCCAACCCGTTCACACTCGGATGATTTCTTCACTAAACAAAAAAGAAGTGGGGAGGGAGTGGGTCAAGCATTTCCATCAAATAACTCATTTGGGAGCCAGAAAAATGAGCTTACTCCTGAGAGACAGGTATTTCATTCCCCAACTAGATAATATTCTGTTAAGTACTGTCACAAGGTGCTAGTGGTAGTTAAGAAAATTCTGAATGAACTCCTTCCCCAGTCTGGCCTTCCAATTGGGTTGGGTTCTGATAATGGGCCAGCTTTTGTGCCTACCAACTGTAGCTCAGGCCAAGTGGAGTGGATCAACTAGACCTTGAAGGAGTTCTTTGCCAAATTAGTAAACCTGGGTCACAATTCTTCTCC
>NW_027187341.1:17380857-17404813 GCF_028583685.1 Petaurus breviceps papuanus | reverse complement strand
TTTTTTTTTTTGGAGGGCAGTTGGGGTTAAGTGACTTGCCCAAGGTCACACAGCTAGTTTTTGTGTTAATTGTCTGAGGCTGGATTTGAAGTCAGGTCCTCCTGACTTTAGGGCCGGTGCTCTATTCACTGCACCACCTAGCCGACCGAAGATTCAGTAACTATTGTTCTAATAGCAGAAGTAAAATGTACCATATTTGATTATATTGTTCAAGGTTCCTAGAAATTTTGCCTCAGGATTGTCTTCTGTCAGAGGTCTGTCATTCTGAGAGCACAGAGAGACTGACAGTCTGAGCATCTCTCTCAAGCGATGATTGAATTTAGAAGAAAGGAAGAAAACAAGTCTATTATGTGCCAAGCACTGCACTAAGCACTTTGTAAATATTATCTTGTCTGAAACCACTGATTATCAATTTATTGATTATTAGCTGGTCTAATTAATACTTTGAATATTAATTACCCAGAAAGTTTGTCTCGAAAGGGTTTTTTCATCGGTCACATAACAACTCTTGAGAGGCAGGTGCTTTTATAAATCCCAAATTCACAGTTGGGGAAACTGAGGCAGGCAAAGGTTAGTGACTTGCACAGAATCAAATATTTAAATATCTGAGTTCTGACAAACTTAGGTCTTCCTGTCTCTAGGCCCAGCTGTCTACCCACTATACCACATAGCTGCCTCAATAATGTTAAATTAATAAAAATGTTTAGATTTGTGTCTAAAACTCAGAGTATGGTATTGACATTTTCCTTTGACAACTGGTATTACCAAAAAGACTGGTAAATAATTTTCTGCCCTGTCAGAATTCTTCAAGGTTTAGCTCAGGTGCTCCCTCCAAGAAGCCTCCCCTTGTACCCTAAGTTGTTAGTGTTTTTACTTCTTCAAATTGCATTTATCTGCCAGAATGTTATGTTATATCCTCTCCAGTAGAATGTAAATTCACTGGAGGCAGGGCCTATTTCATTTTGTCTTTGTATCCCCAGTGCTAAGAATTTAGTAGTTACCTAATAAAAGTTTGTTGAATTGAGAAGCCTTCCCATCAATACATAGGCTGGGGAGTCTGAAAACATACATTCTATAGGCCTGCACTCAACAGCCATCTAGGCCAACCCAGACATGAAAGGAAACCCTGACATAGTGGTTGTCCAACTTTTGTTTAAAGACCCCCAAGAAAGAAGCACTTCTCAAAGCAGCCCATCTCACTTTTGGTTTTTTTTTGGATGGGGGAAGGCAGGGCAATTGGGGTTAAGTGACTTGCCCAAGGTCACACGGCTAATAAATGTTAAGTGTCTGAGGCTGGATTTGAACTCAGTTCTCCTGACTCCAGGGCTGGTGCTCTATACACTGTGCCACCTAGCCGCCCCTCATCTCACTTTTGGACAGCCCTCTGTGTTAGGGAAATGTTTCCAGACACGAAGCTGAAATGTCTCTCTGCTAGCCCCACTCATTGTATCTCTTTTTACTCTCTGGATCCAGAAAACATGTCTTATCCCTAATCCATCAGAAGCCTTTCAGGTTTGGTCAGATCTACCAGAACTTATGCCTTCTGACAAGCCTACATGCCTTGGTGCCTACACACCATGATGAAACAGCAGGGTAGGGCTTTAAAGGAGACCTGACATCAATTAAGTTGATTTTAATAAACACTGATTAAGCAACTACTATGAGTTGAGGCACTTTGCCAAGCTCTGGATGTATAAAGAAAGGCAAAAAGTCTGCCCTTGATAAACTCACTATCTTATAGGGGAGACAACATACAAATAACTGTATACAAACAAGATATATACAAGATAATTTGGAGGTAATCTCAGAGGTAAGGCACTAGCATTATGAAAGCCCTGAAAGGTACTTTTTAAAAAAACGTTTTGTTTTTGTTTTGTTTTGTTTACAGAAAGTGGAATTTTAGCTCAGACTTGAAAGAAGCCAGGAAGTGGTGACAAAAAGGAAGAACATTCCAGGAATGAGAGATAATCTCTGAAAAAGGGCAGTTAGGAGATAGTGCCTTGTTTAAGAAGTATCAAGGAAGCTAGTGTCACTGGATTCCAGGATATATGGTGGGTGTAGGAGAAGTGCAGTAAAATGTAAGATAACTAGAAAGGTAGGAGAAAGTCAGAGAAGGAAGGATTTTAAAAGCCAATCAGAGGATTTTATTGGATGCTGAAAGCATTAGGGAGCCAGGGGAGGTTACTGATTGGGAGTGAAGATGTTGTGGTAAGACCTGTATATTAGAAAGATGTTTGACAGCTGAAGGGAGAATGGCTTGGAGTGGGTAAAGACGAGGCAGGAAACATATATTTTTTCCCTAAGGTTTCAGCCTTCCTGAACTTCTTAGCTTTTAACCTGGTTAGCTAAATTTGACTTTCCTTTTCTATTACATTCATAGTTAACAAAGATTTTTTTTCTACCTCCATCCACCCCTCCTCATTCTTTGAGAAGGAAAGAAATACATTACATGGGAAGTCATGCAAAATATATTTTCTTATTAGCTATGTCTTCTCCCCCCCCCAAAAAAAAAGAAGAAATAAAAAGAAAAAATATGCTTCATTCTGCATTCTGATTTCATCAGTTCTCTATGTGGAGGTAGATAACATTTTTCATCATTAGTCCTTTGGAATTGTGGTGGATCATTGTATTGATCATGGTTACTAAGTCTTTCACAATTGCTTATCTTTACAATATTGCTGTTACTATATACATTATTCTGATTCTGCTCACTTTACTTTGCATCAGTTCATATAAATTTTACCAGGTTTTTCTGAAATCATCCCCTTCATTTCTTATAGCACAATACTATTCTATCACATGTATATGCTATAACTTGTTAAGCCATTCTCCAATTGTTTAGCATCCCTTCCATTTCCAATACTTTTCCATTATAACAAGAACCGTTATAAATATTTTTGTACATATGAGTTCTTTTCCTACTTCTTTTATCTCTTTGGGAAATAGACCTAGTAGTGGTATTGCTGGGTCAAAGGGAATGACCAATTTTATACTTTTTTGGGCACAGTTTCATACTGCTCCAGAATTGGTTGAACTAGTACACAGTTCTACGAACAGTATACATTAGTATACCTGTTTTCCCACATCCCTTCTAGCATGTCTTTTTCCTTTCCTGTCATCTTAGTCAATCTGATAGGTATGAGGTGATACTTCAGAGTTATTTTAATTTGCATTTCTCTACTTAATGATTTAGAGAATTTTTTCCTATGACTATTGATAGCTTGGATTTCTTCCTCTGAAAACTTCCTATTCATATCCCTTGATATTTGTCAATTGGGAGATGACTCTTATTCTTATACATACATAGCTCAGTTTCCTATATATTTTAGAAATATATCAGAGAAATTCACTGCAAAGGTGCTTTTTCCCCAATTTCCTGCTTTTCTTCTAATTTTGGCTACATTGGTTTTGTTTGCACAAAACCTTTTTAATTTTATGTAAATAAAAGTATTCATTTTATCTTCCATAAAACTTTCTCTCTTGTTTGGTCATGAGCTCTCCCCCTAACCATGTATCTGACAGGTAATTTCTTCCATGATCCAATATTCTGCTTATGATATCACCTTATTGTGTAGTTTTGCTGGGTAGGTAATTCTTGGTTGTAATCCTTGCTTCTTTGGCTTTTGGAATATTATATTCCAAACCCTCTACTCTTTTATAATGCTGAATCTTGTGTGATCCTGACTGTGACTTCTTTCTGGATGCTTTCAAAATCTTCTCTTTGATCTTGGAGCACTGGATTTTGGCTGTCACATACCCAGGAGTTTTCATTTGGGGCTTTCTTTCAGGAGGTGACTGGTAGATTCTTTCAAATTCCTACTTTGTCCTCTGTTTCTAAGATATACGAGCTATTTTTCTTTATAATTTCTTGATATATTTCTAGGTTCTTTCTTTTTTTTTGTTCATGTCTTTCAGGGAGTCCATTGATTTTTAAATTAACTCTCTTCAATCTATTATCTAGGTTAGTTGTTTTCTTAATGAGCTATTTCACATTTTCTTGTATTTTTTCAGTCTTTCGACTGTTTTATTGTTTCTTGGTGTTTAATGAAGTCATTAGCTTCCACCTGACCAATTCTAATTTTTAAGGAGTTATTTTCTTCACTAACCATTTTTTACCTTTTTTTCCTAACCATTTGGGCAATTCTGATCTTTCTGGAGTTATTTTCTAGTATTTTTGTGACTCTTTTACTAAGCTATTATTTGTCTTTTCATAATTTTCTTACACAGCTCTCCTTTCTTTTCCTAATTTTTCTTCTACCACTTTTATTTGGTTTTTAAAATCACTTTTTTTCCTTAAAAAATGCTTTAATTCCTATGAGAATTCTTTTTTTTTATTTAATTTTTTTTTTATTTTTTGCTTTTTGGAGGGCAATTGGGATTAAGTGACTTGCCCAAGGTCACATGGCTAGTTTTTGTGTTAATTGTCTGAGGCTGGATTTAAACTCAGGTCCTCCTGACTCCAGGGCCGGTGCTCTCTATTCACTGCGCCACCTAGCTGCCCCATACTATGAGAATTCTTGTTGGTCTCTTAGTTTTTTTTTTTTTTTTTGGGGGGGGGTCCAATCTGCATTTTACTTTGAGGTTTTGTTTATAGATGTTTTCATGTCATCCTCTTCTGAGTTTGTATCTTTAACTTTGCTGTCATCATAGTAGCTTTTTGTGGTCAGGTTCTTTTTTTCCCTCTTGTTTACTCATTATTCAAGGCTATTTTTTTATTTTGGACTTTATGTTAGAGTTGGGCTCTGCTCACTTCTGAGAGGGATGGCTGTCCTTCTTTTGCTTTCACAGTTCAGTCTAAGGGCCTATAAATTCTCAATGCTTCCAATGTGATGTCGTCTGGGAAGAGGTTTATTCATTGTCCTCTGTTCCTTGCTCGGATATGGCCTCTAATCCTTCTTGACCACAACCATTCCTCTCCTCCCTAGAACTGCAGTGGGGAACTAGATAACAGCTGGGCCTCAGAGATGCTAGATGGCCCCCATTCCTGCTTCCAGAGCAAGTACAGGGATTCCCTGGGATATTTGTCTGCCCAGACATTTAGTCTCCTTATTGTTTCTGAGTACTGGGCTGCTCTCCACTACTGCTGTGTTGTACTAGCCCTCCCAGCTGTCCCTTACCCTCAATGTCTTCAGACTTCTCTGTTGATCTTCCTAAACTACCCTGGGCTAGAAAAATGATTCACCATGACTTTCTCTTGGCTTTTCTGCTCAAAATTCAGTTTGGTGCATTTTCTATGTCATGATGGAAGAAGTTTTAGGGGCAGCTGAGACAATGTTGCAGCCATCTTGACTCTACCCCTCAAAAATTTTTTTTATAACAACTTATCTTGTTCCAAGGCAAATCAGGGTTTAGTTCAGCACGATAGCCTAGGAAATCTTTCTGCCCTTTTGTCCTAGAGGCAGAAAGCAATCCAAAGGACAGGTTCTCAAAAAAAGTTTTATTAAAAATTATTTTTTTTTGTCACCTAGAAATGAAATAAAATTGAATTTTAAAAAGAATATTTTTATCTTTCACCATATTCCACAACATATTCTAAATAGATGCACAATCTTAATATTTAAGATCATGCCATTAAAAAAATTAGAAGAGAAACAGATCATCTATATCTTACAGCCATGGGTAGGAGATGTATCCCTAACCAAACAAGAGATAAAAGCAATTACAAAAGATAATAATAGATTGATTACTTGAAACTGAAAAGCTTTTGCACAGACAATATTTTTTTTCCCTTGCTTTTTGGAGGGCAATTGGGATTAAGTGACTTGTCCAAGGTCACATGACTAGTTTTTGCGTTAAGTGTCTGAGGTCAGATTTGAACTCAGGTCCTCCTGACTCCAGGGCCAGTACTCTATTCACTGTACCACCTAGCCACCCCCTGCACAGACAATATTAATGTAGCTATGATAAGAAGGGGAATGGTCAAATGGGAAAAAAATACTTTGCATCAATTTCTCTGATAAAGGTTTGGTATCCAAGATATATAAACAATCAGTAAATATATACAAGATTATTAGCCATTCCCCAATAGATAAATGATCAAAGAGTATGAACAGTTCTCAAAAAAATTGCAAAGTATTCACATGAAAAAATGCTCCAAATCACTAATGATGAAAGAAATGCAAATCAAAACAACCTTGAAGCTTCACCTTGCACCTTATAAATTGGCAAAAATAATGAAAAATGGTAATGATCAATATTAAAGAGATGGTGGAAAGATCCACAACACTAATACATTATTGATAGAGCTGTAAAAGCACAGCCTTTTTAGAAAGCAATTTGGAATTATGTAAATGAAGTACCTAAAATGGTAATACCCTTTGAACCAGAGACTCTTATTACTGAATTTATACCCCAAGGAGGCCACTGATAAGAAAAATAGTCCCCATATACAAGCAGTTCTTACTTAGGTAATGACTTCTGAAAGAAATCCACATTTTCCAGAAATACCCGTGTTAACTTTATTGTACAGTACTGTTCACTCTCTCTCTTCCCCCCACCCCACCTGTCCCTCAATTCTGCATTCTGCAGTAGCCCCCTCACCAGAAAAAAAACCAAACCCTTCAAGTCAAAGTAGAAGGGCAGAGAGATTACTATTAGTGTTCCATTAATGCAGCTGGCCAGAGGGGAAACCTTTGCCCTGCTACACATCTATCTTTATCAGTTTGACTAGAGTACCCCATCTGTCCCAGCCTGTGTTGCCCTGTATCCATGTTCTTGTTGCCATCCTCTCCTGTTCGTGTCCATGTGTGGCCCCCAGTATCTGTCCCCATCTTCTCTTCCTCTTGCTCTCACTTATCTTGAACCCTGTGCTGACACCCTCTTCCTGCCTTTCTCCCTTCCCCATGTGAAGAGGGGGGAAATTTGCAATATGTAAAAATTGCCTCTTACCTAAAGTGAGAACTGACTGTACTCCAAATATTTATAGCAACACTTTTCTATGATAACTAAGAATTAGAGTCAAAGTGGATGCCCATGGAGCAGAGAATGGCCAAACAAATTGTGGTACATAAATGTAATGTACTATTAATGTGTCATAAAAAAAAATTATGCATATGATGAATACATAGAAACAGGGAGGGGTATTGGATGGAATAAGTAGAATACCATGATAATGTGAGAAATAGGGGAAAAAATAAAAACTTATTTTTATAAAAAGAATGATTTTCTTCTGAAACAAAACCCTGTAATTATAATAACCAAGCTTAGCCTATAGAAGAGACTAGAAAATGCACCACTTAACCTTTTTTACAAAGGCGGAAGGTATGGAGCACTGTGTATAATAAAATCAGACTTTTTCCATTTTTTCCTTTATTCCTTTCCTTTTTGGAGGGGGAAAGACAGGGCAATTGGGGTTAAATGAGTTGCCCAAGGTCACAAGGCTAGTTAAGTGTTAAGTGTCTGAGGCCAAATTTGAACAGGTCCTCCTGACTCCAGGGCCGGTGCTCTATTCACTGCACCACCTAGCCTGCCCTGTTACTTAGTTTTGAAGAACTTCTTTTCCCCATTCTTACTATAAGGGATGGCTCTCTGAGAGGCGCATATTGGGGTGGGAAGGAGGGTCACGAAGGCAGACAAAATGCACACTCCTCACAATACTTCCAGGCGGATTCTAATGGAACTATTGTCCTCACTTTATAGATGAAGAAAATGAGGCCCAAGGCCTAGTGACTGAGGGTCACCTCAGTTTCGTCTCCCTTCCCCAGATGCTTCCTCCAAAGCTAAATAGTAAACCTCTCTAGGACTCAGTTTCCTCATTTGTAAAGAAAAAAAAAGGGGGCTGTGAGGGTTGGACTAGACAGAATGATCCCTAAGTTCCGTTCCAGCTATCTGTCCTATAAAACTAAAACTATTTGGAAGCTTTAAAGTAACAACTTGGTGATGTTTTACTCTGAAGAGAAAAACAGACTGACACCTTGGAATGCTCAACAAACAGGAACCGGCACACCCGGCCCGGTCCAAATGCCTACTCTGAGGAACACAATTATAAAACAATAAAGAAGAATCTTTGCTTTTACACAAATAAACTCTCTGTTTTCTCCCTCTACACACGAACTTTTTTTTTTTTTGGAGGGAGGGGTAAGACTTCAAAATAACCAGTTCTTTGAAAATGAAACCACATATACACCGCCCTGCCTCTCTTAAACCCAATTCACTTGCAAGTTAGGACTTCACCTTCCCCAGAGGTCAAGATCCTCTCAGAGAACGAAGGACAAACAACCACAAAACACCACAAACACAAACACCTGCCCCATCCCGGACTGTTTAAAGGGAGAAAACTGAAACTGCGGAGTTTCACGGATCCCGCCCTGCTCGCCGCTAGTAAAAGCCACTGTAAAACAAATGATTCCTTGGAGTTGAAGCCCGAGTTTCTGGATCTAAAAGCAACACAAAGAGACCAGGGCAGGGAAAAAAGGTTTCTTCCTCTAGGGACAAGACATCCTCAGGACCTCCCAAGCGTAGGACGCCACGTTTCCTTTCTCCCTTCCTGATCCAGCCGGCAGCTAGTCTGGGACCCCTGCCAAGGAAAGGCCCGACAAAATAATGATTTAAACACACATACACAAAAACCCACCTATGAGTCAGATGAGATCCATCTGTCAACAGCGCTACCTCCCCTCCCTACACCCCTTTAAAGGGCAGACAAGGAGATGTGTTCACAACATTAAGGAAAAGGAAAGAAAAAGGGGGAAAGGGAGTAGGAGTAAGTAACTCACCCTCAAAACGGCGGCTCCGGAGCTCCAGACTCCTAAAGCGAAAGTGAGGTTCTGACCAGTGAGCTATCTGGCCAGCAGTGAGCCCCAGAAAAGGTCTCTTGCGCCCACTCCTCAGAACTTGGACAGCAACTTACAGCCAGGATTTTACAGTTTGCCGCTTGCAGCCTTCCAGGATCCCGAATTTAGCCCCGGGGAAAGAGCGCCTGTCCCACCTCGCCCAGCACTGGAGAGCAGGACCAACCCAAGGCTTGCGGACTCCCGGATCTGGGCTTTGTCCACGCCCAGAAGTAGTTTTCCCTTTGTGGGAGTGCATAATCGGGGGTCTCTTGTGATTAGAAGGTTTTAACAGATTGTGTAGCTAGTTCAAAGTTTTAGGGATGGGGAAAATTTACTCCACGTTAACTCAAAAGAGATCAATAAAAATTGTTTCTTTAAAGTCATAGAGATTTCGAGTTGGAAGAGTCTTTAGAGATTTAGCATACCTCTCTGTTGCTTAGTCCCTATAGGACTTTGGGCAGGTCACTGGGCCTCAGTTTCCCCATCTGTAAAAAGAAGAGATTGAACTCGATGGTCCCTGAGGTCCCTTCCGGATCCTGTGAACATAACAGCTTATAATTTTTTGCTCATTTTGTAGGGAATAACAGGTAAGTACTGCTAGTAATCATGGAGCAAAGATACCTCTCCCTTTCAGGCATGGTGCATGTTTACTTGCTCTCCCCTACATTCCAGTTAAAGAGAAAAGGGCAGGCTCTAGGGCAGAGGAAAGGACTTGGTAGTGGAATCAAAGGACCTTTGTTCAAATCCCCCTCTGACCTCTGACTAATAGATGAGTCACTTAACTTTGTTCTATTCCGTAAAATGAGGGGGAAGACTAGACAATCTCTGGGGTTGCTTCCAGGCTTTAAATCTATGATCTATGTATGAGCAAAGCCTGCAGAGCCGTCTCATTATAAATCCCCATTTTAATACCCCACCCACTCTCACCCTTGTGCACAAAGGAAAAGTTTATCTTCAAGCTGGGATCTAACTAATGGAAAGCTTTTGTTGTGAAAGGTCAATTTCTCCCCTATTTTTAACCTTTTTTTCTCTTCAAGTTGATGAAAGTGGGCTTTTCTTTTTTTTTTTTTGGTAGTGTTAAAGCCATTTTGTGTTGAGCCACAACATTGTATATATTATGGAAATGTGGGCCTACTTACCATCTTTATTTGAAGTCTCAGATGAATTGGTTTCCAATTCTGCTTCTCCTACTTGTTTGACTGGGCAAATCACTTTACTTCTCTGGGCTTTCCTCTTTATAAAATGCCAGGACTGGGTTGGATGGCTTTTCCGGTTCTAAAGCTATGATCCAAGACTTAGGTTTGACACTTTCCTACCCCAGATACTTAGTAGTTGTGCAATCCTGGGCAAGTCATTTAACAACAATGAGCCTTAGTATGCTCACCTGAAAAATAAAGTTAATAACACCTACTTTACAGAAGTTATGGGGAGGCTCCAAAGAACAACATATATAAAATACTAAATAAATGTGTGCTATTATAATAAGCGTATGATCCTACCCTGAAATCACTAGTTTGAGTAATACAAGACCCATATCGATTCTTTTTACATTTGCCAAAATGTTTGCCAAAATTTAGCACACACACCCCCTCCACAAATGTTGTTATTAAAGTAGAAGTGTGACTAAATCAAAGAGAGACAACATTTTGGGAAAATGTGCTCATGAGGGTTCTGGTAAGTCTGTGTGCAGTGTTAAAATAGGATATTGCTTCATTTAACCAGCACAATTTGACTTCTTCCTTGATTATGAAAAGGGTATAGGAAGCAAGCTCTACATAAATGTTTATTAGTATTATTATATAGCTCAAACAACTTATTTGTAAGTTTACACAGATGTGAGTAAAAAGGTTTTCAGATCTCATAGGAACATAGCCTTTATTCCACCCTATAGCATTTGCAAAACAACATGAAGAATTCATAATAGCCCATAAACAGTTGATTTGTTTCCTCTTTTTTTTTTTCCCAATGAATCCCACCTTCCCCCCATGGCCTATGTGCAGTCTTCTCAACTCCGGGCATCAATTAGCTTGTGGTTTGGACTGCCTCCTAGAGGGGAAATGAACTTGGAGTAATTAAAGGCTCAAGTCTCTAAGGATTTAAACTTCCCTAGAAAAAATAAGCTTCATCCCTCCCATTGAACCTGCACTATCTTCAGAGCCAAATAATAGCTAGCATTTATATAGTGCTTTAAGGTTTGTGAAAGTGCTTTAGAAATATAACCTCACTTTATCCCCATAGGTGCTATTATTTCCATTTTACAGATGAGGAGACTATGTCTCAAAGAAGTTAAGTGACTTATCCAAAGTCACCTATTCGTGTCTGAGACCAGATTTGAACTCAAGTCTTCCTGACTCCATAATAGCAGAGTTCAAGTCTTTTGCTTCCCCCGTATGATAGCTTTGGGCAGCTAGATGGCCCAGTGGATAGAGTGCAGTGCCTAGAGTCAGGAGGTCAAATCTGGCCTCAGACATTTACTAACATTGTGACCCTAGGCAAGTCACTTAACTTCTGTCTGCCTTAGTCTCCTTACCTGTAAAATGAGGACAGTAATAGCACCTACCTCCCAGGGTATTTGTGAGGATTAAATTAGATAATAATTGTAAAAGCATTCAGCCCAGTGCCTGGCACACAATAAATGCTACATAAATGTCAGCTATCATTATACTGTCCTTCCACCTTGAATTCACTGTCTCTTGTCCTACCACTACAGGCATCCCCATCCTCTAGATCATTCCCACCATCCTTTGTTTGACTCACCTACAAATTATTGCTCTCTGATATAAACTGGGCCTTCCCAATTGCACTGCAATCCTTGTAATATTCCTTAATAGGCTAACAGGCTCTCTTCTTCTCCCCGCCCCCCCCCCTTTTTTTTTTTTTGCTTTTTGGAAGAGGGAAGACAGGGCAGTTGAGGTTAAGTGACTTGTCCATGGTCACAGGGCTAGTTTTGTGTTAAGTATCTGAGGCCAGATTTGACTTCAGGTCCTCCTGACTCCAGGGCTGGTACTCTCTATTCACTGCACCACCTAGCCACCCCACAGGCTGTCTTCTTTACTATGGTTGTTGCAGACTTTCTCTCCTCTCCCCAAGCTCCCTAGTTTACTCTACACCCATTCTCTTGGTAGTTGACCTTTCCTCTTACTATCCTGAGAAAATTGAGCACGTCTTGTGTGAACTCTGAAATAGCCCCTGTTTCATAGATCAAATTGCCTGTCTATATTTGCTTTGCTCCAGTCTGAAGAAAAGTTGACTTTCTCTTTATCAAAGCCAACCCTTCTACTTATGCCCTTGAGAGAGCATAAACTCCTTGAAGGCCTGGACTGTCCTTTGCTTCCTTTAGTAACTCCAGTGCCTAGCATAGTGTCCGGCATGTAATGTCAGTGTTAACTAATTGATTGGTCAAATAATAGCAAAACAACAGCAACATCAGTAGGCCTAGAGACAGAAAAGTCAGCATAAATGCAAGTAACAAAACAGTATATGCAACAAAACAGACAAATGTATCTACAACTGGATGTATGGCATGAACACAAAAGAAAATGAATATTGAAAAGAAAACAATAAAGTAAAAGTATGCTAAAAATGCAGTAATTAACATGTAAGTCAATGAATATATATGTAATTGCATGTGTTAATATTATACTCTTTTGTTTTAGGTATAAATGAAGCAGAAACATTTTAAATTTGATTTGACATTATTCTAAATCCAAACATTTTAACCTAGAGAAAGCAAAACCTTTGAACTGGAAGACTAGTCCTTTCCCCATACCCTTTGCCATCTCTCTATCCCAAGACTATTTGAGATAATATTTATAGAATCTTGCACAAGGAAAATGTCATAATACATTAAAATAAAGTTTAGGATTAACATCCTGCTTCAACAAATCGAACAAGTCACTTCATCGCTATTCAATTCCTTCCTTGACTGCCCCTCCCCAAGGATCTTCTACCTTAGATCAATTTCATCAATATTTTGATCTTTTCTGAATAAAAGAAGAGAATACTTCCCTTTTAATGAAAAAAGGGTATTTCCTTTAGGTGTCTTCTCATATGCCAACAGTGAATAGATAGAGTGCCAGGCCAGGAGTCAGGAAGACCTGAATTCAAATGTGGCCACAGATACCTACTAGCTGTATGACCCTGGCCAAGTTATTTAACTCTGTCTGCCTCAGTTTTCCTCAGCTGTAAAGGAAATGGCAAGCCACTCCAATATCTTTGCCAAAAAAACCCCAAATGGGGTCATGAGCTGAACAGGACTGAAACAATTCAATAACAACAACACAGCCCGATGACTTTGGGAATGGGGAAGGCAAGGATCTTACAAGACCAAAGGTACTTTTTGTTCGGGATTTTGTTGCCACTCTTATTCATTAGGTCAGAAACTGTTTTTAACTTTCTTCATATCTTCTTCACTTCACACAGTGCCTGGAACATTTTAAGTCCTAAATAAATATTTGTTGAGTTGATCTAACTTGACTTTCCAAAAAAGCCCTTTTGTTCTACTCACTGTCCTAAAGGGAAAAGTCTGGAAAGGGTTTTTCAGCCAGAGGAAATATTATTTCTGAATATTTTTACTTGAACTAAAATGTTTTTTTTTTTAATATGCTTACCGCAGTGACAAGGTCAGATTTCTAACCACTAAGCTTTGCTGCTTTTCTGGTCCAGTGATAAACAACACATAAAGAAATGGATAATTGTTGTTATATTGGAATTACAATTAGTTGGATTACGAAGTGCATAATTGTCAGTAGGCTGTTAAGTTAATGAATATTTTTAGTGAAGTCCAAATATTGTCAAATAGGTGAATTATGATTCACTTTCATGATGAGAATAGTTCTATAACTGCACAGATTAAGTTCTTTATTATGTTCCACTAGGAAGTTAGTCTGAATATCAAGTCTACCTTTAAGCACTTGCTTCTGTCACAAGCTCTTATGTTATTGTCTTATTTTACCATCACGTCTGATTCTGGGGTCCAGGTGATATCTCTGCCTGTGAACCTGACTCTTACTCAGTAAAATGATACCATCTGTGCTGGCAGAGGCTTGCTTTCTGTATTTTAGAACAGTCATTGCTATGGTTACTATGAATTGCAGAGTTGCCCTTTGGTATTGTGTCCCTGAACAGGGAGTATTTCCCATGTAAAATTAGTAGCAGATGAAATATGAAACAATATTCCAGCTATAGCAAACAAAGCATGGAAAACAGAACATCTATTTTTGAAGATGAAATGGGTGCTCAGTAAACTATAATATTTAGTAGCCTGAAACACCAATTAGACATTTTTGCCTCCAGTTAATTACATCAGAAAAAATAGAGGCAAATTGTTCTACTTACAATCAAAATGATAAAGAAATGGAAAATTATATTCTGCTATTCTTCCTCCCCAAATTCCAGTTTGTGAGCAGAATAATTATAGAGGAAGTAGGCAGAGCCTTCACAGGAGGTACTGAAATGCTTTACTCATCTTGTGATTTTAGTTAAAAATAGTTTTTAGAAAACTGTCATAGGCATAATCCAAAGGAAAATTATTCTTTCTTAACCATTACTTGCTCTGAAGCCCTCAGTGCAGTATCGAGTATCCCTTATACTCTAATCCTGAAAATCGAAAGATTTTCCAAAGGATACATAATCTTTTTACTTTCACTTGAGAGACTGGCAAAGTTCTTTTGCAGCATTAGGTCAGAAAGACACATCAGTAGAAAATATCAAAGTTCCTTCTTGTTAATCAGCTTTCAAAAGGGTGATTTCTGTTCAATGTAAAATTTAAGTAAACAAATGATGAAAGGCTTAACAGTATTTGAAGAAAGAGCTTCCAATTGCCTTTTCTTTTTTTTTGCTTTTTGGAGGTCAATTAGAGTTAAGTGACTTGCTCAAGGTCACAGGGCTAGTTTTTGTGTTAAGTGTCTGAGGCTGAATTTGAAGTCAGGTCCTCCTGACTCCAGGGCCGGTGCTCTATTCACTGTGCCACCTAGGGCCCCTCCCCCTCCTCTTTTCTTTATTTTAAACCAGTAAAAAAAAAAAAAATTTATTAAGTGTCTACTATAATGTGCCAAGCAATGTGCTAAGGGTTTTACAAATATTTTATCATTTGATCTCAAAGCAATCCTGGGAGGTGGGTTTTGTTACTCTCTCCATTTTATTGAGGAAACTGAAACAGACTGAGGTTAAATGACTTACCCAGAGTCTCACAGCCAGTAAGCTAATAAGAAACCTCTCTTCCATTGGTTATACTTAGTTACCCATTCCCAAGGTATAACATTTCATTTTTTGAGATATGATTTTTTATTCTGTTAGAAAAAAAATCTAAATTAGAGTCCATCAGGCACAATCTCATATTGAATTGTCAAAGGGAAGACAAATGAAACGAATGAGTAGAGTTTTTGAGGTTGTTTTCATTCTGGTCCAGCCCCATTAAGGTTATCTATTCTGCTTTGCTCAATTAACAAGGATAATTCATAGTTAAATGTATGGTACCTGAGCAAATTATTGTATATAAATGTAATGGAATATTATTGTACTATAAGAAATGCCCCAAAGGAGAGATTTAGGGAAACCCAAGAAGACTTACATAAACTGATTCAGAATGAAGTGAGCAGAATAAGGGAAAAAATTTAGACAACATTATAAAATACATCTTTGAAAGATTTCGGAATTCTGATGTACTGACCAATCACCATTTCAGAAGACTAATGATGAATATGTTTCCCACCATTGACAGAGAGGTCATGGTCAGTAGGTACTTTCAGACATGACTGATACATGGTTTTTTATCAACTATCTTTTTTGTTGCAACAGAAGTGTTTAATCAGGGGAAGAGGGATTTTTATGGGAGTATGAGAAAGATGCAAAGGAAAGAATGTCAGCGAAACCTGTTAGATGAATCAAGAGCAGATGGAAAAACAAAAAAGTATGCAGACAAGAAGACCAATGATGGTTCTAGCATGTTAAAAGTTTAAGAATATTTTTTAAAAAACCAGCTATGCATGGTAGATTCCCCGTTTCACATATACTCCTCTTTTTCCCTCCTTTATAGATGGAAATATTCATGTTCATTAATGATTGTCAAGTTCAAAATGAAATATTTTATTTTAAAAAGTTAACTGGATGTGTTTAGTGGGCTGTAGCTGGTTGAAAAAAAATAGACATATAAGATCCCATTGGGTTTATTATTTTAATTTTAAGAAAGTATGTGATTCAGTGGAAAAAATGCAGGTGTAAGTGCTTTCATTTGAAAACATGTCTTTCAAAACAAGGAGAAAATTTGTAACTCAAAATCTTGTGGAAATGATAAAAAAATAAAAAGGAAAAAAGAAAACATGTCTTTCACGTGTATGTGAGAATTATACAAGACTATGACAGTTATGACTGCAGATACTATTTTGTTCAATGAGGCCACATGGCATCACAAATACAGTGCAAAGATTTAGAGTAAGAAATTCTTGGGTCTGAAATACACCTCAGATAAGTACTAGCTTTGTGACCCTATACTTAACCTATACTGAAACTTGATTTGTTTATTGATAAAATGAGGCATTTCATAGTGTTGTTGTGAGATAATACATGTAAGAATACATTGCAAACTTTATATGTACATCATTATTACTCAATGATTCCCTTAGATTATTAACATTGAACAAGGTATAAGATGGGAAGCTATGTATAAAGGAAGAACCATATCTGGAAATGAGACCCAAGCCAGTAGTGATAGACAAGAGATCCCAACCCTTTCAGGGTATCCCTAGAGCCCTGATGAGGGATGTAGTAGCAGCCTGACTTTGGCCTCACCTCCTAGAGTCTTAGACTCCCAGAATCCATACTCTTAGAGGATTGCTCTCCTGATGTTTCGAAAGCTGCCAGGCCAGAGCCTCCAGATTTATCCTCTTCATATCAAACAAATGAACAGACACCAAAGCAAACAAAGAACAAAGGTCAGCCTCAGAGGGAGAGAGCTCAAGGTCTCTCCCTTTACAGTACTGTGTTTCCCAAGACTATCAGAGGAGTCAGACGAAGAACCAGAGGTCCAACCAAAAGAGAGTGACTAAAGTCAATGAAATCCTTTTGAAAGACACTTCTGGGGGTGGTTAGGTGACACAGTGAATAGAGCACTGGCCCTGGAGTCAGGAGGACCTGAGTTCAAATCCAGCCTCAGACACTTGACACATTAGTTGTGTGACCTTGGGCAAGTCACTTAACCCCAAATGTCTTACTTTCCCTCCAAAAAAAAAAGACACTTCTAGTTTCTGTCTGCAACTTCAACCAATCCAAAAGACTTCCATTCATCATATGATTAGCAGACTAGAAATAGAAAATGTCTACACATGCTCCAAAGTCTTTCCAAAGGCATTTCTATTACATGTCATCATGACTAGCAGAAGCAGGTTCCTCAGTCTCTCCCAGCATGATGATGCTGTCTGTATAGGCTCAGAATAGCTGAGCTCTAGTTAGCCCCCTCCATCCCACCATCACATGTGCATATAAAGCTGACCCAGTGCATAGAAGATGTTTTGAGGTTGTAAGAAAAGATTTTCTAACAATGGTGGGGTTTTCCATATGTCTCTATAGATATAAATGATATATCAAATTTATCTAGGTCTTAGCAAATCATTGGATAAAATATATAATTCCTACAGAAAATACTGAGGCTCCCACTCAGATGCTACTTCTTGCTTTGGCAAGGTTACAGAAGATACCACCAAGATACCATCTCAAATGGAACATGCCATGTAAACTATGATGTTTGCATTTTATAAGTTTGCTGGAGACAAAGGCTACCTAACAGAAGAAGGTCTCAGAGTTCTCACAGAAAAAGAGTTACCCAGATTCTTGGAAAACCAGAAAGACCCTTTAGCTATAGACTAGATCATGAAAGACTTGGACCAGAGCCGAGATGGAAAGGTGGGCACTTCTTTTCACTAGCTGCCAGGCTGGCCATCTCATGCAATGACTATTTTGTTGTACACATGAAGCAGAAGGGGATAAAATGAACCCAGGTTAAGGAACTCCTCCTGATCCTGATCCATTGCAGTATCCTGAGTGGTCACTTCTGAGATATCCCTGTATAGTTACCGGATCAGGAATGAGCAGATTCGGGCCTTTAGAATGTATAAATGAACTCTAGGCTTACAATTTGACAGCTAGAGAAAGAAAATACAGGGGCTAGGTCGCACAGTGAATAGAGCACTGGCCCTGGAGTCAGGAGGACCTGAGTTCAAATCTGGCCTCAGACACAACACAAAACTAGCCATGTGACCTTGGGCAAGTCACTTAACCCCAATTGCCCTACCTTCCCCCCACCTCCAAAAAGCAAAAAAAAAAAAATGCAAGTATATGTCAGATAACTTTTGATTTTTTTTAATTATGTGCATCCTCTTCCCCACAGTAAAAAGAAAAAAAAAACACATCCTTTTTTACTATAAAAAAAGGAAATATTGAGCGATATGGATACCCATTGCTTTGGCTTCTGTCTTCGGAAGGACAGATCTCTTTTCTACATGAGAGCATGTGAGATACTGAAAACAGTTATCATGTCTTCCTTAAGTCTTTTCTTTCCTTCTCTATATTAAACATCTCTACTTCTTTGTTAATCTTCATACCATTTTGGTTGACCTAATCTGGATGCTCCCTAATCTTCAACCACTTCCTATTGGTTCCTTCCTAAATCTATTCCAACGGACCAAGTATCTCCAATACTTGAGAAAAAAAATCACTAGTCCCTGCCATTTCCTCAAACCTTTTCTCTCTTTCTCTGGCAAATTCCCAAGAGAAGCTATTTACATTCACTGGCACCACTTCCTTTCTTTTTATCCTTGATCCTTTAATATATGGCTTTTGACATTGTTCTTTCCAAAGTTACAAGTGCTCTTCTTGTCAGTCTGGTGGTCATTTTGATAGTCCTCATCCTTCCTCCATATTTGTCACCACTGACAACTTTCTCCTGGATATTTTCTCCTCTCTCCAGTTTTGTAACCCTACTCACTCTCTCCTAATTTTCCTACTTGTAACCTCTCCTCAGTTGGTTTATCATTCAGATCGTAGTCCCTCACTGCAGATGTTCCCCAAGGCTGTGTCCTAGAATATCTCCTACTCCTCTCTCCACACTTTTTTTAGTGATCTCATCAGCTCCCATGGGTTTAGATGATTCCCTGAGGTACATGACTCAGATCTCTTTATTAGCCCCAGTCTTTTTCTTCCCTGAGCTTCAATCCCACATCATCTAATTGCCTGTTGCACATTTCAAACTGGATGTCAGAGCTCTCTCAAACTCAACATGTCCAAAATAGAAGTAATTCTATTTCTACCTAAATCTCTCCCTTTGAAATTCCTGTATTTTTGTCAAAGGCATCACCACTCTTTTAGTCCTCCATATTTTTTAAAAATAAATTTTTATCTTTTTTTACATCATCAAAATTTCTCCCAGTATCCCTTCCCATTCCTCCTACCAGGCAGCCATACATCACATTTTTTAACATTTTATATTGTTTTTTTGTTTTGCTTTTTGGAGGGGGAAGGTAGGGCAATTGGGGATAAGTGACTTGCCCAAGGTCACATGGCTAGTTTTATGGTAAGTGTCTGAGGCCGGATTTGAACTCAGGTCCTCCTGACTTCAGGGCCAATGCTCTATTCACTGTGCCACCTAGCTGCCCCCCTTATATTTAAAAAAAAAAATTTTTTTAATCAATACATGGAAAAAGTCTGAATATATATATATGTGTGTGTGTGTGTGTGTGATATATACCACACCCACTGAGCTCCCACATCTGCAAAGGAGTCTTTTAATATCTCTTCTTTAGGGCTATACTGTTCTTCGTCATTTTGAAACATTAGCTTTTAGATTTTTTTGTGGTTGTTGTTCATGCCATTATTATAGTCACTGTATATATTATTTTCTTGGCTCTGCTTTCTAAATACTTTTCATCAGTTCCTGTAAGTCTTCCTATGGTTCTCTATTGCCATCATTTCTTATAACACAGTAATGTTCCTTACATTCAATGCACCCAACAAGTTGTTTAGACATTAATCAGTCAATGGGCATCTACTTTGTTTCTAGTTCTTTGCTATCATAAAAAGTGCTGCGATAAAGATTTTGGTGTATATAAAGACTGTCTTTATCAGCAACCTCCTGTGGGACGTATGCCTAGTAGTAGGATATCTGAATCAAAGAGTAGGGATGTTTTAGTCACTTTCTTTGCATAATTCCAAATTGTTTTCTAAAATGGTAGTACTGATTCACAGCTCCACCAGCAATGTACTAGGGTACATCTTCCCAAAATCCCTCCAACATCGCCTACCTTCATCTTTTGTCACCTTTGCCAACTTGTTGGGTATGAGATAAAATAGGGTTATTTTGATTTTCATTTCTCTAATTATTAGTAATTAGGTACATTTTTCATATGTAATGTCTATAGTTTGAAATTCTTTTGAGAACATTTATGTTCTTTGACCTCTTATTTATTGGGGAATGGTTTCCAGTGATTGATTAAACAAATACTTATCTGAGAATTTTGGTACAAGAATTTTTCCCCCATTTATTCATTTCTTTTCTTATTTTAGGTCCAACAATTTTGTTTCTGCAGAAGCTTTTTGGTTTTGGGTAATCTAAATTATCTAATTTTATGCTCTGTAATTGCCTCTATCCCTTGTTTCCTTAAGAATACATCTTCTTGGGGCTGCCAGGTAGCACAGCAAGTAAGAGTATTGGCTCCAGTGTTGGGATGACCTGGGGATCGAATCCGGGCTCAGACACTTAGCACCCACCCAGAAACACCTGGCCGTGTAACCTTGAGCAAGTTACTTAACCCCGATTGCTCTAAAAAAGAAAAAAAGAATACATCTCCTAGGGGCAGCTAGGTGGCCCAGTGAATAGAGCACTTGCCCTGGAGTCAGGAGGACCTGAGTTCAAATCTGGCCTCAGACACTTATCATTTATTAGCCGTGTGACCTTGGGCAAGTCACTTAACCCCAGTTGCCCTGCCTTCCCCCACAAAAAAACAAAGAATACATTTCCTACCCAAAGTTGTGAGAGGTATATGATCTGCTACTCTTCTAATTTTTTTATGGTATGGCTTTTAATATTAAGGTAATCTAACCACTTTGAATTTATTGTAGAATATAGTTATAATGTTAGGTGTTAGGCTAAGCCTAATTTCTTCCAGACTGCTTTCCAGTTTTCACAACACTTTTTTTTTAATCCAATAGGGAGTTCTTTCTTCAGTTATTTATGGTTTCTGCCTTATTGAACCCTTGGGTATTAAGTTCTATTTTTCCTGATTCTCCCTCCCTTGTCTATTCTATTCCATTGATTTACTTTTTAATTTTTTTTAACCAACACCAGATGGTTTTGATGACTGCTTCTTTATAATTTAGTCTGAAGTCTTTAAGGGCTATTCTCCCTACATCAGTACCTTTTGTCCCTGATTAGACCTTTTGTTTCTCCAAGTGAATTTTATTATTATTTCATCATGTTCTGTAAAGTGTCCCTTTGAAAGTCTGATCAGTATAGCATTAGAACTGTGTAGCTTTGATAGTACTATTATTTTTATTATATTGGAACAGCTGAACACTGAAGGAAGGAAATAAGCATTTATTAACCATCTTCTATGTGCTAAGTGCTTTTTTTTTTTAGGCAGGAAGGCTGGGTAATTGGGGTCAAGTGACTTGTCCAAGGTCACACAGCTAGTTAAGTGTCAAGTGTCTGAGGCCAGATTTGAACTCAGGTCCTCCTGACTTCAGGGCCAGTGCTCTATCCACCGTGCCACCTAATTGCCCCCCAAATACATTGATTTTTGTGGCTTAATTTTGTTGCCTGTAACTTTGCTAAGCTATTGACTGTCTCAATTAGCATCTTTATTGATTCTCCAGGATTTTCTAAATAAACCAACATGTAACCAGGAAGGAGAGATAGTGTTAGCTGTCTCCCAGGTTTTTAATCAGAATCCCAGGTTTTTTATCTCTTGACTTCTCACTCTTTCTCAGACCACACATATGATCAGTTGCTATATCTTTTCCATTTCTGCCTCTGTGATTGATATCTCTTTTGTCTCTTCTTTCTGTTCACAATCTTTCCCCGTGGTGTGCTCACCAAACTTCTGTATATACTTACATGTGCTTATTGTTTCTTCTATTAGAAAGTAAGTATCTTGCAAGCAGGAATTATTTCAGTTATGGTACTTGTAACTCCATGCCTAGCATAGTGTCTGAAATGTAATAAATACTTAATAAATGCATTTTTGATTGATTATATTAATAGAAGCTAAAAAGAGAGAATTAGAAAACCAAAAACTTGATAACGCCCCAGAAAACACAGAAGAGAATAATGAGAAAATAAAAGATTAAAATAGAAATAAAATTTAAATAAAATACCTGGTTTAAAAAAATACTAAAAAGGTCAATAACTACCTGATTGAACAAGAGAAAGTAAAATCCAATTAACAAAAAAATGGAATGGGAGGATTACATAAATGGAGAAGAAATAAAGAAAATTTGTAAGAAATTACTATACCCAGTAAACAAGCATTTATTACATGTAAAGTTACATGGTAACAAGAATGAAAATTTAAATGAAATGGGTAAATATTTACAAAAATAAAAAATTTCCAAATTAACAAAACAAGAATCTAAATAATGTGATTTTAGAAAGAGAAAATGAGAAAGCACAAAATGAACTTCCACAGAGAAAGACTCTTAGAAGATGCCATTCTAGAAGATAAGAAACATTAAGCAAACAAACCATATGCTGAATATACTGTTTTCTTTCTATCCTGCCCCAGCCTCACTGCTGACCTCCAACTTCTCATCTTCAGCTATCTTCCAGTTATCTCAAGCTGGATGTTCAGTAGATGTCTTAAACTCAATATGTCCAAAAATCAAACTCAATATTTTCCCCCCTACGCTCTCCTCTTCTCCTACCTTTGTGATTACTGGTGAAAAGAACACCATTCTCCTAGTCCCCCAGGCTTACAACCTCGGAGTCATCCTGGATTCCTTACTATCTCTCATTCTTCATAATCCATCTGTTGTCAAGGCCTATTTATTTCACCTTTGCAACAACTCCGGAATATGCCTCCTTCTCTTACGTTGTCAACACTGTAGTGCAGGCCCTCATCACCTCATGTCTGAATTGTTACAATAGACCTGTTAATGTGTCTGTTTGCTTAGGTCTCCCCTTACTTTAATCCACTCACCATTTAGTCACCAAAGTGTTTTTCTTAAAGCACAGATGTGACAATGTCACTCGCCTACTCAATAAACCCCAATAGCTCCCTATTATCTCTATGATCAAATACAAAATGCTCTGTCTGGCATTCAAAGCCCTTCATAACCTAGCCCCCTCTTACTTTGCCAGTCTTCTTATACCTTACTCCCTGCCATTTTCTCTTTGATCCAGTGACACAGTCCCTGGCACATAGTGGGAACTTAATACATGTTTATTCACTGATTAGCTATTTTTTAAAAATGGGAACAAAGGCACTCAAACTCCATCTATAAGATAAGATTGGGAGAGATAAAACAGAGAAAGAAAACTACAAACCACTATCACTAATGAACACTGATGCAAAAATATTAAAGTACTAGGAAAGAGACTATATTCCAATAAGTCCCCAAAGTTTATGGTTAAGCTGGATTTATACCAGGAGACAAGAATGATCCAATATTAGGAAAATAGTTAACATTATAAATCATATTTGAAACAAAACAAAATTATGATTGTTAAATAGGTACAGAAAAAGTCTTCAGCAAAATACAGTACTGATTTATATTAAAAACACTAAAAAACTATAGGAATGGAAAGATATCCCCTAATAATGATCAAAGTTGTTCACCTTAGAACAAACACTAACATTATGTAGAGTGGAGATATCCTTTGCCACCATTATTATTCAATAGAGTTGTAGGAATTCAGTAAGACAAGAAAAATAAATTAGGTAATACATATTCCAAAAGTAAGGCAAATTATTTGTAGTTGCAGATAGATCACAGATTTAAAGCTAGAAGGTCTATCAGAGGTTGACTAATCTAATCCCCTCATTTTAGAGATGAGGAAAATGAGATCCCAAGAGGTTTTAGTTGCCTTGCCCAAGGTTACACAGTAAGTGGCAAAGTCAGTATTTGATGCTCCCTGACTACAGAACATCACTTTATACATATATATATATATATATATATATATATATATATATTTTTTT